>NC_136491.1:95347262-95434762 GCF_053919585.1 Euprymna scolopes
TAATGTATACGAAATCTGCATGAATTAAAATATCATATTTAAGCATATTTTACGACCGGGTTATGACTGGCGCCCCTGCTAGCTTAGATAAGTACTTTTAGAGTTTTAACAAAAGAGCTGTAATAATATCAGGGTGTCTTTATTTACGCTGACCATTCACACAATGCCAACATCAATTACATATGAAAGAGTCCGCTGTGGAATTTCCACAGGTCCCGCTAGTAATAGATTAATATGTTATATTTAGGTTTTCTTAAAAGTGAGTCTCAGAGTCTTAGAGAGTCTTATTAAGAGTTTGTTGTTGTGTCTTAGAGAGAGAGATTGTTGAGACAGTCTTAGTGTTCATATTGTGTATGTAAGATGTGTATGTAAAGACATTTTAAAACATATGATATATATAAGACATATATAACAATTTTCACTTTACCTTTTGGTAGAATTACAACACAAAGACGACGTTTATAAAAACACATGATGGGTTTATTTCTTCTCACGACCGGTCGTGGTTTTCTCATCAAGAATTCAAAGCTTCATTCTAAGTTTCAAAAGTGACCGTCTCGCTTCTAGACGTTCGAATGTCCATGTCTGGACTGTCGTCTCTCGTCCTCAGACTCTCTCTGACTCTCTCCAGTTTCTCCCAAGTTTCTAACTATATCTAGAACTTCCCATTTTCCATGACGTCATACACATGTTAAAACATGTGTCTTCTTTCACGTGTTATGATGATATTCATATATATATTAAAAATGTTCATCTTGGAAGTGTTGAAGCTCTTAGAGTGAGGAAACTGTCTTCAGACAGTCTTAGAGTTCGCATTGTCGATATGAGATGTCGAGACGTGTATGTAAGATGTGTATGTTAAGACATTTTATAACACAGATATATAGACATATAATAACAATATTCACTTTACCTTTCGGTAGAATCACAACACAAAGACGACGTTTATACAAACACATGATGGGTTTATTTCTTCTCCCGACTGGTCGTGGTTTTCTGAGTCAAGAATTCAAAGCTTCACATTCTAAGTTTCAAAAGTGACCGTCTCGCTTCTAGATGTTCGAATCCCAACTGCAGACTATTGTCTGTCGTCCTCAATCTCCCTCTCAGTTTTCTCTGCTTAACTCTAAAGTTTCTAACTATATCGAGAACTTCCCATTTTCCATGACGTCATACACATGTTAAAACATGTCTTCTTTCACGTGTTCTGGAAATGCGTGTCCAAAACTTTTTCCTTTGTTTACAAAAGGAATTTTAACCTATATTCCCAGTAACCTATATTTCCAATATGTTAAAATCATGTTTATTAAATTATCTTGTAGTTGCATTCTTTCAATTGAATTTTCATAACAGAATTGGCAGTGCACATTCTTTTCTTGAAACTATTTTATCTCTAAGCTTAGCAATGGTTTGTTTTACATTCCATTTGCTAATTCTCTATCGTAATCTATTTTCTAAACCTAAATTACGAGGTTCGAATTTCGTCTATTCTATTTCATTTTCATTTTAACTAAATCTCTCTTTTTTTATACTTACATGAAAAGGGGACAGCCCTTATCACGTAAAAAATATAGATTCTATCATTCACTCTCTAACTCTAGCTTATTGATCCAAATAACCCATTTTGTTATTCTGTATCATTTTGCTTTATTGTACATTATTTCTCTTTCCCTTTCTCCTTCTACCTTGCTACTTTTCTTCTTCTTTTTCATCTTTCTTTTTTTCTTGAACGAATGGACATCCTCCTCCTCCTCCTCCTCCTCCTCCTCCTGTGTGCAGATCTACGTCAATGTTTCCTTGGCGATAGCGAAACATGGCTTCTTGCTAGAAGAAAGTCTAGTTTTATTTCTCTTCTCAACTTCATCAAATCTTTGCATTTCAAATGTGCAGCCGTCACCATGACTGTAGCTTGATTCAGTGGTCTTATTCTTCTTCTTCTTCATCATCATCATCATCATCATCATCATCATCATCATCATCATCATCATCATCATCATCTCCCCAACCCACCCCCAAAAAATGAATAGATGATTTACAATTGTTATAATAACTAGACGTCTTGTCTGTTAAAAACAGTAAAAAATAATTGCCCATTGACAGTATGAGTTCTTTATGTCAAATTGATGGTTGTATATAGTCAAATTTGTGCTCATTTTTTAATTAAATACTAAGACCCTCATAATATATATATATATATATATATATATATATATACACATATATATATACATATATATATATATATATATATATATATATATATATATATATATATATATATATATATATGTATATATATATATATATGGCCTTTGCAAATGGAGTCAGGGATGACTTTGCCGCAGGGTTCTTCGACCAGTGACAATTGTCATTTCCTACACTGATGATTGCGAAAGCATGAAGCACTAGTGTCTGTAGGTACAAAAATTGATTACTTATAATGTATAAACATATATATCTATATATATTTATATAAGTGAAATTGTCTGTGTGTGTGTGTATTTATGTGTTTACATTTCCCTACCAAACTACTCTGTCAATTTTCAGCCTACAGACTCGAGATTTGATGTAAGGGGTATTGAGATTTTGGAAAATCTTTAATCGGTTTTTGGCCCAAAATTTGACTGTCAAGAGGTCAAAGTTCAACGATTTGACCTCTGAAAACTCTACCAAACTCCTCCGCCAATTTTGGGTTTAAACACTATAAATTTTAGATGTAGGTTACTTGAACATGATCAAACTTTTTAATTTGATTCAAGCTCAAAACTATATATATATATTTATATTTATATATATATATATATATATATATATACACACATATATATATATACATATATATGTATATATATATATATATATATATGTATGCATACTTACAAAAACCGAAAACAACAAGAAGGAATAACTTCATAACCTACATCTAAAATTTCAAGTGTTTTGACCCAAAATTGGCAGATGAGTTTGGTAGTTTGCAAAGGTGAACTATTTCAACTGTGACCTTTTGGCAGTCATATGTTCACCCAAAACTGATTAAAAAGCTTGCTGCGTGTCGGAATACCCTTTTATGCAAAATTTTAAATGTTTAGACCCAAAATTGGATGAATAATTTGCTAGAGATCGCAAAGGTCAAATTTTTTGAACTTTGACCCGTTGGCAGCCAAATTTTCAGCCAAAAACCAATGAAAAACTTGCCGTATGTCTGAATACACTTTATGTAATATTTCAAATGTTTAGACCAAGAATTGACTGAGTATTATTATATATTATTTTGAGCTTGAATCAAATTAAAAAGTTTGATCATGTTCAAGTAACCTACATCTAAAATTTATAGTGTTTAAACCCAATTTTTTTAGGTACTTGCCGTCAATAGCAGTTAAGTTAGTTAGTGTGAATTTTGATAAGTGTCACACTGAGTGCATGGTGATAATCCAGATCTTTAAAATAGAATCGTTCTTAAGTTTGAAGGAAAGATGAGTGATGTAAAGTTGAGGCAGGTTGCATAATCACGTTGACACACCGGTTCTCAGTGGATTGCCAAAGTTAAGCAACATTGAGCCTAATCAGTATCAGATGGGTAACCATTTAGGAAAGCAAACAAATACTAATAAAGACAGAGATGGCTTTGTTGTGGGGTTCAAATCCCATGACTAGCGGCAATCATAACTTCCAGCACTGATGATTTTGGATATATATATATATATATATATATATATATATATATATATATATAGAGAGAGAGAGAGAGAGAGAGAGAGAGAGAGACTAGCAAGGGTACCCGACGTTGACCGGATGTGGAGAGGCTGTGTAGCAAGTCAATACAACCAGAAAAAAAAATAGACGCTGCCTGGGTGGAGAGAGGTGTGAAAAAAAAAAGAAATTTAAACGAACGGTAAAATAATTCTTTTTTGTTTTAAAAGGAAAAAAAATCCCGCTACGTAAGCCTCGAAATAAGAAAAAAAGGAGTAAGCAGGCAGGCTCGAACCTGTAATGTGAAGTAGGAAAAGAAGGTGAAGAAAAAGCAAACCACTTTACCCGTGCGGCCACTGTGACATACAACTTTGCTGCCATTCAAATAAAGGTTAGTCATTGCAAGCGCGTTTGATGATTTGGGAAAATGTCGATGAAAAAGTGACCCCTCTTTGTAAAAAAACGGTCGAGTTTAAGGTGAAGGAATTAATGTTTTTGGCCAATTTTCGATATTTGTCATGCAAAGGACAGAGCTTTAAACGATACCGATCTTGTCAGGATCCATCGCCTCTGTCGAAAGTTTTTGCGACACACACACACACACACACACACACACACACACACACACACACACACACACATTTTACCTTTCATATATTAGATATATATACTGTGTGCGTGTGTGTGTATGTATCCATATACATACATATAATGGTTGTATAGTTTTAGTTTCCTAGATGTAAATCCTCTGAAACTCCTGTATTTATCGAAGAATGCTCGATGAAGGAACAAAACACGTTTATAATATGTTTATTTATAGAAAAGTTATTGGCTACATATGTGCATACATATTTCAGCAGTGCCTCTTTTCAGGGAGACCACTTCAGCAGGCCAAAAATATCATTATACAAAAGTAAAATAAAAAACATCATATATATATATAATAGTTTGTTTTTTTTACTTTTACTAAACGAAAGTGCACTACCAACGAATTGATGTTGGTGGGGAAGGGAGCAAATGGAGGAAAAGATAAAGTCAAATAGAGAAAAAAATAAAAAGGAAGGAAGAGTGTTCAGGGGTTTAACAGGGTGGTCAGTTTAAGAATTCCTATTTTTTTCATCAATCAAATCCTCACAAAGAGATATTTATTTATTCATGTTAGCACTTAACGGATTTAAATCTCCATTGGCCGTAAGAAAAAAAAATTACTTTTTTCTTTTTTTGGTACAGTTGAACCCCGGGATACGGCATTAAATATTAGTAACAAAATACAGCACAGTATATAATACATATATGTATATAATCAATAATATTATAAATAACACCGCAAGGTGAGACAAATACCATAACCAGGGTGCGGGAAAAACATTGTATTCCACATCGTAACCTGAAAAAAACGTATCCTAGGGTCACCGTATCCCGAGGTTCTACTGTATTTAGGACAATGTCAGTCGTATCTATCATTATCCATTTTATTCATTTATGGTCGAACAAGTCTGGTACGTATATATAAATATACAACGTTACTCCCCTACACACATCCAACCTCTAACTACAAGTGTATGTTCATACATTTATACATGTACAGCCATACATATTTATCTTAACATCTGAATATGGGTGCATATATTCATATGTTTAGAAACACAGGGTACTGTGATGCGTCTAGTGCAGCAGCGTTAGTGTTGAGTTCTTACTTGCATGCTTTTCACTTCCAGCTTCTGCCGCTTGCTAGCCTTTAGGTGAATGAGAAGCAGAATGCGTAAGCCTTCTCTGTCTGTATAATTAGCCTCTCCAGTGTTAAGACCCCAGGCATGCCTCCTCGTGACCACACACGGATACTGATGCCTTGCAGCATCAGGCTAAATGTCAGGGGATCTCGGATCAGCAGGGGACCTTAGAGGTGCTATGACATGGCCCACCAATCGTGTGGACATGTCCTGACACACCACCAACCCTGCTCCGCTGCCTTGCGGGTCCCTTGGCTGGGATAAGGCTAAGAGAAGGAAAACTCTGACTTTAAAATATCCTAATAGCCAGACGGACTGGCTATGAGGCGGTTAACAAACATATAAACTGTTTTCTTTTCTGGCTGTCCGTTGCAACCCCCTTTCCCTGATATCGCATGTCACCCTTACAAGTGCTGTGAAGGAAGGTTTGGGAGCCATAGTATGTGGGTTTCCTCCTGGCAAGTTGATGCCCACCCTAAACAAACTCATATGCCAATGGCTTTTCCTTCTTTCCTCTGGTTTGATTTTCTCTCTCTCTTTTTTTCTCTCCTTCTATGACAAGACCAGCGACGATGGGACAAGGGCGAAGGGAGCAGGTTTTGGTGAAACTCGGAGCTCCTAGTCTGGACCTGCACGCTGGCGGTGGACGCGTGATGGTCGCCCTCTCTTGGAACTGTGACTATCCAGAGGCTTGGTCCTGCATCTACGACTGGGCAGGCCTATTGAGGACAACCGCTGCCCATTCTGAATAGGGAAGACCCTAGAAAATGTGGGCTAAAAATCGGAAGTCACAACTGTGCCTGATTGGAAAGCCGCATCCAGTGGGACACCCTATTTTGCGGTCAAAACCAGAAAAATTCAAAAAACAAATCCACAAATCTAAGCTTTGGTGCATGGAACGTAAGAACCCTGCTAAACCTCAATGACATGGACAGACCAGCATGACGAATTGCTTTGGTCTCAAAGGAACTTGTGGCTCTTAATGTGGACATTGCTGCACTTAGCGAGACCCGACTCTCAGAAGAAGGTAAGCTGGAAGAAAAGGGCTCAGGATACACCTTTTTTTGGAAGGTAAGGGATAAAGATGAAAAAAGAATACACGGAGTTGGCTTTGCTATAAAATCACATATCGTGCATGATCATCAGCTCACACCAACAGCTGTAAATGAGAGACGTATGTCTCTTAGAGTCCCACTGCCTTCTGATAACTTCATTACTGTCATTTCGGCATATACACCAACCCTAGACGCCAACAGTGAAGTGAAACGAGAATTCTAACAGCAGCTTGGCAAGCTTATAACCAGAGCCTCACCACATGACAAAATAATGCTGCTGGGCGACTTTAATGCGAGAGTGGGGGAAGACCATAAACTCTGGAACTCAGTCATTGGGAAGCATGGACTTGGTAAATGCAACTCAAACGGCGCCTGCTGTTAGGACTTTGCTCAGAATTTGAGGTATTCATTAGCAACACTCAGTTCCAGCTCCCAAATAGATTTAAGACCACGTGGAAACATCCTCGATCTCAGCATTGGCACCTTCTAGACTATGTCATCGTCCGCCAGAAAGATAAAAAGGATATCCATATCACTAAATCAGCACTAAGTGTAGATGACTGTTGGAATGAACACCGTCTGGTCATCACATGTGCTAAATATACCACCAGAAAGAAGCCCAAATTTGCATTAAAACAGCAATCTCGGAAAAAATATAACCTCTCAAAACTTCACATAACAGAGGTAAAAACAAAATACCAACACACCATTGAACAACAGCTTCGTATAGACCCAACCAATTCTTGCAACCTGGAAGAAGAATGGTTGTCAATCAGTAAGATCATTCATGAATCAGCCAAAGTCGCAGTTGGTTTAAAGAAAAAGAAAAATCAAGACTGGTTTGATGAAAACTGTGCTGAAATTAATCAACGCATTCAAGAAAAGATAAACGCTCACCATGCTCATGAACAAGACCCCGACATCTACAGAAACCGCAAAAAACAGTGTCAATCAAAATTATGGGAACTAGAAAACAAATGGTGGCAGCTGAAAGCTTTAGAATTGGAGGGTTTTTCAGAAGCCCGCGACCTTAGAAATTTCCATGCCGGTGTAAAACAAATTTTTGGCCCCATCAGATCCTCCATCAGAACATTCCTTGCAGCAGATAATGCCACCATCCTCAAGGATCCACAATCAATTCTGGATCCTTGGAAGGAGCATTTTGCCACTCTACTCAATAAAGAATCTTCTGCAGATGAGGACTTTCTCAAAATGGTCCCACAGTACCCAGCGCAATTATGGATGAATGCACCACCATCATTTACAGAATTTCTAATTGCGATGGAACAAATGATAGTAAATAAAGCTACAGGGTCTGATAATATCCCCTTCGAACTTATCCACCATGGTGGACAACATCTGAAAACAAGAATATTCACTCTCATTCTTAAGATGTGGGAAGAACGTCAAGTACCAAAGGATCTGAAAGACGCAGTAATAGTAACCATCTTCAAAAAGGGTGGCCGAAAATCATATGGCAATTACCGTGGGATTGCCCTTTTGTCCATAATGGGAAAAATCTTTGCCCGCATACTACTGAATTGCTTGCTGCAAGTCACGGAATCCGTCCTCCCAGAATCTCAGTGCGGTTTCAGTGTCTCTCAGGGAACAATAGATATGATTTTCTGTGCGAGACAGCTGCAGGAGAAAAGCAGGGAACAACAGAAAACCCTCTATCTTGTATTTTATGACCTGCAAAAAGCATTCGATAGTGTTCCAAGAGATGCAATGTGGAAAGTTCTCAAGCAACTTGGTTGCCCAAACCACTTTGTAGAACGCATCCAGGCACTGCATGAAGGCATGTCAGGATATGTATCGCACCAAGGCAAGGAAACAAAAACGTTTCTAGTTACCTGTGGACTAAAACAAGGTTGTGTCTTTGCACCTACCCTCTTTTCCTTATATCTTGCTGCAATGCTGCACGAACTTCCCCAAATAACCCGGGGGTGGACATTAGGTACCGTTATGATGGGGGACTTTTCAAGCTTGCTAGACTAAAATCTCAAAGCTTTGTGAAATTCTAACACATCACAGAGCTTTAATATGTCAACATGGTCTTTAGCCATTTCAAGGAAGACATCCAGAGATCCATAAACAATTTCACGGCAGCCTACCATTGCTTCAGACTCTCTGTTAATATTGGTAAGACAAAAGGTTTAGTACAACCAGTACCCAATACCATCTTACAGGACGTAAGCATTCATATAAATGACACTCCTCTTGAGCAAGTAGATCACTTACCATATCTCGGTAGCATAATATCAGAAAAGTGCTCAAATGAGAATGAAATAGAAAGCCGAATTGGTCTTGCTTATGGAGCTTTCGGTAAACTGACGAAGCACGTCTTTAATAATAAACATCTTTCAATAAAAACTAAAAACTCGTGGTATACCACGCGATTGTTATACCTATGCTTCTGTATGGGTGCGAGACCTGGACTATATACCAAAGTGATCTCATTAAACTCGAAAAATTCCACCAACAAAAACTTCGAGCTATACTGAACATCAAGCGGTATGACTATGTAACCAACACAAGCGTTCTTAAGAGAGAAAACAGCTGCAGTATTGAGGCCACCACCATGAGGCACAGACTCCGTTGGTTGGGGCATATCCTCAGAATCGATGAAACAGACTCCCTCGACAAACCCTGTACTCGGAGCTAGCCACAGGAAAAAGACCTATCGGTTTGATCTTCACATCTGGCAAACAACATCTCGCCTGTGGCGCCAATCCATCATACATCGTACCAAAGGATAAGAGGCAGAAAGAAGAAGACTGGTGGAGATGAAGAGGCAGGCAAAAAAAAAAAAAAAAAAATCGTGCTGAACAACAACGCCCCCTGCCAAGCATTGCTTGCCTTCTCTGCCCAGGCAAATTCCACGCTCAGATTTGGTCTGAGAAGCCATCTGCAATCCAAACACTGAGGAAAGAGGAAACTGGAATTCTCGGATAAGAGAAATCGGCCGACGATATATATATATATATATATATATATATATATATATATATATATATATATATATATATATATATATATATAATATTTTTTATTCATATAGACAAATATTACATCGTCATTACACTGAACATGTTAATGTTTCAGACAAGTGGTCGGTCTAGACGACAAGCTTTCTTCAGGCGACGTAATAAAAGCCTGTGTTCCTGTAACTGAAGGAATAGAGGAGATACATTATTTTTTTTTTTTAATTGTAAAATACAAACGTTGAATTCAAAAGGAAGGGGTGGGGATTAAGTGACATTTTAGACTTTAGACATTGAAAGGAAAGAAGGAATAGACGGCAAGAGAAGAAAAAGAAAAAAGAAAGAGAAAAGGAAAGAAAAGCGAGAACAAAAGAAAAAAGAAGGTCAGTGTGGATTAGAGCGTCAATAAGGAGTGGGAGGAAGATGAAACATTATTGAGTTGTTTATGAAGGAGGGGAGGGGATGTCAAAACATGAGGACTTTTATGAGGGGAAGGAGTTAAATTAAAGGAGGAGTAGGGATAAATAAATGTATACATTAGAACATTAATTTAAACACATACACACACATGCATATATGTATATGTATATTAGCAGAGCGCATACAGACACATACATATATGTGCGCACAATATGGAAATATAACCATTACTATTTATGAGGCAAGGAAGGTCCTTATGCAAAGATTAATAGTTATAATTTCATAGGTCTAGCTAAAATAAGTAATATTTACCAAGATGAAATTCGGTCTAGCTAAAATTTTAAATTTAATAATAAAATTAAGGAATAAAAATAAACATACTAGTAATGGTTAGAAAGCAATTATGTTAAAAAACACTTATGTTTAACAAATATATTAAAAGTAAAACAAAAGAAAAATACATTAAAAGTAAAAAAAAGAAAAATACATTAAAAGTAAAAAAAGAAAAATACAATAAAAGTAAAAAAAAGAAAAATACATTAAAAGTAAAAAAAGAAAAATACATTAAAAGTAAAAAAAAGAAAAATACATTAAAAGTAAAAAAAAGAAAAATACATTAAAAGTAAAAAAAGAAAAATACATTAAATGTAAAAAAAAGAAAAATACATTAAAAGTAAAAAAAAGAAAAATACATTAAAAGTAAAAAAAAGAAAAATACATTAAAAGTAAAAAAAAGAAAAATACATTAAAAGTAAAAAAAGAAAAATACAATAAAAGTAAAAAAAAGAAAAATACATTAAAAGTAAAAAAAGAAAAATACATTAAAAGTAAAAAAAGAAAAATACATTAAAAGTAAAAAAAAGAAAAATACAATAAAAGTAAAAAAAAGAAAAATACATTAAAAGTAAAAAAAGAAAAATACATTAAAAGTAAAAAAAAGAAAAATACATTAAAAGTAAAAAAAAGAAAAATACATTAAAAGTAAAAAAAGAAAAATACATTAAAAGTAAAAAAAAGAAAAATACAATAAAAGTAAAAAAAAGAAAAATACATTAAAAGTAAAAAAAGAAAAATACATTATTTGTGTGCAGTCAAAATGAGGAGAATCAACAGGAAGAACAAGAGTTCAAGTCTGCAATTAGGCCAATTCCACACTGCAATGAAATTCCTGTTCCAGTGTTTAAAGGCTTGCCCGAATTGGAATTGGCTGGTTCTGAAGAAAACCATGCCTCTATTTTGTCTACTGACAGTAGTGAAGCAACTGTTTCAGATGTCGGTTTTTCTCCTTTTTCACTCCCACAGCTTTTTTCTTACAAAGAACTTAATGATCTGATTAGAGATCTCAATCGTTGCAAAGAATCTTCTGAACTTTAAGCTTCAAGACTCAAAGCAAAAACATCCACTTCAGCCTGGAACTCTCATAACCTTCTTTAGAAAACTCCATATTGAATTCTTGCCAGGAAAATGACATAGTATATTGCAACGATATTGCCGGCCTGCTGCAGCAGCTTTGCGTCGAACAGTATTATTCTCAAGATTGGTGCTTTTTCATAGACAGTTCCAAAGGAAGTTTAAAATGTATAATTCTTCACAATAGCAACTTATACGGATCAGTTACTCTAGGCCATTCAACGACCATCAAAGAAAAATATGATGAAATTAAATTTGCTCTGGAAAAGATTTCATACAGACAGCTCCAATGGATCATATTTTTTATTTATTTTTTTTTACAAGGTAGTCACCACTTATCAAAGCCTGGAAGCCACTCGGGGATAAGGGTTATTGTGTGTACAGTACGTTAGTGTTGGAGATCTGATAAAGTGTCATACTTAAGGAGGCCGTTCATCAGGAATTTGTTCACATTGGACTTGAAGACATCCAGGTTGTAGTCAGATGGGAAACAGGCAACCGGAACAGAGTTCCACAGGTGTGCACTTCTAAGAAGAAGCTTGTTCATGGAATCTACGTTTTGATTTTGGCACAGATAAGGAGTGGGGAAAATCTTTGACAGTGGTTTCAGCTAGGCGGATGTTTATCATGAAACATTGGCGAGGGGGACCAGAGATTGGAGCTCAGACGAGCACCTGCCATGGTAGTAACGATAAAACAAAGACAGGCTCGCAACGTTTCTCCTGTGGGAGAGAGGTTGCAGGGAAGAGAAAAGGGCATCACCCACTAAGCCAAGAAGCCTATTTTGTACTCTGTCAAGGCAGGATAGGCTGTTTTTAGCAGCTCCTGCCCAGATGTGGCAGCAGTACTCCGTCCTTGGACGTACTTGGCTTTTATATAGATAGAGAATTGCATTAGGGGTGAGATATTTTCTGGAGCGGTTTCCAGCGATCTTGGCAACTGACTTGATGTACGTATTCCATTTCAAGTCAGGGGTAAAGGTCAAGCCCAGAAGCTTATCAAAACATGGAGCTTCCCCTAGACGAGAGCCACCCATATCAATTGATGCCAGATGGGGATCAGAGCGTTGATGATGTAAAGATAGGAGCTTGGTTTTAGATGCATTAAAAGTAACCAGCCACCTCCTCCCCCACTGTACCACGCACTCAAGATCAGAGGAGAGAAGCACTTCTCTTTAAGGCAACGCTTAAAAAGTTTTGTAAGTATGGGGGCAAGTTCTAGTTGAAGCTTTTTCAGCACAATGATTGGAATGCCGTCAGGGCCAGTTACTTTACTGGAATTAAGGTTCTTGATTAGCTTGGCGACATCACGCACAGATATTTGTATGTTGCAGAGTGTGTTGTCCATTATAGGAGGAAATATGGGGAGTTGATGGCCTTCGTCGCATAGGGTGGAATTAGCTGCAAAGTTCTTGGCAAATAGTCTGGCCTTGTCTGATGCTGACGAGATGACCTCAGGTCCATTGATGATAGTTGGGATAGAACGCACGCTTCTGTTCAGGATCCTGTTTGCTATTTGCCAAAACTGGTGGGAACCAAGCGGCTGCTCAGCTACTTTGGATTTAACGGACTGAGCATATAGTTCTCTTGCATTTTTTTATTACTCTTTTGCAGTGGTTGCTGGCAGTCCTGAAGGCAGCTTTAGTCTCAGTACATCTATTACGTTGGTAGTTATGGAAAAAGTGATTTCTGTGCATGATGGCAGCAGCACATTCTGGGGAGAACCATGGCTGGCTGTTAAGTTTTTGTTGGAATTTTTTAGATGGTATGAATCGGTCTATGCCTACAATTAGCCATTCGGTCAGGTCTGATACTATGGAGGACACATCTTTTTTAAACATAGAATGCAGTGGTAGATCGGATATAAGTGTACGGAAGCTATGTGACAATTTGAAAATGGTCCGGGCTACAAGGTGGCTATACAAAATTTCCTTGTTTCTTGTGTTTGTGGGATAGCTGAGCAAAAACAGAGCATTGGATAAAAAAAAAAAAGATTGGCCTGTGCACAATGAACTGATTCCTGTCTCTCAATGTTCTGGCTTCTCTTTCGGTGGAGCATTTCAAAATTGTATTTCCTCCTCGTCACGTAAAGCTTGGCATTATGAAACAATTTGTGAAGGCTCTTGAGAAAGATGGCGACTGTTTCAAATATATTTGCATGAAAGTTCCAGGCCTAGCCATAGAGAAATTAAAAGTTGGATTGACCCCAGACTCGAAATTTAATGAACAACAAAAAAGTTCTGTAATTTTATGAATCCTGCAGAATTGAGTGCCTACAAATGTAGTAAAATTCTTCTTGGGAAAAATAAAGGATCTCCCCCACCCCCAACTACAAAGAAATTGTTGAAACATTACTCATAAGTCTCCATCAACTAAGTGCAAATATGAGCATCAAGTTACATTTTTGCCTATTTTCCAGAAAGTCTAGGTGATGTGAGGGATGAGCAAGAGGAGCGCGTCCATCAAGACATCAGCGATATGGAAGTTTGCTATTAAGCTTATTGGGATACCACTATGCTTGCAGACTACTATTGGTCTATCAAGTGCAATGATCCAGGATATATATATATATATATATATATATATATATATATATATTGCAGTACTTTAAAATGTGCATGTAAAAGTGTAACTATAGATAACTAGTTGGCAGCCTGGCGTTGTTTGGTCATACAATACGCTTAAACATGATATTTTAATTTATGCAGATTGCATGTGAATTATTAATCAACTCTCTATTGATTATTGCATATTACGAGGAATAATTTGCCTTGTGGATTCATTTGCAAAAAACAACAAAAAAAAATCAAAAAATAATAATGATAATGTCGTTCATTAAATTTCGTCTATGTTTGTTAACAACATCACGTCAGCTGATAATTGTGCTTGACGATGAATGCCCTGGAAAAGTCACTTCTAATCAATTTTTAGTTTTAAAATATGCAAAAAAGAAATGATTTGCAGCGATTTTAAATGCTACCTATTTAATCGTTAATTGAACTCCTTAAATAGAAAAAAATTAAAATAAAATGGTGAGGTACACTCAAGCTTAAACAAAGGATTATTCGATCTGTAGTCGAAAGCTCTACCATTAAACTATATCTCCAGATTATACTAAATCTGTTGTTTTTAGGAAAAACTACTTTTCTGAAATTTTATTATCTCCCTTTCCAAGTGTAACGTTAACTATTCCCTGTAAAAAATATTATTTTTTATCTATAAGAGAGAAAAGTTATTTTCAAGATTAGATTTTTTTTGATTTTCGATATTTATCGGATGAATTTCTGTACAAAATATATCTAAGACCACTACCAGACATATAAATAAGGTTTTTTTGTTTTTTTTTTACAAAGGCATCACCACATTATCAAGGCCCAGAGGCCACTCAAGGATAAGGGTTAAAGAGTGTACAGTAGAAATTGGTCAATATAGTAATCATTAGTAATGAAAATTTGGTAAATTTAATAACTTATATGGAACGGCTCATTAAGAACTTATTTACTTTAGACTTGAACACAACCATATTGTAGTCAGCCGGAAAGCAGGAAAACGGAAGACAATTCCACAGGCGTGCAGTTCTAAGAAAGAAGCTTTGTTCATGGAATCTACGTTTAGGTTTAGGCACAGATAAAGAGTGGGGGAAATTATTGATAGTGTTTACAGCTAGACGAGTGTTTCTTGTGAAAGTTTGGCGAGGGGGGACCATAGATTGAAGCTCAGTCGAACACTTTCCATGAAAATAACGATACATCAGAGACAAACTCGCAACATCTCTTCTGTGAGATAGAGGTTGCAAGGAGGAGAAAAGGACATCTCCTACGAGGCTACGAAGTCTATTTTGAACTCTATCAAGGCAGGACAAGTCCTTTCTAGCAGCTCCTGCCCAGATGTGGCAACAGTATTCCATCCTTGGACGTACCTGGCTCTTATATAGGTAGAGAATAGCATCAGCAGTGAGATATCTACTGGATCGATAGAAAGATCCCACCATTTTTCCAGCGGCCTTGGCAACAGATTTGATATACGTGTTCCATTTAAGATCAGGAGTAATGGTCAAGCCCAGAAGCTTGTCAAAACTTGAGGCCTCCTGAAGACGAGAGCCATTCATTTCAATTGATGACAAATGTGTGAAATGTGTAAAAGATAGGCTCAACTGTTTTTGGACCTATGAGGAAGGAACTCACAGGCACAGGGATTTTTATATAATAATAGATAGATATTCATTTTTCATCGTCCATTTCAATATCGACGACTCTGATTGCTCAGACATCATATGCACGTCGTTAAATGAAAAACAACGACTCAAGAAGAGAAGATAACACCCACACATAAGAGATGCATGACACCCACTCAATATACAAATATCCTCCTACATGTAAACACGTAGGTGTGTGCTTTCTCTACCATAACTGCACCCCAATATGCATTCACATACGAATATAATATATATATATATATATATATATATATATATATATATATATATATATATATATATATATATATATATATATTAACATTTTACTAGTTTTACGGTTAATCCAACCCTTAGAAGTGTATTCCTGAATGTTTTCAGGAATCTAAATTAACACTGGATAAACTATGAAACTGCAGTAAATAAGATAAGCCACTTACACACACACACACACACACACACACACACACACACACACACATAGGTTGGCTTAAAAAAACATTGTTTAACTTTTTATGTGATTTAAGTAGGTATGAAATAAAATTGTGTTTTTTTGTTCTTAAAAGTTATTTGTGCTTTTTTGTGGATTTAGCAATAATCGTGTTCTTTTAAATGAAATTGTTCAAAATTGAATTGGTTATAAATATTGATTAAATATTTTTGAACTCACGAGTTATAGTGTTTTTGTTGTTGTTGTTGTTGTTGTTGTTTTTTATGTTGAAATGTGATGAAGCATTTTTGTATAGGTTTTATTGAGATGGCCTAACAAATGTACACACAGACACACACACACACACACACACATACATACATATATATATATATATATATATATATAATTATTATAAAAATATTTAAATATAAAAATAAATATATAAAAATAATTATATATATATGTTTATATGTATATATATATGTACTATATATACACACACACACATACATATATATATATATATATATATATATATATATATATATATATATATATATATATATATATATATATACCTGAGACAATTTTTGTGATATTTTTGTTCTTTTCTTGCAGTTTTTATATTCATTTTGACCATCCCTCCTCCTCATACTTTTCTTTCCTCGTTCTTGTTTAAACTTTCCTTTCAATTTATCCTATCATATTTCTTTCTTTCTTTCAGTCTTTCTTCTACGTATTTTCTTCCAATTCTTCCTTTTCGTTTTATTTTTATTTTCTTTCGTTGTTTCTTTTTTTACTTCGCCTTCCCCCTTGTTTTCTGTTTCTTCCACTTCTACTACTCCTCATTCTCCATTTCTCTTTCCTTACCTCTCCCTTTATTCAAATTTTCTCTTACATCTTCGTCTTCTTTTTCTATTTTTTTCCTTATTTTTTCCGTCGTTTTTTTTCTCTTACTTTTCTTCTTTTATCTTCCTATTCTTCTTCGTTTTCTCCCTCTTCTCTTTCTCTCTCTCCCTCCTTTCCATTTCTTCTTATTATTATTTCTTTTTTCTTTTTCTTCCTTTTTCTCTTATTCGTCTTCGTTTATTTATTTATTTTTTCGTTTTTACGTCATCTTTTTTATTCATCTTTTTTTTACTGTTTTTCCTCTTCTTCTTCAGCTTCTTCTTCTTTTTCTTCTTCTTTTCTCTCTTTCTTTTTTTCTATTTTCTATCTTCCTTTTTTTTCTATTTTCTATGCATATTCCTTTTTCTTCTTCTTCTTCTTCTTCTTCTTCTTCTTCTTCTTCTTCTTCTTCTTCTTCTTCTTCATCTATTTTATTCCTCTTGATATCATTTGGCTGCTATTTTTCATTCACCATCGTATATTATTTTCTCATTTATCTTTCATTCCGGACTCGTTCAATCACACAAGTCAATTCTTACATATGTTCAGCACTAAGCTGACTTACAACTGATAACACCATTATCATAATCAATAACAACAGCTTCATTTTCATGATTAATTCCCCCAGCTTCAGTGCACAGTTCACTAAAGTGAGGGAAGGAGGGGGGTTGTGGTTAAGGCCATTATACACGATTAGGGGTTTCAGACTATGCACATCATCCTGTTAGCTGACATATTCAATAAAAAACTGACATTTTATTTAAATAGGATTTATTTGTTCAGTTTCCCTAGCAGAACGCTGACATTATTTCTCAACTCACAATTATCCTATATAAAATAAATGAGAGCGGATGCATTCCCCCTCCCTTCCAGAGGCAAATTGGACTCATCCATCCTGAGATGCTGTCTTCCCAGCATGCTTAGCATCAGCTGCTGACAACCATAGTGTGTCTGGATATGGATGCCTAACTGATAATACTCCCCCCCTTAACATTTTGAATTATGTCCCTACCATGTTAGAAGACATAAAGTCCTGACTTGAAGACCCTCACCATACAGAACAACTTGGAGTGATTGTCAGGATTACATCTCTGAGCTAAAAAAAAAGGGTGCAAGGTAAGTCTGAGTCCACATCATCTTCGTTGTTAAAAAAAAAAAAACAGAAGCACAACAAACTGACTGCTTTACACGGAGGACGAGGTCGGCCATTTTTGATTCTTGTTGAATTTCATATTGATCTCTAACTGGATATGTGCACACGCATTCAGAAAAATGCAGATAATTATTAATACAGATCTGAACATATACTCACACATACAAACACGTTCCTCTTTCTTGTCAAACAATAACAAAAATAAAATTCAAGTGGTTTTCAAGACTACCTGTTCATTCTAGGATTTATAGTTTCCGATCACATTCTTTTATCATAAAATAGCTTTATTGAATCGGTGTAAATGTGAATTAATTAAGTTGTGTGTGTGTGTGTTTCATCTTTATATCTATACAAATTACATTTTTTATACATACACCCACCCAAGTGTATCTAAGTATGTATATCTATATATATATATATATATGAATGATTATCGGTTAGATTTTCATTATATAACTATGTATCATAGTTGACATAATAATTACATGAACGATCCTGCGCTACGAAGCAGGTCCTGTCAAGAATTGAACATTTCAACATACTTAAAGAAATAAACGGTAAGATGGTCAACATCTTGGAGTTTGGAATATAGACCTTTTGTCATTTATTTGGATATGCTCTGTAGTTACATTGAGCTTCATAAATTAAAGAATTGCTATGAATAAAATGTGAAATATAATTGAATAAGCATATTTTCTCATAAAATATATATAACTATAACTATATATATATATTTAACTACACACACACACACACACACACACACACACACACACACACATATATATACATATATATATATATATATATATATATATATATATATATATATATATATAAAGAAACGAACCGAGTTATGTGTTCATCTACGTTTCGTCTTTATTTCGAGACTTCCTAAATAAAGACGAAACGTAGATGAGCAAATAACTCGGTTTGTTCATTTTTATTTCTCTATTTTGCCGGAATACTATTTCGATTATTCTCATCATATATATATATATATATATATATATATATATATATATATATATATATATATATATATATATATATATATATATATATATTTCAGATACAGTTTGGTTTAGTAAGTTATATGATCAATTTAGTGTATCTCACAGTATTTATGTATTATAGCAGTGCTCAATAACATATATTTGATTATTTGGCATTTGTTATTTGCTATAAGAATCTATTTTAGATTGTAATTTTAAAAGCTCAATAATTACTGATCATAGTTAGGACTTAACAGCATATCCTTAAAGCAGTTTTTTTGGTCATTTTTTTTCTGAAATTTGTTATAAATCGATATAAAAAAATAATTGAAAAAAAAAAAAAAAAGCAACATCGCCTGATGGTGTCTTCAGTGATTTATAGGGTTGTGACAACAGCATATTCTTTCCATTGTTTTGTACTCTTGAGTATATATCCGTTAATATCGTATGTTTTTTTATATAGACTGATGTGGTTCTCGGTTGATTGACTGCCTCTTACTGTATCGAATATATACTCGAGAGTCAAAAGAATGAAAAGAATATTCTGTTATCACTAGTTGACTGAAACATGCTCATGATTGTATAGCAATATCTAACTGTTTATGTGAAAACAAATAAAAAGTATATTTATATATATTATTTCCAGTATTTACTTCGACAGTGCTCGATACTTAAGTAGAGCTCGGTAGTAAGTTTTGAAAATATATGTATGTGTATGCGTGTGTAGCTTACTTATTATATAATAACTATATTTTCATACTACAACTAAGCTCTACTCACGTTTTGAGCACCGTTGCAAAGACTGCGAAAAATATATATCTAATATCTAATATTACTTTATTATATTATACATATGTGTGCGTGTGTGTTTAACATTTTAAGTATGTGCGTGGTGGTTGGTACACATGTGTGTGTGTGGGCGCACGTGATAACGCATGGTCTTATATAAGAATGGTACTTAGTTTCGATCTGAAACAATTCAATAAATGAATCAGAAAATTGAGTTTCACACGATAAATTTGCACTACTTTATGTCTGTGCTTTCAATTTTTAAAACCATTTTGTTTTTATTTATCAGTTATCAAATATATCGAATAGTTTAAGAGAAAGGTGTTAAAATAAAAAAAAAGGAAAAAAAAAAAGAGTTAAGTATTTATCATGTAAATATCTGTTTAACTTGTTGGTAATGTTTTATAACTAGTCTATAAAAGCTTCTTGCTATATATATATATTTTATAAACAGATTATAGAAGCTTTATAACCATCATGGCCACTATGCAAAAAAGGATCATCTAATTGAACCAATGTTTCTTGAATGTAATTCAATGAGCTGATATGATATTTTGTTTGTTGGAAATCTGATTTGTTTTTTATTTTTACTGCTGCTCAGGATTGGTGAGAATATGGTTCTATTTGTGCAATGTTAAATCTCAGACTGATATTTTTACTGTTTTTTTTTGTTGTTGTAAATAATTGTAATTTTCGTCTTTTTTTTTGTGATCTATAAAAACTGTAGTTATTGTGTGAGCAGAAATCTGAGACTCACTTTTTAAGATCTTAAAAATTGTTCAGTATCGATTTTTTTTTTGTTTTTTAGTAATTATGAAACCGAAATCACTCCATAAATTATCCTGTCTGTATTTTGATGAAATTAGCAGTTTAAAATTGGACTTTAAATTCAAACTGAATTATTTGATTGAAAATTGATCAACTTTTATACATTTGATTCCCACCAACAACAAACGAAAAGATTCAATTATTTTAAAATAAAACCTTTCAAAACGCATTGTATAATATTTAATAAAAGAATTTTATTTTACTGTTATGAGATTATCGTTTGTTCTTAATGTTTTGCCATTAATTTAAAACAATCATCAGTAATTTGGAATGTTTAAATATAAAATCTATACTGTGCCATTGAACAAACGATAAAAAGAGTAATAGATTACAGTTACAGGAAAAGATTGGACAAAATCACTTTGACTACTTTACAATGAATAGAATAAAGGAAATTTAATACTTTCAAAATAAATTGACGGCATTCCTAACGATTCATAATTTTTTTTTAAATATGTCATCTAGATGTATTGCCATTGCTGGTTTCAAAAATGATATCCATAAAGCAATATATACATATATATATATATAATAAAATTCATTTGCGTAAAAACTCGTGAAATAGTTTCGATTCGTCCGTATACATGTATGTATGTATACATATGCATGTATATATATATATATATATATATATATATATATATATATATATATATATATATATATATATATATACATGCATATGTATACATACATACATGTATATACTTATAGATGCATATTTGAAATGATAATGTATTTTTTTTGGTCTATATTTTTTGCTGATATAAATGCACTATTCTAATATTGAGTATTTCTCCATCAATATCATATCTATTTTTCTCTCTCTCTCTCTTTCTCTCTCTCTCTTTCTCTATCTCTTTCTCTCTCTGTCTTTTTATCTATCTATCTTTCTCTCTCTCTTTCTCTCTCTCTCTCTCTCTTTATCTGTCTATCTCTCTCAATATGTGTGTGTGTGTGTGTGTGTGTGTGTGTGTGTGTGTGTGTGTGTGTGTGTGTGTGTGTGTGTGTGTGTGTGTGTGTGTGTGTGTGTGTGTGTGTGTGTGTGTGTGTGTGTGTGTGTGTGTGCATATAAAATTGAAAGTAAAATAACCATCGAAACTCCGCGGATCAAGGACTATCTAATTATTAAGTGTTTTCTTTTCAGATTAAATATGTTTTTAACTCTTTTTCAAAGTGTTTTTTAACATGTTTTATTAACTATTTGCTCATATATATATATATATATATATATATATATATATGATGATGCACCCATAATTAAAAGTGATAATGAAAGTATCATGTATATATTTATATGTGTGTGTGTGTGCACATCTATAAAAGTGAAAGTGAAAGTATCATACTGAGCTTTGTTGAATTTTATAAAAAATGCCATTGAGCAGTGATTTTTTAAAATACTAATCTTTTAAATACTTATTTTTAAATATATTCATATGTGTGTGTGTGTGTGTGTGTGTGTGTGTGTGTGTGTGTGTGTGTGTGTGTGTACGAAGGGCAACAGATAAAGAGATTTACTAATTCTACTACTGCTGCAACTACTCTCAAACAACTGTCTTTACAACAACGTACACCACTGCTACGGATGAAGCCAATGGTGTGGGAGTTATCGATTTGACTGGTTTTAATAATGAACATTTTCGTTTCACTTCTCCAATTTCGATACCAAATAACATGCATTCTTTAGATATGATTGTAGTCTTCTTTAATTTATGTAATAATTTTCTCTAACCTTTCTATTTTACTTTTTGTCTGCTTCTGGATTTTGTGATATATAAGTTTAAAGGAGACCAACCACCTTACTACAAATGGCAGCCACTTTTTTTTGTTGTTGTTTTACCAATAATACTGATTAAAACGTGGAATTTTTTTTTTTTCAATCAGAAAAACTGAGCACGAAACAACTATTACAAATCTAACAGTCTTGGATGGCTCAAAACGAATGTCAGTTTTTTTTTCTTTTTGTGAAGTAAGAAATAGATATATAAGTCGCGTCGGAATGAAAGTATTGGCTGCCATTACGAATTCCTACGAGAGACGGGAAGCTGCTACTGCTGCCGCTACTGTTGCTGTTTGCTCAACATGCTAATTTACAAAAAAAAAATAAATAAATAAAATAAAAATACGACCACATTGTATGCTGTGTGCAAAGTCTCTTTCTCTCACTCTCTCTCCTCCCTCCCTCACACACACGCACACACACACACATTTATAAATGCACACACGTTCGAAACGCATACACATATTCAAACAATCACATTTATATCAAATATCTGTGTTTCTCAGATAAGACGCAATGTCTTGCTTAGTGTGTGGGCAGGTTGGTATTTTGCAGCATCTGTCTTCATAAACACAGTGTTCAATAAACTAATAACAGTTTTACGTGTACACACACTTTAACAATTCGAAGAACGTAAAATAATTTTTATGCGATTTTTTTTTTTGATACTTTTAATTGGTGTTTGCGTGGGCGGAAGTTCAATGATTTTATTAGATTTTCTTGCGGAAAACTGTCTCCATAATATGGCGTTTAATATAATTATATGCAGTTTTCACATCGAGAACATGTCAGTTTTTAAATCTCGGTTTTTGCTAAACACATATAAATCTTGAGATTTGTGTTTAGTTTCTGCTATTATATTCGTGTTCGTTTCATGTATTTTATTGCAAAAAATATTGAGTTTTATTTTTAGGGTGGGTGGGGGATAAATTATATTTATCATGAAACGCAATCAATTTCTAGTGTCTGATAATGTTGCCATTTTCTCTGAAAGTTGAAGCAAAATCGTCAATATAGCAAACAAAAGTACTAAAATAATAGACATTTTTATGGGTTTGTCTCACATTCATTAAAGGTAAATATTTAATGAAAATCCTATTGCAAATTTGAATGTGACAGACCATTGAAAATGCTATTTCAAACTTAAGTGACAGACAATTGAAAGTACTGTTTCAAATTTAAATGTTGCAGACCAACGCAAAGCACATTTTAAATAGCTTACAAAACTATTGTGTGAATCCAACACAAGTTATAAGTACTTGTTCCATGTAACTGTTACATTTTAGAAGTAACATTTAAATTTTTCAACATTTTGCAGATATAGAGTGGATATGCTATTTTGGTGACTGCAATGGTTCTAGTCTAAGGTAGGATAGACTGTGGATGATCAACGACCCCAGTTTTCCTCACACTTCTGATGGCCTATGGCTAAAAATAAGATTGTAGCTTTTATATTTTTGCAAATAAATATTTCAAAGTGTTCAGGTACTAAGCTTCCTCTTTCCTGATTACGGTCACTGAAGAAGAAATCCTTCTAAACTGACGCAATTTTAATTTTTTGTCACAATTCAGGGTGCCCTGATGGGGGATGTATTCATTCCTCATATTAAAAGTCGCCCTACTGCTTAACTCAAACCCCTGTTGGGAGGCAATTATATAGGGGCATATATAATGTTTGACCATATATATATATATATATATATATATATATATATATATATATATATATATATATATATATATATATAAAGTTATTACTTTAAGTGTGATAGAACATATCTAACAATATTTCATATTTAGCATTTGTTTTAAATTACATGCTAACATTTTTTTTTAATAATTGTTTCAAAACCATTTTTTACAGATATAAAACCTTTCAAATTTGATTTTGTCCCACACGAGGAAATTATATCAGATTTTTCATTTATGCACATAATCGCTTGAATTTTGATACCAGCTCCAAATTGTGTTTAAATATTGAATTTAACGTGAAACAACTTAAAACAACTGATTAAATATCGAATTTTAATCAAACAATCATGATCATTCATAAGACAATGGTCTGAAATATTTTCGCTATTCACGTCAACACTGCAACAATGAAATTTGCACGTTATGTTGTAAAAAAAAGACCAAGAATATTGATTTACAAAAAAAATAATTTTTTACTCAAAAACTAACATTTTTCATTATCGAATTATGCTTAAACTGAAAAAGAAAAATGTAACTTTATATCGTGAATCAAAATAACTTGCTCAAGCAAGCTTCTTTTTGAGTCGGAACTAGACAATATGGCTGCTCAAAAAAATGGACATGATATCTTTACAATTGTTCTGCTTAATATCAGTTTTAATTTTAATATAAATTTTGATAAACCTTATAAATACCACGTAGAATGAATATTAAAAAAGATTTAAATAGAATATAATCTCATTTTTATTTAATAAATCTTCTTTTGAGCTGAACTTATAAACATAAAATGTACTTTTAATGTTATATAACATATGTCTTTATTCACTTTCTTTTTCACGTTTGTTATATAATGTTTAATACTACCATTCATTAAAATACATACTTTGTTTTTTACAGATTTCATGTTTTATATATTTGGAAATACATTCATTATGGTTAATTCATTTATATACACGCAAAATCGTTTAATATACATTGATTGCATATTATAAAAACTCTTATGACATTTTTTAAACTCAGTTCTAATGCTAAAGAGGTTTTAAAATTTCTTTACAAATGAATGCTTTCTTTTAGTGTCGAAATTGAATATATAACACGCTTACAGAAATTATTTTACATCATTTTTTCTTTCTTTTACCGAAGATGATCATAGCAAAAAAAAAAAAAGCTATAAAAATGTGTTAATTTTGGAGGTGATAATGATAACTTATAATTATATTTTTACCAATATTAAAATGGAAAACTGGTATTAAAACATAATAAATGTAACCAACGGAAATTAAAGTCACACTGAAATTAAAAAACTAAGTTAAAACATTCTGAAGTGAAAAACTGCTTATAAAACCTACTGAAATTAAAAATGGTATTAAAACATACTAAAATGAAAATTAGTATTAAAACATACTGAAATAAAAATTAGCATTAAAACATACTGAAATTAAAATTAGCATTAAAACATACTGAAATAAAAATTAGTATTAAAACATACTGAAATTAAAATTAGCATTAAAACATACTAAAATGAAAATTAGTATTAAAACATACTGAAATTAAAATTAGCATTAAAACATACTGAAATTAAAATTAGTATTAAAAAATACTAACATTAAAATTAGTATTAAAACATACTGAAATTAAAATTAGCAGTAAAACATACTAAAATTAAAATTAGCATTAAAACATACTGAAATTAAAATTAGTATTAAAACATACTGAAATAAACATTTAGTATTAAAACATACTAAAATAAAAATTAGCATTAAAACATACTGAAATTAAAATTAGTATTAAAACATACTAAAATAAAAATTAGACTTAAAACATATTGAAATTATAATTAGCATTAAAACATACTAAAATTAAAATTAGTATTAAAACATACTGAAATTAAAATTAGTATTAAAACATACTGAAATTAAAATTAGACTTAAAACATACTGAAATTAAAATTTAGCATTAAAACATACTGAAATTAAAATTAGTATTAAAACATACTGAAATTAAAATTAGCATTAAAACATACTAAAATTAAAATTAGTATTAAAACATACTGAAATTAAAATTTAGCATTAAAACATACTAAAATTAAAATTAGTATTAAAACATACTGAAATTAAAATTAGCATTAAAACATACTGAAATTATAATTAGCATTAAAACATACTGAAATTAAAATTAGCATTAAAACATACTGAAATTAAAATTAGTATTAAAACATACTAACATTAAAATTAGTATTAAAACATACTGAAATTAAAATTAGTATAAAAACATACTGAAATTTAAATTAGTATTAAAACAGACTGAAATTTAAATTAGCATTAAAACATACTAAAATTAAAAAAACTTAAATTAAAATAAAGATGAAATTAAAAACTAATTACAAAATATTTAAATATATATATATATATATATATATATATATATATATATATTATATTATATATATATATATATATATATTTATATATATATATATATATATACATACTGAAATTAAAATTAGCATTAAAACACACTAAAATTAAAATTAGCATTAAAACATACTGAAATTAAAATTAGTATTAAAACATACTGAAATTAACATTTAGTATTAAAACATACAAAAATATAAATTAGAATTAAAACATACTGAAATTAAAATTTAGTATTAAAACATACTGAAATCAAAATTAGCATTAAAACATAATAAAATTAAAATTGGCATTAAAACATACTGAAATCCAAGTTAGCATTAAAACATACTGAAATTAAAATTAGCATTAAAACATACTGAAATCAAAGTTAGCATTAAAGCATACTGAAATCCAAGTTAGCATTAAAACATACTGAAATTAAAATTAGCATTAAAACATACTGAAATTAAAATTAGCATTAAAACATACTAAAATTAAAATTAGCATTAAAACATACTAAAATTAAAATTAGCATTAAAACATACTGAAATTAAAATTAGTATTAAAACATACTGAAATTAAAATTAGCATTAAAACATACTGAAATTAAAATTAGCATTAAAACATACTGAAATTAAAATTAGTATTAAAACATACTGAAATTAAAATTAGCATTAAAACATACTGAAATTAACATTTAGTATTAAAACATACTGAAATTAAAATTAGTATTAAAACATACTGAAATTAAAATTAGCATTAAAACATACTGAAATTAACATTTAGTATTAAAACATACTGAAATTAAAATTAGTATTAAAACATACTGAAATTAAAATTAGCATTAAAACATACTGAAATTAAAATTAGCATTAAAACATACTGAAATTAAAATTAGTATTAAAACATACTGAAATTAAAATTAGCATTAAAACATACTGAAATTAAAATTAGCATTAAAACATACTGAAATTAAAATTAGTATTAAAACATACTGAAATTAAAATTAGCATTAAAACATACTGAAATTATAATTAGCATTAAAACATACTGAAATTATAATTAGCATTAAAACATACTGAAATTAAAATTAGTATCAAAACATACTGAAATTAAAATTAGCATTAAAACATACTGAAATTTAAATTAGTATTAAAACAGACTGAAATTTAAATTAGCATTAAAACATACTAAAATTAAAATTAGTATTAAAACATACTGAAATTAAAAAAACTAAAATTAAAATAAAGATGAAATTAAAAACTAATTACAAAATATTTAAATATATATATATATATATATACATATTATATATATATATATATATATATATATATATATATATATATATATATATATATATATATATATATATATCAAAATTAACAACTGGCATTAAAATAATAATGAAATTAACAACTGGCATTTCCAAATATTTTTAAAACCATTGTATTAAGCATAATGAAGTTAAAAACTGGCATTAAATTATAATATCATTAAAAACGGCCATCAAAAACATACTAAGACTAAAAACTGTCATTAAGACATACAGGAACAATTGATATTAAAACATACTAATGCTAATAAATTGATACAAAAATGCGCCGAATTTAAAAAAGCATACTGAAGGGAAAAATTATTATTATAATATATTAAAATTAAAAATATAAAAATATATTGAAATAAAAACTGATAGGAAAAGTGGAAAAGTATTATTTAAATATGCTAAAATTAAAACTGTTATTTAAAATATACTGAAATAAAAAAAACTAATATGAAAGTTAAAAATTATGATATAAATATTCTAAAATTAAAATTGTTATTTAAAATATACTGAAATAAAAAAACTAATATGAAAGTTAAAAATTATTATTTAAATATGCTAAAATTAAAACTGTGATTTAAAATATACTGAAATAAAAAAAAAAACTAATATGAAAGTTAAAAATTATGATTAAAATATGCTAAAATTAAAACTGCTATTAAAAATATATTAAATAAAAACTGTTATGTAAAATGAAAAATTATGATTAAACTATATTAAATTTATACTGAAATAAAATAGGGTATTTCAATAACAATTTTTTTCATTTCATATTAAAATAAAAATATTAAATAAATAAACAAATGAAAAAGCGATATCAAAAAGTGTGCTTTAATTTTTTTAGATTGTAACAAAAATTAAAATTTAAATTTAAAACTTGTATAAAAGAATTCATTACACGTCTCATTATTCCAAAATTTTCAAACCAAATTATATTTACATGATTTTTATTTCTAAGTATTATTTTGATCATGCGATTTTAAACACTTAGGCTTATTAAGAATAAAAAATACAATGGGTTTTATTAGCAAAAAATAAAAAATAAAATATTAAATAATAAAACTAATAAAAAATGTTTTATTTTCAATTAAGATTTTATTCGCTTTAAGGGTGATACATATTTCTTCAAACAAAAAGCATGTTTCCAATTAGAATATCGTTTTGAAAAATCACTGAATTTTACAAATAATAAAGTTTAAAAAAAAACTATTATTAAAAAAAAATGCAAATTCCTTTTGTTTTTTATAGATTTTGAAACTAATCATTTGTGGAGCGAAATTTGTTCATATTTTAAGAAATACCTATCTTAATCTTATATTAATAACTTGTGTAAGACAATAGACCAAAATTTTCTTTGGGAGAGGAATATGATTGCTGGGTATATAAGTACAAATAAACTAATATTTTTATTGATTAGATTATTGATTTGATGCGCATAGAAATCGGAAATTATCAATTTTACAGATGCACAGAGAGAGAGAGAGAGAGAGAGAGAGAGAGAGAGAGAGAGAGAGAGATTAATTGCATTGGTTTAAATGCTACTGTCTTTTAACCTGAGATAACTAGGTCAACTGAATATTTAATGAATATATATTTATAAAGCGATCAGCATCAGATTCGATATTTGGGGTGGGAAGGTGTGTTATTGGTCTGATGGATACCACTATGTCTTATGGAATCTTCAGGAGGTTAGACACAAGGTCAAGTGTTGGTTTAGTGAAAGTGTTTCTATGGAACGAATATGGTATACCCAACTTTTCAGTCTATGTCTTTGACCATTTAGCCAGTGTCATCTATGGAATAGGTTATATTGGGTTTATATCCTCAAAGAGGTTGAGAAAGGTATTAACGCACATTTTCCTCCCAATCTATCAGTAAATTAGCATCTTGTATTTGATTCGTCGTATACAATACAGCTAAGTAACAGTGACACTTAAGTATTTGTCAGATCATCGAAGTTAAGTGAAGTTGAGCCCAGTGAGTGTTCATATGGGTGATTATTTGGTAATACAAGGTGCTATAAGCTAACATTTCAATCAGGTGTAGAAATGAGCACAGCCTTGATGGGAAGTGTAACGGACGACATGCTATCGCCTCGTCATGGAGATGGTTTAAGGCATCAATTTTATTTAACATTATAAGTTTGAGGATCAACACAAAACCTAAGAACCTCTTGAGCTGAAAAAAGAGATTTTGTATACATTTTATACAATGAATCAATTAAATAGTTTTTTGGGTTGTTTTTTTTGCATTGAATAATCTGAAAAAGAATTGATGTATTACAAAAGCAATTTTTTTTTTCCTTTTGTGATTTCTATTTCCAAATTTTTTAGATAGATGATTTGTATTCAGTTTGTTAAGACTACTATTCTCACCTTGGTTGTTTATTTTATAAACTTTGCAGCTGATAACTTGGGCTAGTACAACAGCACATTCTTTTCATTGTTTTGACTCTCGAGTGTGTATCCGTCGATATCTTATATGCGTTTTATAGAGTGATGTGGTTATCGGTTGATTTACTGCGTCTAACTGTGTCGCATATATACTCGAGGGTCAAAACGATGAAAAGAATATTCTAAAATGAAAACATGAAAAGCAACACTTTTCTCAGGTTAATTTTCTTTTTAAATTCTTCTACAGAAATCGCTCCAGACTAGGTATGAAGTCACTTGACATAACGAGTTTAAGAAATACTATTTCAAGATCAAAAACTAGCCAACGATAAGTGTTAGGTGGATAGAAAACAGCAATTTTCCCCTCTCTATCAGGAATATCGCTCATAGAATGTGAGGGCTAAATGGCAATAACGACGTGAAAGTAAACCCAATACCCATTTTCTACTCTTCTTATGACAAAGGGAATGAGAATAATCTACCCCCAAGTTCAGTGAGAAATTCTAGATAGATTTCTAAATTTTGGAAAGATGCATTTAAAGAAGGTTGGAAGTTACATTGGCCGAAACATTGTGAAAACAACCAAGCTAAGAATAGTAGTTTGAATAATCCCAATTTTTTATTCCTGCGTTAATAAGAGTTTAGTATTTGATAAAAAGATCAATGAGTTGCTCTCAAGTTCTACTTACTATGAAGTTGTAATATTTATATCCAACATAACCAAGACATGGTACATTGGTTCCTGTTAGATGATCAAAGTTAAGCAACACTGAGTCTGATCAGCAGTAAATAAGTGACCATTTAGGAATGCCAGCTGTTGTACATGAGAGGGATCTCTGCTCATCCCAGCATTGTTTCCAGCCGTCCTGGAATTCTCCTTGCTACTGGACTCAAACAATACTAGATTAGGAAGACTATAGTTGGGGATTGCACAACACATGCTTCAAAATAGAGTCTCCTTCAAGAGGGTATCAATTGTCTCTTGAGATTGAACAGAAGCCTGCTGCTATGTTGTTGTTGCTGCTGCTGCTGCTGCTGCTGCTGATGATGATGATGATGATGATGATGATGATGATGATGATGATGATGAAGAAGAAGAAGAAGAAGAAGAAGAAGAAGAAGAATTTTATTTGGTTAAATAGTGACATCTGTTCACATCTTTTGTGGTTGATTCTTTCAGAGAGGTTGTTCATCATTTCAAATGAATCCGAAGATTCTATTGTTACCATTGGTTTCCCCGATATTTTTCTCGTCAGAATTCTTTCTAGAAAGACATTGAGGATTACAGGAGAGACCACATGAAGGTTGCCAACATCCTAAGTGAAAGTTATTTTTTATGGAACGAACTGGATTCAAGCTTGGGACACCCAGGTCGTCAGTCCATGTCGTTAACCACTAGACCCCCCCCCCCAAATACACACAGATTGTTGTCTAGCTTAGACTGTCATGACAAGCAAGTTGAACCTGGATGCATGGAGATGTTGATACTATCTGTTTTTGATCAAGGTTTTCCTTGTACGTTTGGAGCAGTTCGTTTTCCTGGCGGATTTCAGGTAAGCAGTGATTGTTCTACATCATCAAGGAAGGCGGTCATCTGTGAATAGCATTTTCATATGTGCTACTAAAACGCTATTATCCTCACTCTCTATTACGTAGATGACTTTGTTTGCCATACATTGTGCATTGGCAAGAACTACCACAGGCAACGGGATCCCAGTGAAGATGCCTTTGGATTTCTTAAAGCCTCTTTAGACAGGTTGTGGTCCTAATCCTGCCAGGAACCAAAGTGCCTAACAGAATAGCTCTGACACTAGCCACTCCCACAGTTCTGCCACATTGAAGATTTGAACTCTAAGGCCATGTTATTTCTAGTCTTTTACAATAGAAAGGTTTGAAGTTAGGTCATCAGTTGCAGCATATGTTTCAGTGAGTGGACACGTACGTGTGCAGCAGACCACCTCTTGCATCAACTCCAGAACACGCCCGGTTATGCCAGGCACTAAGGTGGATGGTAGATCGATGAAGACCTGGCTTCAGTGTTTAAGAAGTGATATAACTGCATGCAACCTGGCTGATGTCAACTCTCTGGATCGGACCACATGGAGAGTTGGTATGAGACATTGTCTGGTGTTGCTCACTCCGAGAGTCCAGGACACTCACAACATCATAAATACAAAAACTGATGGTGGTAGTGGTGGTGGTGGCGATGGTGGTGGTGGTGGTGGTGGCGATGATGATGATGAGGAGGAGGAGGACAACGACAACAATACATACAGTTCGGTTAGATAAGGATGCTTACATTTCCCGTGGAGGATGATCTAACTCAAAGCAACTCATAGTCAAGGAAAACGGACTCATAGTTTAACAAGATAAGTTTTAAAATTGAATATCGTTATCTTCTTCTTCATCAATGAACATGTTTATGGTTATCTGAGAATAAAACAGAATTTTTTTTTTTTTTAGATAAGGATTGATAATTTGTATGACCTGAATTATCAGATTAATGTTCTCATCCTGGATGTTATTCTCATCAGTGTTTCAATCTCTTCCATTAGGTGTGTCTCTCAAAATCGGTGAGCTTTATGTCAGACTTGGAAATCTGTATGCAATTTGAAACCTAAACCTTTCACTTAATCCATGAATAAAGATTGTTCTCGGGAACGGGTAAAAATCTCAAGTAAATCTTAATGGTATTCTTAGCATCACATACACTGAGGATTGAACTGTCATTTAGAACTGAGTATTACTTAGCACTTTATCCATTGCACAGCAGATCCATGTGTACAGATTCCTGAGTTTACCATAAATATCGACAAGATGCACCAGAAGAAGGTCGGAGGTTAAATCGTCCAAAACATTTAAATAAAACTGATGGTTCTGCATTTCAACGTTAATGTACAAGCAACACAATTTTATGCCTTTTTTTTATTGAAATTGTTTTCAAATTTCAAAATACTATGAAATGTAAGAATTTAGATAGTTTTATTTCATAGTATAATAATATTTGTCTTTTTTTTTTAGTTGTATCTTGAATAAAGTTATTATTAAATAATATGCAGGAACACTTTAATGATCGTCTCATCAGTAGGAGGTATGATCTTGAGTGTACTCCACACTCACCGGACAATGACCTTTCCTATGGATTCTTATCTGTGGAATCATCATCATCATCATCATCATCATCATCATCATCATCATCATCATCATCATCATCATCATCATCACCATCACCATCAGCAGCAGCAACAGCATAATCATCATCTTGCTTAACGACTTATCCACTTACTAGCGGGTGACCCCTTAAAGCAATTTTAGCCAGCTAAAGACCCATAAAAGAACGGTCCGTAAAAAATCCAAACATTTGAGGCCCCTAGTGCTGCTCCGCGACTTTTAGTTTCGGAGGAGATAGAGTGTGAAAATATGGTGACAGACAGACAAACCGACAGACAGGCTTATATCAGATTATACATTAGATTATTACAAGAGCTGTAAAAAGTTGGTAAGAACACACTTGCATACTCTCACTCACAGAGTGATTTATAGGTTGCTTGATAAGAACACCGTTTACATGACTAAGGCAACTTCCTTTTCCAATTAAATCTTATCCCACCTTTTTATAAAAAGTCCAAGTAGAAACGTCTACGTTACCAGACAGTGTATTCCTTTTCTCGTCTCCAGCCTCTAGACGAGATGGAAAAGCCTGAACCAACATATTTTGTATTCTTGCTTTCATGAACCTTGGACTATATTTGTTATGTCGATGGAACTGTATTAATAATAAAAAAAAATGATTATTACTAAGAAATTACAAAATGGCTGCCGTTGTATGTTTTTTTTTTAATATCATTGTTAAATCCAAAAGAAAATAGTATATTGTATTCAATCATACAGACACCAACTCTCCATAATAGTATTTATTTATTTTTTACTAAGGTGTCACCGCTTATCAAGGCCCAAAGGCTACTCGAGGAGAAGTGTTAAATGTGTATCAGGTGAACGATGAGGCAACATCGTGATGATTGGTAATGATGATGGACACTGGGAAGAACTTGGTTATTTCATAGAGTAGCTCAACAAGAATTTGTTTACATTGGACTTGAAAACGACCATGTCGTAGTCGGCTGAGAAGCAGCATTTTAAATGGTAGATGGAGAAGTTTATCTTTATAGCCCAACTTGATTACTTGTCGTCTTAACATCCAGCAAGGCCAGAAGGATAGAAATTAACTCAACTAAATTTTTCTTTGCACAAAAAGTTTTAAAGCTCATCTACAAAACTGTGATCCCAACACATTCTAACTGAGTTTATTCAATGTCTCTACAAATCTATTATCTGACCTTATATGGAGTACTATGGTCACATTTGGGTTGGTGAATCTTTGACTCATTTAAGGACTCTTAATAACATGCAAAAATATTATTGTAATTAGTTTGGCTTCACTTTTTCTTTTCTGTTCCTCTGTCTCATAGATGTGATATTGCTAGTCTCAGTCTTTCATCCAAACCTTATTTCCTATTTTTTTTTTTACAAACAGTCGAAGTTAAAACGTCTATGCTACCAGATATTATGTTTCATTTCAAGTCTCCAGCTATAACTTGACTAAACGAGACTAAAAATCCTGGCTCAACTTATTTTGTATTCCTGTTTTTATAAATCTTAGCAGACCATATTCGTAGTGTTAACGGAACTGTATTAATAAAATTGATTTAAATAGTCGATAGAGAAGTTAGTCCTTATAAGCCAACTTGATAATCCGTTTTCTTCCTATGCAGCAAGGCCAGAAGGATTCGAGTTTTGCTGAACCAACCTTTTTCCCCTCACATAACAAGCTCTAAATCTGATTCACAAAACGGTGATCCTGGCATCTCCTCACAACTCTTCCAAACATTGGAGGTTCTGGTAGCCTGGAAACGTTCGTTCCAGAGATATCAGCTTTGAGCTCACTATTCTTATTGAAGAGGGTGAAGGATTGACATTGACTTTAGATAATTCAAGTCTTTTGTTCAATGTTTTCGATTCTCATAATCCTTAACGATTACGTCAATACCACTAATCCGATGTTGATAATTGCTAAACTCTCATTAACGGCTTTGAACTCACAATGTTTATTTTGTAGAACAAACTAATTTGTGATTTTCATTATTTTAATTGTTGGTATTAGTTCTTAAATCATCATCATCATCATCTGGTTTCACGTCTCCATCAAATCGATGAGTCTTTCATAGTGGAGACGTTCATTATTTTGATAAGTAAGCTCTTAAGACTGACTTTCACTCTGAACCTTGAATAAAAGACATGTATCTAGTCTGCTGCTACGGTTGTTACAAAAAAAAATGGTTGGATCACTCTACTGCTCCAGAAAGTAGTAGACGACTTCAAAGTCAATTCTCTACCTTTATAAGTCAAATACCCCCTAAAATGGAATACTGCTGTCACAATTGGGGAGGTGCTACAGAGTACTCTTTTCTGCTTTGACAGAATCGACTTCGAAATCTAGGAAGTGTGTGTGTGTGGGGGGGGGTCGATCTCTTTTTCCTATAATCCCTTTTTCACAAGAAAGACGTTGCTACTGTTTTCTCTCTCTTTCTCTCTCTTTATATATATATGTGTGTGTGTGGGGTATGTGTGTGATGTTATTTCCATGGAAGTTGCTCGACTGAGCTCTAATGTCTTGTCCCTTCCTATAAAACATTCACAGCAATACTCATCTAGCTACAACCACTGTAAAAAAATGTTCCTTTCCTTCCCTGTGCACCTAAAAGTAAACAGAACTTTAATTTAAAAAAATGTTTCTTTTCAAGAACTTCCCATCTATGGAATACAATACCATGAGGCTGCCCCGCAACTGACTACAACATAGTCGTTTTCAAGTCTAATGTTAACAAATTCTTATCAAGCTGTCCTCTTAAATAATCAACTTCTAAACACTTACCTCAAACACTTTCAAATCTTTTAAAGGTGTTATCCATCACTCACTAAAAATCTCATTAACTTTTATCCTCAAGTGGCCTTTGGGCCTTGGTAAGTGGTGACTCATTAATATGAAATAGATTGTAGTCTTGGTTCTAGATTTTCAGATTATCTTGGATTAGCTCTTCCATTGTTCCCTCAGTCCTTCAGTTTGCTCAGATGCATTAATGGATTCTTCCAGCGCTATGTTTCACATGACCAAACTAATGCAGGATCTTCAAAAAAATGTCTGCAAACCACCATCATAATCATAATCAGTTTTGAGATGTAGCTAAGGAGTTAACCTATGCAGCATCTTAGAAAAGCTGTTAAGATCCACACTGACAATAAAAACATGTTTGAATAAAGTGTAGTATCTGTCCTGATGCTACACTTCAATTTATTTTTGTTCTCGGTTAGTGGAGGAGAAATCCTTCATGACAGAGACAAGTTTTATTTTTGTTCCTTTCTCCTTATTAAAAACTGACCTGCCGGTCCTGGATATGACCTTAAACTATATCCAGTGGTGAGGCCCCAGCTTGTGGGCTTTGGGGAGTGTGGGGCCACCCTTTAATTTCCATTGCATCCAGGTCCACTCTGACCCGGAGTGGTAGTACCTGTTAGGGTCCCCACTATGGGTTGAATAGAAACCGACTTGAAAACAACAAATATATTCTATTAAAACAATTTTTCTTCAAAATCTTTGGATTCGGCATTAAATAACCTGAAAAGGGTTGATATGCCGTAAAACAAAAACAACCAACCAACCAACTAACTCTGCCCTCGTGGAGAGGCAAGCAAATAGGAACGTGATACATACAGACCTGACGTCCGTCCTCTATTTCAAGAAAACCCATCTTTATACATACCTCTAACTCCGTATGATTATAAGAGCAGCCACCTTTATTCCCTTTCCCTATTATTCTCTCGATATTAAAGGCACATCTCTGCATATGGATACACATACTGAACACATACCTACCATGGCAAACATGTTAACAACCTTACATACCACCTATATATCTACGATGTGATATCCACAATCTTCTTCATCTATCGCATGAATTACTATAGTTCTCCTATCTCCCTCCCACCACGTTTTCAATGTATTACCCTTTTCCTCTCACGCCCCATTTTTTCGCTCCTAATATAGTTATAGCTAGACGTCGCGTCTCTAATATGTTACCTAGCACCTTCTGTCCTCTTCTGATGAGAAGTAGTAGGCTTCGAAATACCTAGTTGTAAAGATCTTACTTATTCTACACCTCTAACTGATGTAATTCTCCCTACTTAATAAACGATTAAATTTATATGCATTAGTATATGTCTTTTTTATTGTCGTTCTTTTATTTTTTATCTTCTATATAAGCTCCACCTCAATTTGTTGAGCTTTGCAATCTCGACAAGTAACCTCTTAAAGAATTTCCCTGATTCTTTCTGGCTCTTTCCATATATATATATATATATATATATATATATATATATATATATATATATATATATATATATATATATATATATATATATATATTCATTATTAGATTACTGTTTTAAAAAAAAAACAGTAATTTTATAAATTACGGATTACTATTTTTAAAAATAATAAATAAATAAATAAAAAAATATGTCCAAATAAAAAATGGGCGACGTTCTAAGAAAAACACTGGATCCCCGAGGCGGAGACGTTAACCTTAATATCGTTTAAAAAATCAACAACAAAAACCATATATATATATATATATATATATATATATATATATATTCTAATTATTATTATTATTATTATTATTAATATTATTTCATGTCTCCACGTACAATTTTATAAGTAGATATAATATTTCATGCATAGATTGTCAAATCACAGAAATAAGAAAACATACACAAATTAAAACAATTTCGCCTTTTAATTCACCAAAATCTAAACAAAGAAAGGTGAATAGAAGTCAACCTAACCTTTGAAAAGTTTAACAATTGGCTAAGAAAACATAGTCAGCAATAAAAAAAAAAACATTTATATATAAAAACACGTCCCATGAATTAAAGTCTGATGAGTCCTTATGAGGATAAAACACGAAAAATTCTGTGTAACTTACTTGCCATATATATTTTCATAACTTACCATATATATATATATATATATATATATATATATATATATATATATATATATATATATATATATATATAAGATTTCTTGTTTATTGATTTATTTTTATTAGCGATTCTGTGGTCTTTAATTTTTACACTCACCTGAGTTACCTGCCCTTTATTTATTAATGTCATCCTTTTTATTTGGGATATATTTCTGGTTATTATTATTAATTTTATTTATTAAACATTTGAATATTTTATTCAAACAAATATTTAATTAATATATTCATTTAATCAAAAATATATATATATATATATATATATATATATATATATATATATATATATATATATATATATATATAGTAAGTTATAAAATATATATGGCGATTAAGCTACACTGAATATTCCGCGTTTCATCCACTCTAGGACTCTTCAGGCTTATGCGCGAATTTTGTGGTTGTTTGTCGTTTTTATATAAAAACGACAAACAACCACAAAATTCGCGCAATATTCGCGGAATATTCAGTGTAGCTTAATCGCCATACATATTTTATAACTTACTAACTAGCTCTACCTACGTATTGAGCACTTTTGAAGTGAATACTTAAAGTTTACGCATAAATTTATACTTTCGTATATTAATTTTATGTGAGTAAATTAAGTAGTTATATATATATATATATATATATATATATATATATATATATATATATATATATATATATATATATATACACAAAATTACAATTAGTCAAAAGTTATTTTATGCGTGGAAATGTTCATTTGAAATATTCCCTTCGCAGATTGCAAAATGTTCGAAATGAGAAAAGTTATGAGTGTTAGAGATAAATGTGTGCATATGTTTGGCCATTGTCAGCGTGCATATGAACACAACAGTGTGAGAGAATTAAGCATTGTGTGCGAATTGCTTTTGTCAGTGTACATATGCATATGACAGTATGTGCGTGAGTTGAGATTATGATTATCTCCCCCCTTGCCCAACAGCTGTATAGTGTTCGCACATTATGGAGAAAAGTATTAAAGAGAGCTGATTTTAAAGATAAAATCCAGGGCATTGTAGCCATTTATGACGCAACTAGTTAACACTAAAAATTCTGGCCTTAAATGCTCAGGCATCCAATGGGAATTAGTCATTTTTATTTTAGGCACTGAATGTAATTTTGAGCGCATGATGTTTGGTAGAAGTAGCTGAATTTTGAAATTAAATATATTTTCCCTTACAGATTAGTACAGATAGCATAAATACGCGCTAAGAGTCTTAAATAAGTTGCCATGGTCGAAATGGGTAATTTTTACTCTTAGGTGCCGAAAATGATTTCGGGCATATGAATTGATTTGGACTTGCGGCAGACGTAGTTGAAAACTACATCACTTGATCCCTATCGTTGCTTTTTTTTGTAAATATTTCTGTGTGAGTCGATTGTGCACATTTTTTTGTTGTTTGGGTTTTTTGTTTTTGTTTTTGTTTTCAGATATATATTTTGGGTCTGCGACTTGTGTATTTCCGCAATTAGGATTGGTATATGTCTCAATTCTTTGACACCCTTCAGATTAAACAAAACTTGAAGATATTTATCAATATGCGAAATTGTAATGAGAAACGTGATCATTGTGTGCTCGTTTTGTCGTTGAAAATAAGAAAAGGGTGTGTCTATGTTATTTTTTTTTTGTATCTTTTTAGTTATTATTATTATTATTATTATTATTATTATTATTATTATTATTATATACGAGTTTATGGTGACATTATTATTGTAAAAAGCAAAATGAAAAGGAAAGAGTAAGCTAAACTGATGGAGACACAAAGAGAGCAGCTTAGACAAGCTAGTGATTATTCCTATATATATATATATATATATATATATATATATATATATATATATATATATATATATATATAGTAAGTTATGAAATATATATGGCGATTAAGCTACACTGAATATTGCGCGTTTCATCCACTCTAGGATTCTTCAGGCTTATACAAGAATGTGTGGTTGTCTCGAGTTTTTACATATGCACCTTCTATTTAGTTAGCCAATCAGCTTTCTAGTATCCACCGCACCCTTTCTAATTAGCCAATGAGCAGGCACTTACAGGACAAAGGCCCAGTTGATCTCCGGTTGACCGTTCCTTTGTGTGTGCTATTTAGCATAGATATCTAGTGTCTTAACCTGTTTTAAATCTAGCTTAATTATTTTTTTATATGTTAGTTTAAATATATATATATATATATATATATATATATATATATATATATATATATATATATATATATATATATATGTTAAATAAACTTGACAAGCTTCTGGGTTTGACCTTTACTCCTGATCTGAAATGGAACACGTACATAAGGTCTATTGCCAAGGATGCTGGGAAAATGGTGGGATCCTTCTACCGCTCCAGAAGATATCTCACTACTGATGCAATTCTCTATCTGTATAAAAGCCAAGTACGTCCAAGGATGGAGTACTGCTGCCACATCTGGGCAGGAGCTGCTAAAAATAGCCTATCCTACCTTGACAGAGTACAAAATAGACTTTGTGGTTTAGTGGGGATGCCCTTTTCTCTTCCCTGCAACCTCTCTCTCACAGAAGAGACGTTGCGAGCCTGTCTTTGTTTTATCGTTATTTCTATGGCAGGTGCTCGTCCGAGCTCCAATCTCTCGTCCCCCATTGCCAATCTTTCACGAGAAACAGCCGTCTGGCTGAAACTACTGTCAATAATTTTCCCCACTTTTTATCTGTGCCTAAATCCAAACGTAGATTCCATGAGAAAAGCTTCTTTCTTAGAACTGCACACCAGTTGAGCTCTCTGCCACTTGCCTGTTTCCCACCTGACTACAACTTGGATGTCTTCAAGTCCAACATAAACAAACTCCTGACAAACCTCTCCCACGCAATAACCCTTATACCTGAGTGGACTTCGGGCCTTGATAAGTGGTGACCCCCATGTAAAAAAAAAAAAAACATATATATATGTGTGATAGTTTATGTATATGCATGTTTATCTATTTATTTATTTTATTTGTTTATTTTCTATTGTTATTGTTAGTTTTAAAATTATTTTGTATCTCTATCTTATAGTAAATTTTATCCTGTGAACACAGTTGTTCACTATTTCTCTCCTACAGTTTAATAGATGTTGGGGTTCTTTAAAGTATAGGATAGCACTTTTTTCATGAATGGATCGTCTAGGTCTCTACATGTGTTTGCTTGTTTTTCTATTTTCCATTCGACTACCGGTGAACGTCCGCTTTCCTTGAGTTCCCAGTATTTGTTTGCTAGAATTGTTTTCATACGGTGTATATATATATATATATATATATATATATATATATAAGTGAAATTTTCTGTGTGTGTGTCTCTGTGTGTACATTTCCCTACCAAACTACTCTGTCAATTTTCAGTCTACAGACTCAAGTTTTGACATAAGGGGTATTGAGATTTGGGAACATCCTTTTAATCCGTTTTAGGCTAGAAATTTGGCTATCTAGGGGTCAAAGTTCAACGATTTGACCTTTGAAAACTCTACTAAACTCCTCCGCCAATTTTGGGTATAAACACTTGAAATTTTACATGTAGGATATTTGGACATGGATCAAACGGTTTAATTTGATTTGAGCCCAAAAATTAAAAATTAAAGGGTCAAAATTGGGTTCAAAGTTAAAAAAAAATTTGACTTCTGCGGTCTCTACCAAATTACTCAGCCAATTTTTGGTCTAAACATTTAAAATTTTACATAAAGCCTATTCAGACAGAGGGCAAGTTTTTAATCCGTTTTTGGCCGAAAATTTGACTTCCAAGGGGTCAAAGTTAAAAAAATTTGACTTTTGCGGTCTCTAGCAAACAATTCAGCCAATTTTGGGTCTAAACATTTAAAATTTTTTATAAAGGGTATTCAGACATGCAGCAAGCTTTTTTTATAATTTTTCGGACGTAAATGAAGGTGACCAAGACGTCAAAGTTGAACGAGCTGATCTTTGCAGAGTTTACCAGACTCCTTCACTAATTTTGGGTCTAAACACTTGAAATTTTAGATGCAGGTTACCTGGACATAAGTCAAACTTTTTAATATATATATGCATATGCACATAAAGTTATGAACAGGCCTGAGCGAAACCGGGTTGAACTGCTAGTATATATATATATATATATATATATATATATATATATATATATATATATATATATATATATAATGCCCGTTTAAGGTATCCTTATCAAGCTCTTGATAAGGATACCTTAAACGAGCCTTATTATCGGGCTTGAAACCGACGGTACCAATGATCTGTCTCAACTAACAACTTTCTGTACACAAAATATATATATATATATATATATATATATATATATATATATATATATATATATATATATAAAGTAGAACCCTGAGATACAGCATTAATCCATTTGTGGCGGGGTCCAAGCAAATTTTTATACAGTACATATTAAAAATTAGTAATAAAATACAGTACAGTACATAATACACGTGCATATAATCAAATAGCATTATAAATAACACCGTAAGGCGGGGTAAATACCTTAACCAGGGACCGGAAAAACATAATATTCGACATCGTAACCTGAAGAAAACGTATCACGGGGCACCGTATCCCGGGGTTCTTAAATATACACACACACATATATATATATATATATATATATATATATATATATATATATATATATATATATATATATATATATATATATATATATATAGCTCGTGTGTTTCCGTACAAACCATTAATCAATTAATGTGATAATGCTTGTTTTCATCTTTACCAAGCTTTATCAATTAATAATAGCATTGGATTGGGATGCATGTTAATCTTATAAACCTTTCTTTTACATTCTATTAGCTTTTTTTGCAGTAATTTGATATTTGATATTTGATATTTGATAAAAAAAAATCATGCCCACAAAGAATGAATTCCTTTAGTTGTAATATCCTCCCTCTCTCTCTCTCTCTCTCTCTCTCTCTCTCTCTCTCTCTCACACACACACACACACACACACACACACACGTACACACTTTCTTTTTCCATCTCTCTGGTCTTCTAGATGTTGTTAAAAAGAAGAGACTGACAAATGTCAGTGTTCATTAGTTTATAATGTTGGTATTCAACTGTAATTACATAATCATGTATTTATGTGTGGAAGCTATATTGAAACGATTTTGGCACGTATGATATTCCGTAAGTAGCAATAAACCATACGTGGAAATAGTTTGATGTAATATAAGTACCAACATATATTGCAGTTAGCATAAAAATGTGGTTATGGAGCAAAGAAATCGCCATAACAATATCTTGCTATCTGAAAGAAAAACACAGCATATATTTGTTCATGTTTTGATTTATACAGTAACTGCTATAAAGCTGAAATGTAATAAAATGTATGGAAGCACCGACCTGTAATAATAGGACAAATGTTGTTTTTAATCTTTTGATCGTATATGAGGCGTATGTAATGTGTCATAAATTAGTATAAATTAAATAATAGAAAGGAATACAATTAATAAACAATCGATGTTTGCTACAAAGTAATCAATTAGTTGTGAACCGATTAAAATAATGCATCAGTAATATGTGGTAATGTTAAAAAAAACTGAAAAACTGGTATGAGGATGTGCACCCATAGTATTAGCACACGGTGAGACAGAAAAATATATATCTTACTAAATAAAATACTCTGACATGGGTGGCGGGTGTAGTACAATTTAATGAGAAGGTACAAACTTGGCACTTTTTTCTTAATAAGACAAAAACTGAAGTATTGTTACGAACCTACGCAATGTAATAAAAAAACTGTTGGAAAACCTATTTTATAAGAACAGTGAAATGATTTGTTTAATTATCTGTACCGTCCAAATAAAGACAGGAAAGATAGAAAGTTCTTTGAGTCACAGTAAATCTCTCAACAGTTATGTTCAGGCAAAGATGATTCTTAAACCTCTAGTGGACAGGGACACAAGAGAGAGAGAGTGAGAGAGAGCGAGAGAGAGAGAGAGGGGGAGAGAGAGAGAGAGAGAGAGAGAAAGAGGCGAGAGAGAGAGAGCGAGAGGGGAGAGGGGTAGAGAAGGCACGTCTTTTCTCATTGCTTCTAGGTTTCTCTCTGCTGACCGATCGTGATTACCAAAGGTAGTTCTTCCGGGGATGGGGCAGATGAGATCAATGCGCCCTGCAAGCTGAGTGGTCACTGTGTAACCAAATCACCTGGCAGGGACATTTCTCGATGAGAGAAAATAAGTCTTTATTTATGACTGGTGCATCAGAGTTTGAATCTGGCTTATTGAAATGTCTGTTCAGTGACAACCGTTAGACAAAACACCAATTCATTAGATGAAAAACAAAAATGAATACATAAGTTCAGCCTTCGTAACAATGCAATTTGCAATCCCGTCTGATCCATTTGGGCGGAATAAAAAAATAAAATAGGAGGCATCACCTTTGGGACGCCTTTCGTAAATTCTGACCTTTTGGAGGTTCGTTTTGTTTGTTTTTGTTTTTTTTTCAAACTAGAGAATTTTTATGTTGAACTCGGGAATCTGTATAGAATTTCAAATGCAGACCTTTATTTTATGCACTGGGGTAGACTGCTCTCGTATGCTCAGGTAGAAGCCTTAGGTAATTCTTTATTATATTCTTAGTATCGCGCTCAACCTCCAGAAAACTATTATTTAGAAGTAGATTTCGAAAATCGATGGCGTAAATTCGGAATTATGTTCTATATTTGCAACTAATGCAATTTTTTCCATAAACATAGATCCAGAAAGGTTTACACTTTACAGCATGTGACAGCCAGAGAGCTCTATCTCCTTTTTTTATGTCGTAGATAACTTGAAGAGAAAATCGAGTCCCGCTTTTTGCATTGATCAATAACATAGATGTCTCTAAAACATGAGATGAACTTCTGCATATTAGTAGTATGTAACGAAAACCGTTGCACAAAAAGAAAAAAGTCAAAACCTTTTATATATCTTTATATATAATTTATATAACAGCAACGAAAGGAATTATTTAATTACCTGTAACGTTTGGAATAAGTGGAAGGAAGTTAAACAGTGTCCAAGTTACAAAAAGGAATATAGAAAATTCTTCAGGCTGTAGAAAATCTAATGAAGATAGCCGTTGCTGGGACAGAACATCGTTGCTTTCAGTTTTCCTTCCGCTGATCAACCATAATTCCCAAAGGAGCTGAAATAGTTCTTCAATATAGAGACGTAATGTACTTGCAATAACCCTTATCCCTGAGTGGCTTCCGGGCCTTGATAAGTGGTGATCACTGTGTAAAAAAAAAAAAAAGATGAAATCAATGCTTCCTGCAAGCTGATTGGTCAGTGTGTAGCCAAATCACCTATCAGAGACATTCCTCCGCAAAAAAAAGTCTATATTGATGATTGCTACAGATCAAATAGTGAAATTGATTATTAGGATGTTTTTCCCACGATATGGGGAATTTGTTGGTAAAATGGATAATAAGACCGGATTTTTATGCATTTTTTTACTTCTGAAGCTCTTCCGGCCAGCTAAATAAGAGAAAATCTCACTATACTTATATATTCAACCTGAGTTTTTGTATGAATTAAAATAAATTATGTTTTGCGTATTTTACGACCAGGCAACGCCGAGCGGCCTGCTAGTATATATATATATATTTAATTCAAAAAGCTGCAGAGCTACTACGAAAGGGATACTATTAAAACGAGCGAGCTTTTCTGCTCCAGAATTTATTTTTCTACATAGTCACCACCAATCTCAATGCACTTTTGCCAGGAATTTAATGACGCATCTCTGCTTCTGATGCACGTCTATAACAGGGGTTGCTTACTTAGAGTCTCATACCGTCAATATCTAAAACAGAGAGATGAAACTTTCAAATCATGACTACGTTCACTTATCATAACAATGCAATTTGAAATCCTCTCTGATCAATTCAGGCGAAATAAAGATAGGAAGCATTACTATTGGAACGCCCTTCGTATTTTCCAGTGATTCTTCCATTGCAAGTATCTTTTGTTTTAGTTCTTCATGTTTTCTGATTAGTTTTTTTTCTTTGTTAACCGTATTCATCCCATTTAGTGTTTTCTGATCTTTGATGTTATAAAGCAAAAATACTTTTGAGTTTTTATACTTTTCACTTTATTCCCGTATATTTAGTTGCAACGATACCTTTGTAGTTAAATGTTTTGGTTTATTTTATATCCAGTGGGTTATGAAAATTAAAAAAAAAATCACTGTATCATTGAATTTAGGAGTCAGTGCTCAGGTGTTTAACTATCTGAGCTTAAACTAAAGAAACTGAGATAGAAGCCTAGAAAGTTAGTTTATAAGCAGACTGAAACGTTGCATGATACTTAGATCGGCAATAAATATTGTTTCAGTCAGCAACGAATTTTCCCATGAAGTATTTGGCGCTCTTATTCGAATAAGTGTCAATTTGATTTTATATTAACCATTCTGTTTGGTTGTAAGATCTTGGTTTGTTAGTATTCTTTGTAGAAGATATCTTTATAGAAAGCAGATGGGCTATTCGTATTTTGTAGAGTCTTCATTAAAAAAATGGCGTTTGAATTGACCTACTCAAAAAGGTCTTCAAGCCAACCACCTGATAGTCTCTGAGCAGATTCGATTTAAATTAATACGTTTTCATGAATATATATTCAACTGTAAATGGAAACCACAGAATCTATTATCTTCTCCTTTAAGCAAAGTTGAGTATGTTATGTATAAGTAGCATAAATAATACATGGTACAATCACATTTACACTGGTTTTTGTCAAATCGCGAAAGTTAAGCAACGTTATTCCTGGTCACTACATGAGGGGGTAACATTTTGGGAATGACAGGTACTGCAAAAAATAAATGCTAAAACTACTAATTCCATCACTCCGAGATATAAAAGCAACTGGTGACCGTGTGAGAATTTAATATTCTCTAGAAATGTCCTCCTTTGGAGGAAGCCAGTTCAACCAATCAAGATGAATGCTGCACCAGGTGGCCTTTTTGGAGGCAGACAAGTTTTATATTTTACTTTTTTACTCTTCTATAATTCCGACTCTTTGATTTTTGGTTAGAAGTTGCTTTTTTTTTTTCAGTTTATTGTTCATGCGCATATTCCAAAAAGTTTGTCATTTATTTGAAACTAGCCTGGTTGCTCGGCGTTACCCGGGTGTTTGGGGGTGTGTGTTGAGCAAAACAAAAAAAAATGGTAGTAGGCAGACAGGCTCGAACCCGTACCGCAAATACAGAAAAGAAAGTGAAAGAAAATCTGACATTTTAGCCGATGTCTCCATGACGCGACCGAAACAGTGACGATGACTTGCTAAAATGTCGGCGAAAAAAAATAGAGCACTTCTTATACAAAACGGCCGGGTTTAGGGTGAAGGAATTGATGTTCTGGGCCAATTTTTCGATATTTGTCGTCCGAGAAGACGAGCTTCAAAATGATACTTATCTTGTCAGGATCTGTCGCCTCTGTCGAAAGTTTTTGCATACATACATACATGCATACATACATATATACATTTAAACAAACAGATGAGATTTATATAATAGGTGAATTTTTTAACTGCTGGTTTTAGTTTGGACACTGTGATGGTTTTGAAAGTCTATCCACTTTTTTTATATATTTCTACAAATGCAAATAGAGCTTAATACTATTCAGCAGAAAATGAAAAAAATATTGAAACAATAGAAGAGTCACTAGGTAACAAGTGCTAGCTAAAACATAAACAGAGTTGAATAAATAAAAAACGGAGAAATACGAAAGTTTATATAAAAATATTTTTATATAAGAAATACGAATAAAAAAGTTATTTTTGTGTCAGTAAACGTCATAGTAAAAATACGTTTTTGTGTAAAGAAGTTGAGTCAATAGTCAATATGTTTGTAATGTATCGGGCAGTGCGGCATTGTGTATGTGTGTGCGTTTACCTTTGTACTTGTTTGTGCATGTATAGATGTACTCAGGCGATAAATAAATAAATGCAGGTTCTGCCATACAGAATTGGAAAGTGTTGGTCATCTGATATCAAGTTGCAAAGTTCTTCTAGGGGACGGCTACTACACAGCGAGACATGATGGAGTATGCAAGTACCTCCACTGGACCATCTGTAAAAAATTAAACATCCAGTGTAGCAGCAAGTCCTGGGAACATCAACCTGAAAGAACAGTTGGAAATGACTTATATACCATACATTACGACCATGTTATCCCTACAGCCACCTACCTTGAAAATGCTGCTGTGAAACCTGACAGAGTTATATGGAATAAGTCAGAGAGAGTTGCAACCTTGATTGAAGTGAGTGTTCCTAATGATGGCGGTCTTAACAGAGCTGAAAGAGAGAAACAGACCAAATACCAAGGTCTCATGTATGATATGAAAAGAAACTGGAACCTAAAGGGGATATCGATTATACCAGTTATCATAGGTGGCACAGGGCTTATGAAGAAGAACTTGAAGTCCTACCTAACTAATATTCCTGGTGAACCAAGTGCAAAAGAGATTCAGACAATTGCACTTAAGGGAACAGCGAGGATACTAAAAAGAGCTCTCGGTTGGTTTCAATAAAAAAGCGGGGCAATGTTAGCAGTTGGTTTGGCTGCCCCATACCCAGCATTACAATCTTCAAAGGAAGAAAAAATTTTTAAAAAGTGATAAAGACTGAATATGTGAGTCATTCAGTTCTTTCGTCTTAACACCCAGTCCAAATGCACATGAATTGTTGAGTAGACGTTTTTGGATTCCTTCCGTTTATCCGGATGGTGGGGTCTTTTTAAAAATTGATTTTCTTGACCTGGTCTTTTAGGAATTTCTAAGTTTACACTGACTTACTACATTCACATATAGGTATTACTTTTGGGGGCTTTATAAAGATTTCCATCGGTTAAAAATGCTTTAAACCTTCATTTTAAAATTAGCTAGCTTTAGGAAGTGACAACAAACCAGAAAAAAGAGGTTTTCATCGCCTCTCAATGTCTAATCTACCACAAGATCATCTCTGATTAGATTTTCAAGTCGATTTTTTTTTTCAATTATCTACACTTAATTTCGAAAGCATATTATTGCTTCGTAATGTATAACATATAAACGTTTGTTGTCCTGCCAGTGGTGTACACCGGCTTGCCAACACTAATCAATCGATGATTTACGAATGGCGATTTATAATTGATGAAGATGTCGATCGCATTCGTTTCATATATTGCTAACTCGTACTTCCGTATGTCATAGGGTGTTGAGTAGACGTTCTTTGGTCCCTTTCATTTAGTCAGCTGGTGGAGTCTCTTTAAAATTGGTTTTCTTGACCAGGTCTTTAAGTTGGTACTGGCTTATTACTTTCACGCGTATGTGTTACTTTCCTTCAGCTATAATCGAAACCGAAACCAAAACTTATGAAGAATTCTTGATAAAATTATTTATAAAAAAATAGATTACTGGAGTGCCATCAGCTATAATCGAAACTGAAACAAAAACTTATAAAGAATTCTTGGCAAAATTATTTGTTACAAGAAATGAAAGTCAATAGCAATTAAACGACAATCACTTGGATGTAAGCGTGACACACAAAATAAATAACACACGCGCTATCTTATTAATATATAGATTAGCTCCTGTACAACTTTCGATTAAGCACTTTAATTGTCTTTAAAACTAACAACAGGAGGGTGCTTTACATGCCTCCCCACAGTAACTTAGTCCACAATACATTGTAGTCTACATTGCACTGTAGAGAACTTATTGTTGATTTCATAAAATTATTTTATACAATAGCTTGAATTAAAGATTATAATTGTAGTGCTCATGGGTTGTTTATCATGAAAAACTGTTTCGATGATTTAAAAAATAAAACAGAATTTTATCTCATGGTTCCCCAGCAGTGTTGATCAAACAACATCTCCCTTAAAAATTACAATAACAAAATCATCATAAGTAGAAATGAAAAAGTGAAAAATTATCATCTACAATGTAGTAAATACGAGGGACATTCCAAAAATAATGCCGCCTACTTTTTTATTCCATCCGAATGGATCAGAGGAGATTGCAAATAGCATTGTCATGATGAATGAACTTATGCATTCATGACCTGAAAGTTTCATCTTACTGTTGCAGATATTGATAGTTTGAGACGCTAAAAAAGAAACCTCTGTCATGGACATGTGTCAGAAGCAGGGATGTATCATTGAATTCCTGGCAAAAATGCATCGAGAATGGTGATAATTAACAGCTCACTCGTTTAAATAGTATCACTCTCGTCTTCGTAGCTCTTCAACTTTTTAGTTACAAAATATGAGGCTTTACATTTAGAACGACCCTTGCATATATATATATATATATATATATATATATATATATATATATATATATATATATATATATATATATATGATTGCTACTTCTTGACAGAAGTTTGCCATCTCTTCCTTAAGTGTTATTGCGTCCGTGTGCACGTAGATGACTCTTTAATCCAGCTTTAGTCCTTCATGAAAGTTCACAAATGTTGCATAAAAACTTTCCTTCTTGTAAAGGTGATCACGTGATAATATTGTGAATCCTTGAATGCCGTGTCAGGCCACTTTTAGATTTGCAAATTAGACCACACATAGGACAACTTAGTGTTGCCAAGTGGGATGTAAAAGCCTCTTCATAAGACTGTTGTTCTTGTCTTTGATTGTGTGATTTTATATGATTAACAAAACCAGCTTTTGGCAGAAAGTATCTGCCACATACAGTGCACTTCAGTTCCTGTCGTAATTTCTCCGACATTATATTTTTGTCCTCCATCCTAGCCAAGTGTCCCGTCCAGCGCATCTGATTTTGAATGATTTTCATTTCAATATATATATATATATATATATATATATATATATATATATATATATATATATATATATATATATATAATTGTTAGACATAATGGAATTCTACTGCTTGATTATACATATTTTTCATTTTTCTAATAATTTTTCAAAATTGCATAAAAATAAAAAATTTAGTGTTCTATGTGTATCACTAATATTCTCGATTCTTCGTTGAATCATTTTTATGTGAGAAAAAATAATATTCACTGATATTTTATGAACTACATCTTACACAAGTTTCGTTGCATAGCAAAAGCTAACAAAGCAACTAATCAAAGATATGTTCCCCAGGAAATAGTTGGAAAGTTTTTGTTTTGTTTTGTTTTCTTCCTCGAAATGAAAAAAAATTTAGTGAAGAAAAAATGTTCATAAAAGAAAATGGAAATATTTAAAGTCCGCAAAAACAAAAGAATAAGGAAACACGTACTTATTGATGCGTTAATAAACACGCCCCCACCCCTCAATAAAACAAAACAAATAAAAAAAAACAATTGAATTCCATTTTATGCCGCCATACTTGATTTTTAAACAATATTATAGCTATTTCGTATTTAGACTAAAATTAAAAACAAGAAGTCAAACAAAACTCTAGGAGATACTATTCCTAATATATATATATATATATATATATATATATATATATATATATATATATATATAGTCATCCACATGCAGTACTGTTTCATCAGTGCGGCTAGACAGGCAACTGCCTCAAGCAGTTATATATATATATATATATATATATATACTGTTGTTAAAACAGTATATGGATGCTCAATTATGGAATATGATAATTTTGTATATATCCTTGCAAGGATGCGATATAGATAAAATACGTTTGCTTGTTTTCTTTTGCTTATAAGGGAAATATATGAATGCTCAATTATGAAATATGATAATTTTGTAGCTTACAGTTTAAGTCATCTCTTTTTGGCTTAAAATTTATTGGTATATGAACGATTATTAAATTATATAAACCCAGGAAAATTCAAAATCCTACAAATAAGACTATATATAGGGTGACCCAAAAAACAGAGGGAATTCAATTGTTTTTCTGAACATTTTACACTCAACGGAGAAAAAAAGGTCAATGACTGTAGTGTTTTGATGTGATGTCTTGATTATAATAAACTAGTTATGACCAAAGTTTCATTTCATTCGGACAAAACACTAAGAAACGGGACCTAATCAGAGTTGGAACCCGTTTTTTGGGGTCACCTTATATATATATATATATATATATATATATATATATATATATATATATATATATATATATATATATATATAAATAAAATAGATATATATATATATATATATAAAGCTGAACGTCTGTGGGTGTCACGAATAGGCTCCTATATGGTTAACTATTATAGAAAACTGATCACATATAATGATAGAAGATGTATCGAGACACAGGAATGGGTATGTTTGATCCTGCAGAACGGTGGTTCATTGAAATTGCAGGGTCTGCGTACGCGCCTGGTCCACAAAGTATGGAAATAAAACATTAAAAAAAAAAAAAAACGTTTACAAGTGTTTTTGATATAGATGTACATAATAATACTTTGATAAGTATGTTTTAACTTAAATAGGGGTGCTACAATAAAATTGTGGGATCTGCGTTCGCGCCTGGCCTCCATGGAATGGAAATAGGCACAAACTTTAATAAAGACCTTTCATATCTTCCTGCGTAAGTATACTTTGATAATTATGCTTCAGTTTGAAGAAATATCGTATAATAAAATTATGGAGTGTTCGTCGTGCCTGACCTCCATAGAATGGAAATATGTCACAAAGTTTAACAAGGTTTTTTAATATAGATCCACAGAATATTGTGATAAGTGTTTCAGTGTGAACTGGTATTGTATAATAAATTATGGGGTAATAAATCAGAGTCCATTTTCTGTAGGCTGTTTTTGAACCCAGTCAACGACGGGTACTTTTGCTAGTGTATATATATATATATATATATATATATATATATATATATATATATATATATATATATATATATATATATATATTCGTACCGTGACTATAACAATATTTAGTTTTGTACCACTTTTATGTCCACCTCACGAAGATATATCACAACACTAAACCTTATGTCTAGAAGTTTGCTTATTCTAATTTTGATCATTATAAATCTTAATAAAAACTGATAACACTAAAAAATACTATCATAATGAGATCACATGTAATTCACTACTATCGAGATTATTTACCTTTTTTTGTTGCTGGTGACGTTTGCATTTGTTTTTCGTTTAAGTTCTTGAATGCAAATGCTTATACCAAAGCTGCTGCTGCCGTTGCTGCTGCTGCTGCTGCTAAGCATTCTTTGACTACTGCTGCTGGTCGAACTTTAATTGCGTCTGACATTTTCGTACACGCATTTGACTGGGCAGATTTTAGGCAATTCGATTCTTAGATGACCCGTTAGAAGATCCCTGGGAGAGTGTGCAAGTACCATCTGGTGAGTATCTCACGAAACTCCTAGGAGTATACACATTTACTCACCGAAGATTCACAATCTTTACATTTAATAACAGTTTTATACTAAATTCATTAGTGAATTGTGTCCTTATTGCGGTATTTTAGTTTATTTTTATTAAAATTTACTCTTTTATTTTTAGAGAGGTATTTTATTATGGTCTGGTTGTGCTTCCATATTTAAAGCGCTTTTTATAACAATTTACATTTAAAAAAATCCGTTTTCTTCTTTGTCCATATTGTTTTCTTCAGACGACTTCATGTCTTCTTCATATTTTATTTTAATTTTATCTTTATTAACATGTACTATGTTTGATCATTTTGTTTTAATCTTATCGTGCTTCCATACTTTAATTGTTATTATTTATTCTTTTTCATTTTTCCTTCACTTTTCTTTTCTGCTTCTTTTTCCATATTTACCGTCTGTAATTGACTTTATTTCTTCATGTATTACTTGAATCTTCATATTTTAATATTTTTTAAAAATGTACTCTTTTTTTATTATTTTATTTTGATCTGATTGTGCTTCCATACTTAAATTGTTATTTAAACAATTTGTTTACTTTTTCTTTATTTCCATTTGTCTTCTTATTTCATTTCTTCGTATTTTATTTGTATTTTCATAATTTAATTTAATTTTATCTTTAATTTTATCTCTTTTATTATTTATTTTGGTCTGATTGTGCTTCCATACTTTAATTACTATTTTTTAGTTTTTGTTTTCATTAATTTCTCATTTTACTTCTTTTACCATATTTCCTTTTGTTGTTTCACATTGTCCGTTTGTACTTCCATACTTTAAGGATTTTTTCTTTTCGTCTTATTCCATATATTTATTCTTTAACTGATATTTTATTTGAATCCTAATTAAAATATATCCTATTTTTGTTAGATAATTATGACCCGTTCGTACTTCCATACTTTAATGATTATTTTTTATATTTTACAGTTTTTTTTTTTCTTCTTGTTTTTATCTATTTCTTCAGCAAACTTCGTCATGGTATTGTTTTTTGAATTTATTCATTTTCCGTTTTCTTACCAATATTATCTGCAAATTGTTTTCTGATAATTTCTTTCATATACTTTCTATTCTTGCTAAATTTACTTTTACTTTTTCTTTCATTTTTACTATTTCTAAATTGTTCTTCGTTTCTCTATTTTTTGTAAAAAAAATTTTTCTTTTGTTTCTTTAATTTTCCTTCCCTAACCCTAATCCTTTCCCTAATAAATAACTTTAAAAAGTCCATCTTCATCCCTTTTTCAGTAAATTTTAAAACCAACATTACTTGTTTGATTGAATTGAATTAAAAAAAAATAATTAAGTGCTATTCAAACATTGTACATTCTTTCCTTAAATTTGTAATTGGAAGTTTCACTTTAATAAAATCTTCGTTATTTTTTTTTTAATAGAATAACACCTGTATCCACACAAATATTTCCTACCTGTTTTGAATTGTTAAAAACGAAAGTCATTAGATTTCAGAGAGTGTTTGGAGACGGCAGCTATTCTATAAAATTACTAAATCGGTTTTTGTTTTTAAATTCCCCAAAACTTAGTGAACAAAAATAAATATTTTATCAAGAAGTCTATTTAACTAGATAAAACAAATATTTTTAAAGAATATGTCTTATATGAATATATTTTACATAAAAAAAAACATCATCCCAGATGATACTTTTACTAGCACGAGTTTATTATTTCAAGATATCTTTTAAATATCTTGAAATACTGTATTCTCCCAAGATTTATTCAAATTTTTTATTACTTAAGTGAACATATAGTTTTATTAACGACAAATGCTGTGTTTATTTCACAAAAACAAAAATAAAAAGTTAGTTTAAAAAACCTTATAAAACTAACTACACAATCAGATTTATTTATGAATATATACAAAAAAGGTTCTAAGTTTCCAAAATGTTGCAACTAAAGGTAAAGAAAGTTACCATATTTAAAACAAATAAACAGAATTTTTTTTTAAATGATAGCAATAAACCAGGAATCTCGAATAGAAATAAAGAGGATAAAGATTCAAAGGATCTATATACATATTCTATACAAAGTTATTTATTGATTCAAACGAGAATTTTTTTTTTTCACGGGGTTGGTTAAATAAATTCATGAATCATTGATAACGATGATGTCAGTAAGAGTTTGATCATGTGCTGTTTACTTCTTCTTCCATATGGTTGGAATGAGAGAACTATGATGTCTGCCTATCAATCTATTGGATTGTAATTCTAACTTGGACAACTAGCCATTGGACACACCCACAAGCGTATACTCATGCATAGTAACATGAATACTGCGTCTTTTAATATAAAAGCAATATGCTCGCATATTTGTTTTTTATTATTATTATTATTATTATTATTATTATTATTATTATTATTATTATTATTATTATTATTATTATGTATTTTTAAATTCTCTTTTAAAGGCAAATCTTTTTTTTTTAGAAATCAGTTGAATAAAAAATAAAAAAATGTATTTTTTTTCCTTATTAAAGTTTAACGTAACAACGTTACGAAGAAAGTGACTTCTCTTCAGTTAAAAAAAAAATTCATAAAATGATTTCCAAAAGTAAAATAAAGAAAGCCAAAATGATTTGATTATCACATTTTCGCTTGCAAAAATAAATATTTTTAAATATTTTATTTTGCTTATAGATATGCAAAGAAAAATGAAAAATTGATAAACAGATTGAGATCGCTAAATAGATAGATACCGATAGCCTCATATCGTAAAATAGATATATACAATAGCAGACTGATATCGACAAACAAATAAATACAGATTGATATCACTAAATAGATAGATACTAACAGATTGATATCGCTAAGTACCGATAAACTGATATCACTAAATAGATTCTTGCAATAACAGATTGATATCGATAAACATATTGGTATAGACAGACTGATATCACTAAATAAATAGAAACTGACATATTGATATCTTTAAATAGGTATATAAAAACAGACCGATATTGTTAAATATATAGATGTGACTACACTGATATCATTGAATAAATAGATACTGACAGATTTATATCTCTAAATAGATGGATAAAAGCAGACTGATATTGCTAAATAAATGGATATGGCCACACTGATATTGTTAAATAAATAGATATTGGCAGACTGATATCTCTAAACAGATGGGTAAAGACAAACTGATATTGCTAAATAGATAGATATGGTCACACTGGTATTGCTAAATAGATATTGGCAGACTGATATCGTTAAATCGATAGGTATTGACACACTGATATCACGAAATATATGAATACTGACATACTGGTATTGCTAACCCGATGGATACTGACTGATATCGCAAAATAAGGAGGTGACGGTGGTCAAGTAGTTATCAACACGGGCTGACGGAGTGGGTGTCCAGTTCGTTCCACAAAAATCACTTTCACTTAGGTTTCACTTAGGATGTTGGCAACCTTCATGTGGTCTCTCCCGTGGTACTTACCTTATGTCTTCCTAGAAATAATTCTGACTAGAAAAATATCGGGGAAACCAATGTCAACAATAGAATCTTCGAATTTCATACTCTCAGATTTATATTGCAAAATAGATACAGGTAGATACTACTAAATAGATAGTTACCGACATACTCCTATAACTAAGCAGACCGATACCAAGAGACTGGTGTCGGAAAATAGGTAATTTTTAACAGACAGATAGACAGACATATCTAGCTCGACAGATTGATAGATGCAAGCAGAGAGACAACCATATGAAGGGAACATAAGTATATGTTACCGGGAAAATTCATTTCTAAAACATAGGGGAAAGCATCCTGCAATTTTGGAATGAAATGGAAAATAATTCTAATCTTTAATGTCTGCAAAAGAAATATATTCGTATGAATGAATTTTATCTATGTAGGATTGAAAATAGGAATAATAGATTCTAGCATATGGTTTGGTTTGGTTTGGTTTGGTTTGGTTTGCTGTAAAACAGCTTGTTTAGTTTTATTTATTTTAAATGTTTTACTTTGAATTGTTCAGACTACTAGTCTCATCCCGCTTTGTTATTTTCACAACGTTTCAGCCAATGTAACTTCCGATGCAGTGTCAACAAATACTGTCATAGTATTTGCCGTAAGTTCATTCCATTAATCAATTTCGATACTTCCATAGTGTTCTTCATCTTTCGGCTGACGATCATTCCATCTCATAGTGTTGTTCATCGTTCAACTGGCAATCACATTAACTCTTATCGTCGAGTAGATATTGGCCTTGATAAGTGGTGAACCAGTGGTAAAAAAAATAAAATAAAATAAAAATAAATCTACGACCTTCTTCAGGGGCATCTTTTCGAACGTGTTAATATTTATATCCAACTTGCGAAGCGCTACAGAATTTCCAACTGAAAACAGCAAACAAAATGGGAACAGTAGTCCGAACAATGAAAATAATACAATAGCAATAGTCATCTCAAAATTTTTGAAACATTGTTTAAAAAGATTTATTGTATATTGCTATTTTGCCAATAGTTGGGGGTGGACAGATTGTGGGTTCATACCTGTCTGAATGATGTTATATAATCAGTAGCATTAATCTTAGGTGGGTTGAATCGACTATCTCCGAATGAGGAAGTGTCTAGGTAATATTAAATTCACAAGCAACCCTTAGTTGCATGTATATCCCATTTAAGGGAGATAATGTCCTTGCAGTTCTTGCAAGGAAACGTCGATGTGCTATTACATGCAGTGCTTGGTTACCCATCTGGTACTGGCCAGGCTCAACGTCGCTTAACTTCGGTGATCTAATGAAAATAGATATTATAAAATGTGATTACGCCATGTTATATTATCAAGATATTAGTACGTAGATGATCAAAAGTACAGAGCTGATAGGGATTGAACTCGCCATAGCTGATTCCATATGCTGTGACGTTCATCCATTTGATTGATAATGCATGTCCACTGACATATGTCACAAATACGTCATCGGTCGGTGAATTCGGGCATATTGTGCGATCGCAATTGGAATTTTACAGCAAATAACTGATAATATTATTGAACTACTTCTACATATAGACTTAAATGTGCACACACGCATACACTCATAAACACTAACACATGAAAGTATATACAGATGAAGGACTCATGTATGATATGAAAAGAAACTGGAATCTTATGGAGATGTCAATTATACCAGTTATTATAGGTGCCACAGGGCTTATGAAGAAAAATCTGGAGTCCTACCTAACTAATATTCCTGTTGAACCAAGAGCAAAAGAGATCCAGCACTTACGGGAACAATGAGGATACTAAAAAGAGCTCTCGGTTGGTTTCAATAAAAATCAAGGCATTGTTGGCAGCTGGTTTGGTTGCAACATGCCCAGCGTTACAATCTTCAAAGGAAGAAAATTAGAAAAAAAAATTTTTAATAATGAAATATATACACAGAAATATTTTATACATTTCTTTTTTTATAAAGTATGTTTATATGCTTATATATTTCTATGTATTGGATCCACTTCTAAACTAATGAATCGATCATTAAAAAGTTTGGAACACAGCTGCCAGGTGTGATGGTGGGTAATGTTGGCTACATTTAATTTAATATATTTAGTAAATATAATGAGGTGGCTGAAGCCTTTGGTGAAAGTTTTACTAATAGATATTAGATATCAATTAATAAATATCCCTCAAAATTCAGGTTTTTGTTTGTGCATTTTAAAGGGTCTTTAGGGAGCATAATATGGGCTCAGTTTCCTATTTGAAAATTTAAATATTTCAATTTTTCATTGAATTTCATCAATTGTCACACGACATGCTAGGCTGAACCTTTAATTTGAGATATTTTCTAGAATAAAAATGATGTAAGGGATTTTGCTTAAAATTGAAATAAGAATTCTAGACATAAGGTTTCCAGTTATTATGGGTGCCGCAGGGTTTATGAAGAAGAATCTGAAGTCCTATCTAACTAATATTCCTTGTGAACCAAGTGCAAAAGAGATCCAGTCAATTGCACTTAAGGGAACAGCAAGGATATTAAAAAGAGCTCTCGGTTGGTTTCAATAAAAAGCAGGGTAATGTTGGCAGCTGGTTTGGCTGCCCCAGACCCAGCATTACAATCTTCAAAGAAAGAAAATGTGCAAACCTATCCGGAATTAGTTTTACCTGTCCTAGGATAGGGAATAATTATATCTATATACTACATTTAACATTCCATTGACGATGATACTTACGGGCTTTAAAGGCAGACGATTAAAAGATATATCTGCCTTACTTAAAAAATGCGAGTTTTATTTTTGGTGCCTTTAAACCCCCACCCACACTTTTTGCTGATGAGTAGACTTTGTTTTATAAAATCAAATGATAAAATTATTGTCCAAGACGTATTCTCTGTCTCAATAAAAACATCGTTTCCGAAACGATTGTACAATATATTGATTTTGTTTGTTCTTCCTTGTGAAACCGATTTTTAATTTTTAATTTTAATTATAAATTATCAATTATTTTACTCAACACACACACACACACACACACACACACACACACACACACACATATATATATATATATATATATATATATATATATATATATATATATATATATATATATCAAAGGCAAGCGGGCTGAAACAACTATTGGAACAGGAAGGAAAAAAACATTTATACAATAACTGTTGCTTCCAATAAAGCCTTCATCAGATGATGACTCTGAGTTCAGGCATGGTTTCAGGGCCAAAGCATCATTACCACTAACCCAGAGCACCCCAGCAATATCTCACAATACCACCAGACTTTGTTAGATTGTTGTCAATCTGGGATTACCATATCCATGGTGATGGAGAAAGAGTCTTGTCTTGTATTTTCCTTGAGTATTTTTTCTTCTCTCTCTCTCTCTCTCTCTCTCTCTCTCTCTCTCTCTCTCTCTCTCTCTCTCTCTCTCTACATATATATTGTTTTATTTATATTTATAGATAAAATAGTTAGTCATGACTATGTATTCGCCATGCTGATGAGCTATATTAACGGCGAAACACATATCTATAACTTTTTTCCTATAAAAACAAATAAAACAATGTTCTAAATAAATTTCAATTTTGATTTTGTACAATACACACACAAAATTATTATACAAATGCCATTCGTCATGTAATACACAATCTTAGCTGAAATAAATTTGACGAGTTAAAATCTTCTTTCAGTACAAACTTTTAGCAGCAAAAAAAAAAGATTTCTGCTTCAAATGGAAATCTTTGCCCCCCCCCCAAAAAAAACATCAAATCTTTAATTCTTCGGTATATTATAAGAATGGCTTTGATTACCTATACCATAGTTTTCCAAAGTGGGCTCCACGGAGACCTGGGGCTTCGTAAGTGCGGCTGAGGGGCCCCAGAAGCCCTTTCTTAAAGAGGACCAAATGCTTTATATAGAAAAATTAAATGGCAGCATATATTTAATTATTGATCTTTTTTACCGGAAAGAGATATGATATATAACTACAGGTGTAAAGAGATATGATATATAACTACAGGTGTAAAGAGATATGATATATAATTACAGGTGTAAAGAGATATGATATATAACTACAGGTGTAAAGAGATATGATATATAACTACAGGTGTAAAGAGATATGATATATAACTACAGGTGTAAAGAGATATGATATATAACTACAGGTGTAAAGAGATATGATATATAACTACAGGCGTAAAGAGATATGATATATAATTACAGGTGTAAAGAGATATGATATATAACTACAGGTGTAAAGAGATATGATATATAACTACAGGTGTAAAGAGATATGATATATAACTACAGGTGTAAAAAGATATGATATATAATTACAGGCGTAAAAAGATATGATATATAATTACAGGTGTAAAGAGATATGATATATAATTACAGGTGTAAAAAGATATGATATATAACTATAGGTGTAAAGAATTTCAAGATTGTTCATGCAAAAGAAAATAAAAAATAAATTAACAAAAAATGCAACAGTTTTAGATTAATCAAAAACAAAAAATGTTTGTAAACATTATTATTACTGTTAAAATTTGAAATTAATGTTTTTCATATTTATTTTAGAAATTATCTTGTTAATGCTCTGTGAAAAATCTTTGCCCTGCTCAGGGGTTCCATGATGTCCTGATGTTTGAGAAACCCTGTTCTGCATAATTATCTATATGTCCCTTTCTTAGTTAGTCCATACGTTACGCTTGGCAAAAGGCCCAAAACAGTTTTTGAAGACACCACTGATTCAAAAAAATGGCCAAATTCACGAAATTAAAGAGAGCAATCTGGCAACCCTGGACAAGACTATGAGAGTTACCCCCCTTTAATGTAGCCTCGTTTTCAAATATTATTATAATTATATATGATTATTATTGTAATCGCGTAAGAAAGGAACGCATAGTAATTTTGACACGCATATATATGCTGTTATTCACCAAAAGAAGTGGCCAGTAAAACGTTATATAAAAAAGGGAAACTTTTTCAAACTTTTCTAACTTTCGAAAAATTTTTTAGAGTCCCAAATGCTCAGTCTTATCTCTCATATATGACTTATCAAGGACTGCAATTATGTTTTAACTCCTTCTTCTTCTTCTATTCCTTGCTGTAAGACAACATCCTTAGTGTCGTCACTGAATGTAAAGGCCATTGCAGGAATTGCTTCTTTGTGTGTGTGTGTGTGTGTGTGTGTGTGTGTGTGTGTGTGTGTGTGTGTGTGTGTGTGTGTGTGTGTGTAGCTTAGTGGTGTCACTTAGTCAGAATTGTAAACGGTTTTTCGACTTCTTATGATTGTCCTTTATTTATAACTAGCATTTCAGCCCGGCGTTGCCCGGCTGTTTTGTGGTGTATGTTGATCAAAAAAAAAAAAAAACTGTCAATTTTTTTAACTTTGACCCCTATTATGACCCCTTAACATTTATTGTTTGGGGCTCAAATTAAATTATTAAGTTAGATCCATGTCCAAGGAACCTATATCTAAAATTTCAAGTGCGTAGACCCAAAATTGTCGGAGGAGTTTGGTAGAATTCTCAAAGGCTAAATCGTTGAACTTTGACCCCTTAACAGACAAATTTCTGCCCGAAAACGGATTACAAAGATTTTCCCAAATCTTAGTACCCTGTATATCAAATTTCGAGTCTGTAGACTGAAAAATGACAGAGTTATTGCGTAGGGAAATGTACACAGACAAACACACAGACACACAGATACACACACATATCCTCTCGCCGTGGGAGGGAGATAAATATGCTCCCTAATATATATTCATTGTGTTATAAAACGACTTTCTAGGAAAACATGAGATCCCAAATGTAAAACCTTTATACTGTAATAATTATGCAAATCGTCAAAATTCAATCATTGTAAGGGCATCTAATTGGGGCTTTACTTCACAAACTTAAAAAAAATTTTACAGTTTGCCATTTCTGTCATATTTGTTCTACACAACTTTTTCACAAAAAACTGTATATCTTTATTTTATTTGAAATATGATGAGCATCACAATGTAACAGGAAAGGTAGCAAAATAAATTATGTTTAAATCAATCCATACCTAACTGTAACAGAGTGCGGACGCGCTTATGCAAATGCCAAGCCTTGCGCAAAATGATGTCACGGTAAGTGAAAAGAAAAAGACTATAAAAAGGAGAAGGATCACGTTAGGGACGTGGGTGACGTCACAGCCGTAACGAGAAGTCACACGTGACGAGAGAATGAGGGAATAAATGTCGCAGATAAAAAGACAAAGAGTCGAGTTATTGCATGAGCTGGTTTCCTTGCGACGGTGACTACAACATGTTAAAACGTGGGTAGTGTCACATAGTGATATCAGTTTTTATTAACAACTTTTTGGAGCAACATAATGATATCAGTTTTTATTAACAACTTTTTAGAGCAACATAATGACATCAGTTTTTATTAACAACTTTTTAGAGCAATATAATGATATCAGTTTTTAATAACAACTTTTTAGAGCAACATAATGATATCATTTTTTATTAACAACTTTTAGGAGCAATATAATGATATCAGTTTTTATTAACAACTTTTTAGAGAAACATAATGATATCAGTTTTTATTAACAACTTTTTTATTTTAGAGCAATATAATGATATCAGTTTTTAATAACAACTTTTTAGAGCAACATAATGATATCATTTTTTATTAACAACTTTTAGGAGCAATATAATGATATCAGTTTTTATTAACAACTTTTTAGAGAAACATAATGATATCAGTTTTTATTAACAACTTTTTAGAGAAACATAATGATATCAGTTTTTATTAACAACTTTTTAGAGCAACATAATGATATCAGTTTTTATTAATATCTTTTTAGAGCAACATAATGATATCAGTTTTTATTAACAATTTTTTAGAGCAACATAATGATATCAGTTTTTATTAACAACATTTTAGAGCAACATAATGATATCAGTTTTTATTAATAACTTTTTAGAGCAATATAATGATATCAGTTTTTATTAACAACTTTTTAGAGCAACATAATGATATAAGTTTTTATTAATAACTTTTTAGAGCAACTAAAAATAAAGAGTTAATAGTGAATGAGGGTTCAGTGTTTCTTATAACTGAAAAACTGTTTGGTTTTTATATTATGTACAAAATTATACCATGCAGATGTGACTATTTCTGTGCATTCGATTGGCTGAAATAAGTTGCTGATTAAGATCTTGTCCAATCGACAGTCAATACATTTGGAATAACAAACAATATTCATTTACCTATAAAACTAATAGAAATGACAGTTGTTCAAATCCGTGGTTCAAAATTCTTACAAAAAAAAAAACGATAAGAGTATTAATTTAAAGATAAAATATGTTTCATTTCAACTCTTTTTTTTTCTGATTCGACTTCTGGGCTACTTAATATTTAGCCTGTAGAGGGAAAAAAGAAAATAATTTAAAGAAAGAATGACAAAGTCGATCCATGAAAAAATATGTATTGATTTTCATTGAAAACTTGTTGGAATAACCATTTCATAACGAATAAGACTTAAGAGTATCTTTGAAGAAATTGTTTAGCATGTGTAGTGTTGGTGTGTTTGTTGTCAGTGTGAATATGCATGTGACAATGTGTAAGTTCAGTAGACGATGTAGACACACACACACACACACACACACACACACACACACACACACACACACAAAGTCATTTTACCACTTGAGAATATTGGTAGAAGTTCTTCATATAATATTGAAAAATATTTAGCAGAATTGATGTTTCCTTCACACTCTACCAGGTCTGAGTGACCATCACTCCAAATTACACCTCATATCACAACCGGGAAACCCACCATGTTTCAGCATTGGCTGCAGCCTTTTTAAGTCAAACTCTTGTTGAGGGAGTCTCCATACTCGTACCTTTCTTCTGCAAATAAATTCAAATCATGACTCATCAGAGAAAATGACATTCGTCCAAAAGGTCATAAGTCCCTCCACCATCTCATGAGCCCAATCTTTTCTGTGCTTGGCAGGACGAAGAAGAGGTTTCCTTCTTGCAGCTCTAACACAGTAACTCAGCTTGTGAAGATACCTGACAGCTGTTTTAGGGACTGACACAAGCTTGCATTGCAATGTAAGAGGCTTTGAACCGAGGATCCTCTTCAACTTTTTTTTTCACAAGATGCAAAGTTATTTCAGGGGGCCCAGGGCGACCTGGATGAGGTTTTGTGCACTCTTCGTCCTCTCTTATGAATTGTATGATTACTCTATTAACAGTAGAAAAGAGTATTGAAAGATTTCCTGCTATTTTGTGTTGACTAAGACCACCTTCATGTTGACTCATGATTCGTCCTCACAGAAATTCTTATAGATCTGATGCCCTTTTGGTTTATGGCATGTTTCAATGCTGTTAGACGCAATTTTAATGAGCTATTTCGTTCAGGGTTATAAATCCTTTTCGAAAAATCAATAAGGAACAATACGCTTTCACTATATGGGAATTTTACTTTCTCCCCTGGGCCTATTTTCTGCCCACCTGGATTTATAACCCCAAACGACATTTGGACTCCTTCCGGTAATGGATTACCCAGGTTGTATCAACTTCTCTTTTCGTATAATTTTCTCCATATAATTATCCACAACCACTCAAAAAACTATTTTCAATAATTGTGCTGAAAAGCAAAATTAGCGTCCATTCACAGCTGAACATTTTGCTAACCGCATTTCATTTCCTCTGATAATATGAGCCATTGTTGAAAATCCATGGATTAAGGAAATTAAAATAACCCCTTCTATATATTCCTTTTGTCAAACAATAAATTCTAAAATCGAATATATGTCTCTATATGTTGTTTTTTCAGAATTTAAACTTTAACCACGAAACTTATATATTGCTCTATTCTTAAATATATCAGGATTTTTCATCTGAATTCTATCAGTGTCTTATCTCGCTTTTATATATATATATATATATGTATATATGTATATGTATATATGTGTATATATATACATACTTTTTGTTTAACTTTCTTCCTTTGAAAGTTGTAACGTTGGGTATGGGGCAGCCAAACCAGCTGCCAACATTGCCCTGCTTTTTATTGAAACCAACCGAGATCTCTTTTTAGTATCGTCGTTGTTCCCGTGAGTGCAATTGTCTGGATCTCTTTTGCACCTGGTTCACCAGGAATATTAGTTAGGTTCTTCTTCATAAGCCTTGTAGCACCTATAATAGCTGGTATGATTGATATCTCCCTAAGATTCCAGTGTGTGTACTTGTGTGTAAGTGAGTTTTGTGAGCAGTGCGTGTATATACTGTCACTGTTTGTTCAGCAGTTTGTGATTGTTTCTTGTTATGTGTGCCAAGTGCCTTCAGCCAGAAGTTGAGGCTGGTTTTAATGACATGTCCATGTATGTTTGCTCTGAAAGTAACTAGAAAAGTGTGTGTGTGTGTGTGTGTGTGTGTGTGTGTGTGTGTGTGTGTGTGTGTGTGTGTGTGTGTGAGAGAGAGAGAGAGAGAGAGAGGATTCTGTAGTGTTTTGTTTTTATATGCATGTGAAATATTGTAACAGGTGGGGGCATATATTTTGGCCTTTCTGATAAAAGATGTTGATTAAGAACTTATCCAAACGACAGTCAACACCATTAAACAACATTCGAACCCATTAAACAACATTCGAACCCATTAAACAACATTCGAACCTATTCTAATAATATATGTTTGCTTTCAACCTCATATTTTCTTAAGACACAAATATTCATATAACATACCATAACAGATTTCTTTGACCCACTCAGGTTTCTCATGATTTTCTTCCAGAAACAGCTGTTAACAGAAACAGCTATTCATTTATCTAAGCTTTATGTAGTTAGTTCAGTGGATAGTGATGTCTACTTGTAAAGATAGTTATAGTGATGTAGTAGCCGAAGTTGCGGTGTAGTCCTCTCTCCTTGCAATAATGTAATAAAATAAAATAAATACAAAACAGGCTATGAGAATTGGTTGCCAGGTATCAAGTAGCCTACATTTACTATTGCTTCACATGCAACCCTTCAAGTGAGCTTATATCTAAGCCACATGAGTAAGCAAATAGCTGGACGTAGTAGTCAGAGACTGTTGGAGAGGAACACTGTGTCGGGCATTTTATATAATGCTTATTGGACTCACTTGTACACTACATCACGCTTATACTCTCACACTGAATAAACAAAGGCAAGCACATACTCCCAGGGGGCCAAAATGAACTATTAAAAAAAAAGGCTAGAAAATTGAGCTTGATTAATTTTCAATTGAAAAATTTGAAGAAAAAAAAAAGGAAAAAAAAAAGACCGAAAACTGAGTTTGACTAATCTTAAAAATTAATTTGGAAAAAAAAGGCCAGAAATTTAAGCTAGGTTAATTAAAAAAAAAAAATTGTAAAAAAAAAAAAAGGTACCAGAAAATTTCATATAGCTAAATTTGAATACTTATTTGGAAATAAGAGACAGAAAATTTAGCTTGGCTACTTTTAAATATTTATTCTTAAAAAAAAAGGACAGGAATTTAAGTTTGGTTAATTATTATTATTGATTTTTGAAAACACAAAGCGAACCAGGAAATTTAAGTTGGCTAATTTTTAATATTTATTTTGAAAAAAAAAAGCCAGAAAATTAAGCTTGGCTAATTTTGAATATTTATTTAAAATAAAAGTTAAAGAATAAAGCTTGGCTAATTTTGAATATTTTTTTTTTTTTAAAGTACTAAAAATTTGAGCCTTACTAATTTAGAAGATTTATTTTTAAAAAAAAGGCCAGAAAATTGCGCAATGGTAATTTTGAATACTTCTTTTAAAAAAGAATTTACAAAAAGACAAATTACCAAATTGATTATTTATCGATACTGGATAATTCCCCAATAAGATAAAGAGTGAGACTAATTAAAACGCAATGATAAAAATGCTTCAACAGATACTGTTACACCGGCCTTTCTAACACAAGGGAAATTACACCGGTTCTCACTATATATAGTGCCAGTAATGGAAGAAGCGACAGTACTACCATTGACTAGCTGCGCACGAGCCAGTTATATCCGTTTCCTACTTTTGTACCTGTGATGTTAAATACACTTGTTCCTTAAACCAACCTCGACTTGATTTTCTTCTTTTTACTATTGTGCTTCGACCAACAGACACATTCAAATTTTGAAAGGATCAGGGTTAGGTTTATGGTTAGGTTTAGGGTTAGGTATTATATATCTGAGATCTTATATTTATAATTCAAATTTAAATGTGAATGCCAACTGAAAATAAAATGACTTTTGGATGTAAAAGATTATCACTGTTTATCTCAATTTTCTTATTGTCGAAACAGGGCAAAGGATTAACATTGACTTTAGATAATCTAAATCGTTTTTTTTTTCACTGTTTTTATTTATTTATTTTTAGAATTTTTCATCGTGTGTTTACTTTAGATCTGGATTAACCTTAATGACCCTGCCAATAAATTCAAATGCTGTTGTTTAAGGATATTAATTATTAAACTTTTCATTAACAGATCAGTGTTGAAGACAAAACTAAAAAAAAATATTAAAATCGGTTTTCTCTATCGCTTGGATACACACTTTCTCAACAGGTGTAGTTTTGGCTCATTTCGGGAAGCATGACTTTTTTTTTTACACGTACAATGTCTTGGCAGCTAACAATCGATGCAGACTATTTGTTCCAATCTTCAGCAATTCTCTTGCAGAAAAATCGACTTTGAAACTTTTTCATCTTTCTTTCACATCAAACCTTTTCCACTTTACTCGTTTTCATCCCAAACAAGGCATATTGCCACTTGGAACATAAGGGGCTATTATTTGGTTCGTGCCATATGGGAGCCTGGAGGAGTTGAGCTGTGAGATATCTGTTAACATTATGTTTAAATTTCTTCAAGTTAGTACAATCAGGGAAGCAGTAATCGACTCTGAAACTTTTCATTAAATCTATTCGTTGTAATACTTGGATTAATCGCACAATTGTTTTCATCTTGAGTGTTTCGGTCGATGTAACCTCCAACTTTCTTCAGTTTGTCAAACATGGCGACTTATACACCTGAGGAAGGTCAAAGGTTACATCGAGCGAAACGTTGTACAAATAACACCCAAGGAGAACCATTATGTGATTAATCCAAATTATACAAAAAATCATACCTCATCTCAGATATTCAGAATTGTAAAATCTATTTTTCTTTATTCTTCTTCACCTCAAACAAGGCATGTTGCCACTTGGATGTAGAGGGTTACCCAGGGACCTAAGTTGCAGGGATACTATGTAGGGAGTTTAGCAGCAAGATGTTTGTTCATATTACACTTGAACCTCTGCATGTCAGTACAGTTGGATAAGCAGGAAACCGGAAGAGAATTCAAAGTCTAGCAGTTCTGGGGAAGAAGCTATTAGAATAGAAGGCCTTTCTACATCTAGGGATCTCTACTGTGTAGGGGTGAGACTTTGCTGCTTGTCAGGTTGATTAGAAGTATGTACGTCAAGAGGGAACACATGCTATTAGTCCATCAGAGCACATGCTATTAAAGTATTTGTAAAACAGACACAGGGATGCAACATTGCGATGATGAGATAGAAGTTAGAGCTTGGCTGATAGTGCAATACCTTTTAGATTTCAGACTTTTTTATCTAAGAGTGAGACTCATGGTAGATGCATCAGTCCAAATGTGGCAACGATACTACATGCACGGAAAAATTGTGGCTTTGTAAAAAACATAGGATACTCTCTGGTTTGAGTCATTTTCTAGCACAGTAGAGGGAGCCCACCTTCTTTACAGCAGCCTTGGCAATTCCTCAATTTGTTTGTTCCAATTCATGTTCCCTGTGAATGTTAAGCCAGAGAGTTTGAAGGGTGTGTTCTCAGGTATGGTGTTATTTGTCATGGCAATTGGTGGTTGAGAAAGTTTTTGTAGTTGTTAAATGAAGGAAGTTTGGTCTTAGTAGCATTCTATCTTTATTGGAGTTCATACATTAGATCCATTGCTCTTTCTGCTTCTTGTAAAATCGGTTCTCTCTCTTGTTCTAAACACTTTCTCACACCTGAAGATATTCTCTATCTGTATAAATCTAATATCAGACCATGAAAGGACTACTGTTGTCAAATTTGGCTGGTGAATCTCTGTGCGATTTGGAGGTTCTTGGTAAATAGCAGAAAAGTGTCTGTAATTTGATTGATCCCACTCTTTCTTCTAATCTGCAATCTCTCCCTCTCAGAGATATTATGTTGCTAGTCGCAGTTTTTTTCTATAAATACTATTACAGCATCGGTTCTTCCGAATGGTTGTATATATTCCCTGCTTCTTTTGTTCCTGCTCGTTTGACTCGTTGGTCTAGTGGTCTCCATTAATTTGCTGTTTTGATACTTCATTGTAATACAGTTTTCTATTCCAGCAGTTTCTTTCCAAGAATTGCCGGATTGCGGAACTCTTTTCTTCGTTCTTGTTAGCTCATGTCATCAAGTGGCTTGTCTAGAGTGATTTCCATAAAAAATGTTGATTTGAATTTTTTTTGTCAGTATTTAGTTCTTAAATCATCATTTAGTTCTTAAATCTTTATTTAGTTCTTAAATCATCATTTAGTTCTTAAATCATCATTTAGTTCTTAAATCATCATTTAGTTCTTAAATCTTTATTTAGTTCTTAAATCATCATTTAGTTCTTAAATCATCATTTAGTTCTTAAATCATCGCAAAATCGTCATCAATTCTTGAATGTTATCTTCGTAACATTCCAGCTGACGTAGCCTCTGACTTTTTCAGATACATATTGTCAAAATCAGGAATCTTTATGTCGAACTTGGGAATCTAATTTTGAACTGAATCCCTTCTTTAATCCATGGAGATAGATCCTTCTTGTTCCATCAGCCATAATTGGTTAAATGTCTTAAGTAAGTGATTCTAATTTTATTCCTAGTTAGTATCGCATGCGGTAAGGATTGAACCTTCAACTCCTCGAAAATTATTACTTAAAAATGGTTATCATTTAAAACTTTATCCAAAACGAGAAGAGTAGTCTGTTGAATTCGAATAATACCAATTATTAATGCTCATCCAAAAATAATAACAAAACTTTTCACACCTGCCAGTATTATCTGTATCTCCATAAAGTCACCATTCGCCATGGAGTATTGTTGCCACATCAAAACTGGTGCACCAACCACTAACTTCACTGTCTTAGAAAAGATTGTTGTGATATAACTGGGTTGAACAATTATTAGTTTCTCATCAACCAAAAAGAAAAGTACTCGCTACGACAAAATTGTTTGTTAGAAAAATATAAAATATTTTATTTCTTGCTTAATGTCGCGTGTTTCAGCCGGTAGACAGGAGAGGAGAGAGCAGAAGATGGGCAGATTTCAGCGACGACTCGTGGCCACCGTTGCTTTTTTGACTGACTCACTTTTCCTCCACCTTGCTTGTTTATATCGACCTGTTCTCTTGCAGATGTTTAACCCCGGTAGCTGTGAAATCAATTACTTGACCTATTCACCTCTGGTGACGTCAGTTTTGGCAGGTCTACACTCATTACTCAACACTCAGTATTTTAGTCTGCAGACCACCCAGTGTGTGTGTGTGTGTGTGTGTGTGTGTGTGTGTGTGTGTGTGTGTGTGTGTGTGTGTGTGTGTGTGTGTGTGTGTGTGTAAACTCAACTCGTGACACTATTGCATCACTATTGTGTTGCATCTCTGTGTTTTACGAGTATTTTTAAGAAATTTTCTCTGATGAACTTATTGCACTCATAAACACTCAATGAGCAAAATCCCACCTCTTCACTGTAGAGGTTTTTGGATGCCGGGAATTTTTAAATTACTTATAATGTTTGTCATAAGTGGAAGAAAGTTAGACAGTTAAAAAAAAAAAAAGATGTAGAAAAATCTTTCAGCTGCCGAAGGTTTGTCAGCAGTTATCTTTAAGCAAGAATCATCCAGTAGATAAGAACAGAGGAGATGTGTGGAGGTTTTTTCTCGTTACTTTCAGGGTTCTAAAAGATTGGTATGACAATGTTCACCCATAGTGTTAGCACACGATGAAACAAAACAAAAAATTAAATAGAAAAGAGTACAATTAATAAACAATAAATGTTTGCTAGAAAGTAATCAGTTAGCCGTAAACCGATTAAAACAATTCATCAGTTTTATGTGTTAATGTTAGAAAAACTGAAAATTTGGTATGACAATGTGCACCCATAGTATTAGCACACGGTGAAACAGAAAATATATATCTTATTAAATAAAATACTCTGACATGGGTGGCGGGTGTAGTACAATTTAATGAGAAGGTACAAACTCGGCACTTTTTTCTTAATAAGACAAGAACTGAAGTATTGTTAGGAACTTACAAAAGTGAGACACAATAGTCATATGTAATGAAAACCGTTGTAAAACCTCTTTTCTAAGAACAGTGAAACGATTTATTTAATTACCTATACTGTCCAAATGAAGACAGGAAAGATAGAAAGTTCTTTGAGTCACAGTAAATCTCTCAACAGTTATGTTCAGGCAAAGATGATTCTTAAACCTCTAGTGGACAGGGACACAAGAGAGAGAGTGAGAGAGAGAGAGAGGGGGGGAAGAGAGAGAGAGAGAATCTGTCAACAGTTATCATCGGGCGAAGCGTCCAGTGGATAGGGACACGAGAGGGAGAGAGAGTGGGGGGGGGGGGGAAGAAGGCAGTCTTTCTTCGTTGCTTCTCAGGTTTCTCTCTGTTGACTGACCGTGATTCCTAAAAAGGCTGAAGTAGTTCTTCGGGGCGGGGAGAGATGAAAATCAGTGCGCCCTGCAAACTGATTGGTCAGTGTGTAACCAAATCATCTAGCAGGAACATATCCCCGTGAGGGGAAATAAGTCTTTATTCATAATTGCTACATCTCCACCATAGTTGGCTAATTGAAATGTCTCAAGACAAAACACAAATGCATAAGATGAAAAAAACCAAAAAATCAATTTCCTTCATTAATTAATTTCCCTTGCAATCAGAAATGTTTATTTGTGGATTATTTTCATCTAATTCGGTTTTGTTTTCTCGCGAGATGAAAGACTTAAACATTGATTTCCAATTGATCTCAGTGATGATGAAACACCTTCACAACATTTGCAAACACATCTTGTTATTGATAATCTACAAATAGATCTTGTATAATCAAATTATTAACAAGATCGGAAAGAGAAAAAGAAAATGAACTCATTAAGAAAAGATGAGCCGCGATTTGATTCTCATCATATGGAAGTTGTGAAAAACATGGCATTTAATATTTCTTGTGTGAACAAGCTACACATTAGTGTAAGCAAATGGTTGACTCTTATTTTCAGATTAAAAAGGATTTGAGCCGACTTATAAAGGATTTGGAACAAATTTTAAGGCTTGTAATTTTCTTGTGTTTTTTTTTTCTTATTTTCGTAATCTATAATAAAGACAAATGTGTATCTCTTATATATGAATATTTTTTTAATAAATTGTAGCAAAGTATTGCGTACATGAGCCAAATTCTGTATAAGAGCCTAATCCATCCAAGGTTGGAGTATTGTTGCAACATCTGAGGGAGATGTTGCTCAGAACAGCCTTTCCTGCCTTCACAAAGTACAAAACCAATTTCGAAATCTAATGGCTAATGCCTTTTTTCCTCCTTACTAACCGTTTTCTCACAGAAGAGACGTTACCAGTATTTCTCTGCTCTATCGTTATTTTGATCACGAGTGATCGACCGAGCTTCAATCTATGGTTTCCCTCCCTGTAAAACATTCTCAACAAAAACTCGTCAACTACAACCACTATCAATAGTTACCCTTTTTCTCTCTTCCTAAAACTAAACGAAACTTCCATGACCAAAAGTTCTTTCCTAGATCTATCAGTCTGTGGAACACAATACGTGAGGCTGCTTCCAAACTAACTACAACATGGTTGTTTTGCATTCCAATGTAAACAGATTCTTGTTGAACCACCTTCTTAAATAATCAAATTCTCTCCAATCACCACTACCATTAGCAATCATCACGGTGTTGTCTCACCGTTAACCATCCTCGACTGGTCTTTGAATTTTGATAAGTGGTGACAGCTTCGTAAATAACAACAAAAAAGAAGTGTGTTACTCTATTTCAAATAACGTGGTCCAACAATAACAAATGGAAATTGGGTAGTCAAAATCTAGGTTTGATTTGTCAACTTAAATGCTATTTAAGTCTAACTCTTTAAATCTGCTTAACATAATTTTATATGTACTCTTAGATATAAAACAGCAGCTGTGAGGTAGAACCGTCATGAAGAGTTGTCTTTATTTCGAAGTCTCGAAATTAAGACGAAACGTTGACGGACACATAACTCGGTTTGGACCTTTTTCTTTCTTTCTTTCTCTCTCTCTCTCTCTCTCTCTCTCTCTTTCTCTCTTTCTGTATATATATATATATATATATATATATATATATATATATATATATATATATATATATAGGTTTAATGATTAAAATAAAATTCTGTAGATTAAAATATATACAAATATATTCAAGTTAAAAATTTATTGTTTGAAACAAGGAATTTATGGGGAAGAATTATATTTATTTCCTAAATCCGTGGATTTTCAATAATGGTTCATATCATCAGAGGAAATGAAATGCAATCAACAAAATGTTCAGCTATGAATAAACAAATATTTTGCTTTTCAGCACATATATTTAAAAAGTTATTTAAAAGTTATTTAGATGGCGCTTTAGAATCATAGAAAAAGGGATATCATACAATCTGGGCAGTTCAATATTAGAATGAATTCAATAGTTTCCGGGATATTACTGCCAGGTCAGACGAGTAGTAGTGATCCAAGGGGAAAATCAGAGGTGATCGAGTAATCTGATATATCCAGAATATTTGGTTGTCCCATACCGTGATTTCGAAGGGCATATGGGATGGTCGTCCTCTTCAGCGATATAAAGATCCGGTAATATAAGAAATCCAGAGTCCTTCGTGGTGCAGAGATATTGCATCAAATAGTGAGTAAATGTTCAAATTCACTGCATATATTTTCATCAATAATTAAATACGTATATGGGAGTGAAAATTCCCAAAGCTTTATACCTTGAGTCATATATGCAAATTTTGAGTGCGAAAATCCTCGAATTTAACAGGTCTTGGATTGAACTTTACCTTTTTGGCTAGGATCGGCCTGAAAGTATTATCTCACTGTAATGTCTGATAGGAAAATTCACGTGATCTCTAATCTGTGACTTATCTCATTTATATATATATATATATATATATATATATATACATATATATATATATATATATATATATATATATACACTCTTTATTTGTTTTTACATGAGTAGTAATATGTTGCTACATAGTCATGAGCATGTTTCAGTCAGCTAGTTACCAGTAACTTCAGGCGATATAGCCCTATACTAAAGCAAAGTTTGCAATGAAAATATAAGGTCTTCTTCGTCACGGGGAGTTAATATCAGGAGGTTCCGTCAAATGTTGTGAAAAATAAGATTTGGTTGTATGTAAATAAGACTCAATAGCTGTAGGTAGACAGATACATAGATTCTGAATCTCTCTCAGGCAAAACTCGATATGGCCAATTTGCATATGTACTTAAAAAAAATAGTTTCTAATAAATTAATATGATGCAATATATATATATATATGTATTACGCAGGAATCTCCATTTATCAAGGCCCGGAGGCCACTCGAGGATAAGGGTTAATGGGTATACATTAGTCAATGTGATTATAGCGTAGTAAACATAAGTAGTGGGAATTTTGTAAATTGGATTACTTAGGGGGACGGTTCATCAAGAACTTGTTTATGTTGGACTTGAAGACAATCAGATTGTAGTCAGCTGGAAAGCAGGTAAACAGAAGAGAATTCCACAGGTGAGCAGTTCTAAGATAGAAGCTTTCTTTATGGAATCTATGTTTAGGTTTAGGCACAGATAAAGAGTGGGTGAAATTGTTGATTAGTGGTTTTGGCTCTATATATGCGTATGTGTGTGTGCGTGCGTGCGTGTGTGTGTGTGTGTGTGTGTGTGTGTGTGTGATGGACTCATAATGTATGGATTGAGCAGGACAGTTTCTGTTCATGCTCTACGCAGATTGGCTTGCTTTCATAATCTTGTATGTACCTAAGTGTTAATGCCTACACACACACACACACACACACACATACATATATATATATATATATATATATATATATATATATATATATATATATATATATATATATATACTAACTTGAGTGCCCGGTGTTACCCGGGTATTTGGAGGTGTGTGTTGAGCAAAAAAAAAAAAACAAACGAAAGTGGTGGTGGACAGGCAGGCTCAAACCCATACCGCGAAGGAGGAAAAGAATGTGAAAAAAGAAACGTGACGTCTTTGCTGTTTCGCCCATCGCCAAACCGGAAATTACATAGGTTTAAATTAAGGCTAGTCAATCGAAAAGAGGGGATGAGTTTCGAAAATATCGGCAAAAAAAGTGACCCCTCCCCGTAGAAAAGTTTTAGGCAGGCAGACATACAAACATACATACATATATGCATTTAAACAGACAAGTGAGATTTATATTATAGATTAGCCTGGGTGCCCGGTGTTGCCCGGGTGTTTGAAGCTGTGTGTTGAGCAAAAAAAGAAAATAGTTGTGATAGGCAGGCAGGCTCGAACCCGTGACGCAAAGGTGGTGTTTGTAAGGGTGTTGGTTGAGAAAAAAAAAGAATAAAGGAAAATTGCGAGCAAAAAAAAAAAGTGGTTGTAAGCAGGCAGGCTCGAATCCATACCGTGAAGTAGGAAAAGGAAGTGAAATAAAAAACGTGACGTGTTTGCTGTTTCGTCCATCGCCAAACCGGATGCAACATAGGTTCAAATTAAGGCTACACAATCGAAAAGAGGCGATGACAAAAAATATCTGCGGGAAAAGTGACCCCTCCCTGTGGAAAAGTGCCCAGTTGAGGGTAAGGGAATTAATGTTTTCAGTCAATTTTTTCGATATTTGTCGTCCGAAGAGTCGAGCTTCAAAATGATACCGATTTCGTGAAAATCTGTCACCTCTGTCTAAAGTTTTTGCGAGACATATAAACATACATACATGCATACATACATACATTTAAACAGATTTTTGGGATTTATATTATAGAAAACTCTTTTACTTAATTTATTGAACACTATCAACAACCTTGTTAAATTACCAACAAACTTGTTAAATTATCAACAACCTTTTTAAATTATCAACAAACTTGTTAAATTATCAACAACCTTGTTAAATTCAATATTTTTTACTTTTGGATATATTTACCTGATATATATATATATATATATATATATATATATATATATATATATATATATATATATATATATATATATATATATATACTGTCTGATTCTCTGTCTATTCCACTGTGAAGGTGCAGCGAATTAAGTATTGTGGTATCTATTCGAGTACTTAATACAAAAGTTTTTTTCTCAAATTTAACCATGTTAAACCATCAATCTGGTATAAAGCACTCATTGTTAATCAATGGATTATAACTTTTGCCTGTTATTCACGGATTAAAATGTCTAGTATTGCATATTTCACAAAGTTATACTAATTTAGTGATTTCAAACAATGATTTTTATCCCAGAAAACTGCAGTCATCCCAAAATGCATTGACAATGTTTGTTTTTTTATGAACATGACCTTGCTAGCAATTACTCAACGAGGACGTATTATTTCTTTTGCTCGGAAATCATCAAAATAGAACCAGGCCGATATTTTGAAAAATAAATTGCAATTTTAAGAAAAAAATTAAAATGACATATTTTAATAACTTTTTTTTATATTTATGTATTATTCCTTAATTGGAATTCATTTTTGAGATGAGCATTATATATTAATTTATTTTTATTTCGGACTATTATTCTCATCTTTATTAGTTGTTGTTTTTGATCTTTCATTGTTTTTTTTTATTCACAACGTTTCGGCCAACTATTCTTCTGGCCTTCGTCAGAAATAAAAATAAATTAACTTTTTTATGTTTATATTCTTTCTGAACATTTTGTATCATTCTATATTTTATCCTTCGTTTTGTCTTTTAAATTTTAATCTTAAGTAATCCATAAAAATATCATTCTTTTAACTTGGTTTAATTAATGATTACGATTTTACTTTGGTATTTGAAGTTTGCTAGCATTTAATTTCTGGGGTTGTGGTTTAACATCCGGTACTATGATGTCACATCCAGTGCTATGCAGTCATATACATCTGTACTTGAATTAAGGCCATTAATATATTAACATGATAATGGTTTACTATTTCTTTATCACGTCTTTTATTCAGAATTGGTAGCAATAGATTCAATATGTGGAAATTCTTGTAATAATAGATTGAATATATTGAGATTTTTGTAGAGATTCTTGTAGCAATAGATTCAATATGTTGTAGAAATTCTTGTAGCAATAGATTCAATATGTTGAAATTCTTGTAGCAATAGATTCAATATGTTGAAATTCTTGTAGCAATAGATTCAATATGTTGAGATTCTTGTAGCAATAGATTCAATATGTTGAGATTCTTGTAGCAATAGATTCAATATGTTGAAATTCTTGTAGATTCAATATGTTGAGATTCTTGTAGCAATAGATTCAGTATGTTAGGATTCTTGTAGCAATAGATTCAGTATGTTGAGATTCTTGTAGCAATAGATTCAATATGTTGAGATTCTTGTAGCAATAGATTCAACAGGTTGGCATTCTTGTAGCAATAGATTCAATATGTTGCAATTCTTGTAGCAATAGATTCAATATGTTGAAATTCTTGTAGCAATAGATTCAATATGTTGAGATTCTTGTAGCAATAGATTCAATATGTTGAGATTCTTGTAGCAATAGATTCAGTATGTTGAGATTCTAGTAGGAATGGATTCACTTATTTAGATTTTTGTAGCCGTAAATTAGGATCTTGTGATGCTAGTAGGAAGAAATTCAATCTGTTGAGATTCTTGTAATAATAGATTGATTATGTTGAGCTTTTAGTAGAAATATATTGAATATGTATAAATTCTTGTAGCAATAGATTCAATATGTTGAGATTTTATTTAGTAAGAATAGATTCAATTTGTTGAGAATCTTGTAGCAATAGATTGAATACTACTTGTAGTGATAGATTCAATATATTTCGACATTCAGAAGAATACTTTATCCTATAACTATCGAAGTTTGTTAACTTATTAAAATCAAGAGGGTTTTTTTTTTCATTTCTGAATAGGGAAACAAACCTAAATATGTCCTTTACTTAAATGGGTAAACTGTTTGATTTTCACTTTACTGTATCACTAAATAGTAATATCTCAATTAAATGACAATATCCACCCGAATTAAATATATATAAGTGAGGAGAGAAATCAAATATAGTTGTCTTTCCCCAAAAGACCTATTATAATATTAAAGACAGTCCTAATTATGTCCTTTTACTTATACTCTTTATTATTGCTCTGACTATATTTATAAGAATCTGCTTGACGCCAAATTGGAACTATACTGTAGAAATAGTTCAAGAAAGCTTCTACAGATATATCCTCTCTTTTTCCTTAGCATCATTCATTAAATATATAAGTTTTTTAATATTGTACTAGTTTATAGTCGTTCCTTGATTTGTGTTAGTAAAGTACCTGGGTATGTCAATTTCCATTGTTACCTATCTTCTGCCGTTTTATAAATGCATGTTTCTAAGCAAAGATAATATTGGATACCCTTTATGTCTACTTTTTGATAGATTATCAAAAGAAGGAGTTACTTTGTAAAATATAAGAATTATTTTCTTAAATCCTTTAAATGTATAAAACATGTATCCAGTTTTTAAAAAAAAAGTCTTGTAGACTTATGTGAGATTCGAATTCTGCAATCATAAAATCTACTGCTTCAGTAAGGTATACTTTGACTATTCCTTCTTTGTCACTCAATCATGTTTTGAAAAACACAACATTTTAATAGGATACAGATTGTATACTTTTTATTTTTATTTTATTAGCAGTAATGACAATAATCAAGATTGCTCTTTTTGACTTCCGGTTTCGGCTGTCCATTTGGCTGTATAATTAAACATGGTCAAGCGGACAAGAAAGCCATTCTTAGCATGCAGAAAGGTTAGGGTCTTCACAAAAAAGATAATCCAGTTTAAAAATCCTATAGATTTATGTAAGATTTAAACTCGGATATGTCAAGTGTAAAAAACTGGCATTTAATTCTTAATGTGTTGACAATTTGACATCATAAAAACTACTACCTTAGTCATGTGGACTATACCTATTCCTTTTTGACAAGCAATCACATTTAAAATTTACACGTAAACAAACTGCAAAACATCATAAGTTTTTATAATATATAGATTATTTTCTTCACATGGACATCACATTTTTTTCTTCAAATGTATGCTTCTGTTTCTTTATATTTCGTGGGTATAACCCATCATCAAAGTTGAAATAATATCCAAATTAAAATAATATTTGTTTTTCTTTCAGAAAAAGAAATATAAAATTCAAATTTATTTCATTTCAGATTTACTTTTTGCTCTTTATATATTTTTTTCAATTTTCCCATCTGCAAGTTGCTTTTTTTATATTCATGAAGTTATTTTTTAAAACTCTGTGCCTTTATTTCAGTTAACATTGTAACTGACAATAATTTTATTTTAACTGATCCAGTTGTTATGTATTTCAACAAATACATTTTTTTTCAATCAAAGCGCGATGAAAAGAATTCAGTAAATAAAAGCAAAAAAAAAAAATGTAGATACTTATGCATCTATGTTACTGCGTGGAAATAATAACGTTATTATTTAGAAAGTCATTCTTAACATCGAAAGGAGGGGGTGCTAACTATTATGTACTTTCACCTAACAATTTAAAAAAAAAAATATCATAAAAATTGAATTTAACATAAAAACACTATTTCAAAAAGTGTCGCGGTAACATTAGATACATAAGCACCAACAAGTATTTTCCTACAAAATTTACAGTTTTTATGAAAAACAATAAAACTTCTCATGATCCAGTTAAGTAAATTAAAAGTTTCAAAAAATAAAAAACATCTTTTACTTGTTTTATCTCGTTTATGACTTATTAACATGTATAGATGAGTCACGTATACACGTATATAGTGAGACACACTGTGCATGTGTATATATATATATGTGTGTGTGTGTGTGTGTGTGTGTGTGTGTGTGTGTGTGTGTGTGTGTGTGTGTGTGTGCGTGTGTGTGTGTGTGTAATTATTCTAACTTTTTCCATTATATATAAAATATCACGTTTCCAAAATTATTGTTTTGATAATTAAAGTTAAGGTGTAGATTGTGTGCATAAGTTATATAGAGATAGCAAGTTTATACTGAAACACCGAAGAAACCGATTATATAAAGAATCCGTAGTAAGAACTGACATGTATCTGAGAAATAAATTACATTTTTGCATGTGTATTGTTTCAGCGTTCCTCTTTTTAGAGCATGCAACACACACACACACACACACACACACACACACACACACACACACACACACACACACACACACACACATATATATTGCGTATATTTAGGCAGCATTTTTTAATTCAGACATACATTGTTAAAAATAATAGAGAGCACCAATATACTTAAGTGCCTAGCATAACTCCCACCTTCGCCCCCACATAACCCGTTCCAGCTACTGACCCAAGAACTGGCATGCTCTCCTCCCTTCATCATGACACTAACACCTCTTCACTGCTAGGAGTCCCAATGACCTACACTCGCACTCCAACTACTATATAAGAAAAACTTCCCACAATTCCTCGCAGGGCCTAACACAAACTTTCCTCACGATGCATAGCTTCCTACGCGAAAAGTAAACAACGTGGACACATTAAAAAAATGCTTGGACTATAAATCCACACCTTCAATGTATACACAAAAGGATAATACAGAAAATTGAAAAAAATAAAAAAGGCTATTACTAAACAGAAGCTCCCTATTTTAACAATGTCTGTCTGAATACATATAAATAAATGCCTCTGTTCAGTCCTGAAAGCCCAATTATACACCCTGTAGGAGCAGCTGCATATGTAATTGTGAGGCAAGGGTTGCGCAATCCTCCACCACACCTCTCCTGAATCGGCACTGTTTGAGTCCAGTGGCAAGGATAAGTCCAGGACAACTGGAAACAATGCTGAGATGAGCAACGAGCACATATATAACCTAAAAGTCCCAAATATATATATATATATATATATATATATATATATATATATATATATATATATATATATATATCATAATCACACCGGTTCCCACTATATATATATATATATATATATATATATATATAGAGAGAGAGAGAGACATATATATAGAGACATATATATACATATATATATATATATATATATATACATATATATATATATATATATAGCATAATCACACCGGTTCCCACTATATATATATATATATATATATATATATATATATATATATATATATATATATATATATATATATATATATATATATATATAACGATGTTACCGCACCAGTTCTCATCAAATCACCGAAATTAAACAATAATGAGCCTGACCAGTACTAGATGGGGGCTCATTTGGGAATACTAAGTGCTGTATGTACTCTCAGCTTATGACGGCTTTGTTTCCCGTCGTCCTGAACCTCTACTTGCCACTGAAGTTAAACAATGCCAACTCAGGAGATGTGTAGTTGGAGATTACACAATTTTTGCCACAAAAATTACATCCTCGCAGTGTGTATCCATAGTCTCTCAAGACTGGACGGAGCCGTAATATATATATATATATATATATATATATATGTATGTATATTATGTACAGTGAAAGACAAAATAGCAAAAACAAATTAAACACAAACATGTTTGATTTGTTTTTTATTTTGTCTTTCACAACATTCTGTCTTAATGACATTTAATTTTATGAGGCATTTTGTATTTTCTTGTCATATGGCTTGAGGTAGTTGCTAATTTAGCTGCATTGATGAACTGTGATACAACGAAACAGTATTGTATGCCGGTAACTATATATATATATATATATATATATATATATATATATATATATTATATATATATATATATATTATATATATATATATAAAGAGAGAGAGAGAGAGAGAGAAATAAAAAGGAACAAACCGTATTATGTGTTCCTCAACGTTTCGTCTTTATTTCGAGACTTCCTCTGGATGAACGAAATAAAGACGAAACATTGATGAACACATAATACGGTTTGTTCCTTTTTATTTCTCTATTTTGTCGGAATACTATTTCCATTATTTTCATCATATATATATATATATATATATATATATATATAACAAATTTTATATAGGTTCAATTCATATAAGTTCAGCTCTACAAATTAATTCCAAATTATTGTGTGAAAGTTCAATATTCGAAGTATGCTAAATAGAACTTAGTGACATTTCTTTAATAGAATTGAAATCAGATCATGAATACTAAGTACGTTTCAAGAAAATTTAATGGAAATCATTAATGACTCAGTATTAACACAAGATGCAGGAAAAAATCCCCATCATCAAAAATCATATTTCAAAATTCACCTGATACCATGAAAATAAAAAGAATTTTCCATGGAAAAGAATATCAATATTTTAAGTCCACGGTTTATCGTGCGGTTAGTAGCCCGTGTAACAAAGAGAAAATACAGTTAGTTCTATTATTTTTTTAATTGGATCATTTCATTAATGACGATGTATGTACGATTGCTATTATTTTCTCTTGAAACGTACGTACGTTAAATTGATAATTTTTAGAGACATATAGAATAGCATTTAAATAAAACCTCGAAATTAAACATTTCGAGGTTTTATTTAAATGCTATTCTATATGTTTAGAAACATCTTTATATATCTCTATCTATCTATCGATCGATCGATCGACCTGTCCATCTGTCTGTCTGTCTGTCTGTCTATCTATTTATCTATCTCTTTCTTCTCTCTTACACACACACATACATATACATACACAGATATATACATAGTCTTGGCATTTTTTTTACTCTTTAAAACTATCTAAAACATAAAAAAATATTTTTTTATTTTGAAATTATCGTTGATAAAAATTATTTGCCAGTAAGTCAATTAACCTCTGACAATCGCTGAATGTATTTTTATTCATAAATCAACATTAGTCTTAATGTTATTTCAGGGATCATCAGTTAAATATATATATATATATATATATATATATATATATATATATATATATATATATGTGTGTGTGTGTGTGTGTGTGTGTGTGTGTGTGTGTGTGTGTGTGTGTGTGTGTGTGTGTGTGTGTGTGTGTGTGTGTGTGTGTGTGTAAATAAATACATATATCAATGATTGATCAATGGATTATTTTCATTGCCATCAAAATCCACCTATTAAACTTCATCAAATCAAAGCACAAAATTCATTTCTTACAAATCTAACAATTGTAAAAAAAAATCCATTAAACTCATTGAAAAAGCCATGAAACTCTTATTATAATTTTTTTTTTTTGTCAATTCTAAGCTCTTCTGACTTTCACCTGGTGATACATTTCAATTGTCTGCTTTTGTAGAAACAGCTGAGAACCTGAATCAAATTGCCTCGGCGGCTGAAAGGTGAGACGGTCACCTGCATTTCTCCTTTGATTTCATTCAATATTTTTACAGCAAGATTGACTGACTTAGTTTTTTTTCTTCTTCTTTTATTATTATTATTATTATTATTATTATTATTATTATTATTATTATTATTATTATTCAACTTTCAAAAGTCCTGTACAGAATTTTAAAAAAGGAGGGATTTTCTTAGAGAAGAAAGAATTGTTAGACTAACGTAATATCGTTGCTCAGTTATTCATCCGTAGAAGTGTTATCCATTGATAGAACTACCCCTCACGAACTTAATGAACTAGTCTTAAAGACTATAAATAAATTAACATATTGCATTATATCGTGTAATATGTAGAGAATAAAAGACATAGTTGATTGATAAATCAGAAACCACAATTAGTTCAAAGCTGTAATTCGTCACATAACACATAGAGATATACATCAATGCAAAATTTCAGCTAGATCAGATAACGGGAAGTGGGTTAGGGCATTGCTTATTGAACACTCCTCGTAGTCGATAACATTGTTTCTGGGGTAAATTAATTCTTTCTGCTTTCGACTACAAATAATGATTTAACAACGGCAACCACATCAAATTAAATTTATTTTTAAATAAATATATAATTCAACATTCGACAAAATATGTTTAAAAGTTCATGGGAAGCTTTGCTAACCATTAAATTTTAAAAGAATATATTCAGAATATCAGGAAGTCTCATTGAACGTCCTTCTAGCGTGGCATGCCGAGATCTAGCTCAAAGAATTTTCTCGAATAATGATGATGGAAAGGTGCTTGTAGAGCCAAGTCAGTTTAAGCCTTTGCAGTTCTTGAGCACTAGATAACAAACAGTAGTAAAGTTGGTCTTAAATGATAACGGTTCTACACTTTAATCGTTTCTTGCCATATAAATGATTACTTTATAAGCCTATTTTGAAGCCTTTAAAATGTGGAGTTGAGACTAATCAAGTCAAGTAATGTAGTTCATTGTGTCTCCAACCCAAAGAAAAACGTGAATGTTGTACCATTCTTATTTTATTGAAAAACTGGTAATAATTTAAAATTGTGTTTTATTTCAACACTTTAAGGCCATGATTTGAAATATATAGATATTATGCAAAAATCTCTGCTATGAGAATTTCTGAAAAATTTTTTGGGCTTTCTTTAGTTTTGGTTTAGACTTTATATAGCCAAAACTATGATTTAGTATGATTGTTTTGTTTTTTTGTCTTCTGAAGCGGGACCCATGAAAATTTAGCAGTTGTACTTTTGGTCTCTTGTATATGTGTGAATATGTACGTCCTGATAAAAAAAAGTTTTATTCTATGGACATCCGGTGCATATGCAGACTCCACAATATTATCGTACCACTTTTGTTCAAACAGGAACATACTTATCTGAAGTACTCTGGATAATGTAGATTCAGAATTCATATATATATATATATATATATATATATATATATATATATATATATATATATATATATATATATAGTTATCAGTGTCTATCGTCAAGACTATGATTCTATGTGAACGCAGACCTCATTATATTATCGTACCATCTTTGAACAGAACAGATATTACACTTTGATTCTAGCTCGAAGGCGATTCCATATTTTTATTATTGTTTCCTTACATGATGGGAAACCTAGTTTTATTAATATATACTAGCAGGGAAACTCAACGTTGCCTGGGATTGAATGATGATCAATGAATGTTCCACACCATAATCTTATTGTCATCAAAATCGATGATCTCGCCCATTTTTTTAATCAAATCGATTGATTGCCTGCTTTAGTTAAGGAATCCTCCCTCCCCACCGTGTACCAGTGTCCTTAAACCAACGTGCAAATATCATGAAGTTTTATCGGTTGTTATGCTGGCTTGACAGGCTGAGAGCAGGCTCAAGACGTTTCCATGAATAGTGATGATGAAGAGACGCTCGTAAAGACAAGTCAATTCACGTTGGTGCCAGGTGTAGTGCATCATTAACAGACCCAAGCTATTAACCATTAGGCTACGCTGGTTGTTAATTTTTTAACACCTAGTTTTTACTATTACAAACAACTGCAACAATGGTGTCTTCAAGCACTATGAAATTCTTCTCTACCCTAACTGCATTAATCAATGAATGAAACACATGCTTGAAACCCATGTTTGAATGTTTGTATTGATTTTTGATAAAAAAAAAATTCTTTTTCAAAGACCCTAGACTTGATTTTATGTGATGTGAAAAAATTCACACCCATCGTAGGCAATGTGTGTAAAAAATACATCATAGCTCAAGGGTTAAGAAAGTTGTCCACAAGTTTCCATGGAGATGGGTTGAAACACAAATCTGTCGAGGAGAGCTGGGCTATTTTGATTGTTTGCGGTTCTCTGTTACTATCGCTGTATGTTTATGGTTTGTTGTCGATTCTGTCAGTTTTTTAAACAAATGAAAGGTGATTGCGCACTCATATGAACATGACACTGCCTTACCTTATTATTGCAACAGAGTATGTCGGCTGTAGGTAAAATGTCGAGACTCGTGCAAAGTGACGTTACTGTAAAGAAAAAGAAAAAGAGTATAAAAAGAACATGTGCAGACAGACATACTAGGACGTCCATGCCGTTGTTAAAAATATTTTTTCAGGAGTCGTATTATTACTTATCTTATGTTCCTTGTGACGTACTCTGCTACAACGTGTTGGGCTCCGGTGTCTACATATTAACGCGTATGTAAACACGTATTACGGTACATTACCAGCAGAACTCTGTGGAAATTCCACAATAGCTTACCTACGGTTTTCTTTCCATCTTCTTAACTATACAAATAGCTAAATCTATTCTTT
>NC_136491.1:95444762-95452262 GCF_053919585.1 Euprymna scolopes
ATTCCAATTCGGTTATCGATTTAAGTGATTTTATTTGATTCAGGTGATTTTATTTGATTCAGGTGATTTTATTTGGTCCAACAAGCATTTCCAAACGATTAAGTCATTGAAATCAAATAAAGATATTTATATATGTAAACCGGACAAAGGTACTGGTGTCGTTATTCTGAATCGTTTAGATTATGTCTAGAAAATGTTAGTTGTTTTGAATGATGTTGATAAGTTTGTTCGATTTGGTTCTGATGAAACATGCGACAATACTTATAAGAATGAAATTAAGATTCAGAAGTGCTTTTTTTACTTTTATAAGAAGGAATGCTTTTCTGAAGAGATCTATGACAAAGTAAGGCCTTCTGCTTCACTAAGGCCTAAACTTTACGGCCTTTGTAAAATACATAAAGAAGGTCTCCCGCTTAAACCTATTTTGTCTATGGCGGGGTCTGCCTAACACTCCCTAGCCCAGTGGATATTGACTATTATAGAACCACTTCATGCTCTATACACTAAATATTACATTACCGATTCATTCAGGTTGGTTGAATATGTACATAAGCTTCATTTGTTCATTTGACTTTTCCAGCCTATTTACTAATGTCCCGCTACAGGAGATCATTAGTATTTGTGCCGACTCACTTTATAATAGCAGTCTAACTCCCCCACCTTTCCCTAAGAATATATTTGTTGAACTCATGTTGATCTGTACTAAGTCAATGGAATTCAGCTTTGATAACGATATGTACAGTTAGATCGACGAGGTTCAGATGGGAAACCCCCTGTGTCCTGCATTAGTGGATATTTTTGTAGGATTCTATTAGTCAACATTGTTTAGTAATATATTAAAGCCCTCAATGTAGTTTGGATACGTCGATGATATTTTTGTAGCCTTTGCTTGTGAGAATGACGCAAAAATCTTTGATAATCTCAATTCTCTCCACACAGCATTATCATTCACTATGGAGAAAGAGAATGAAGGTTGCTTGCCTTTCCTGGATGTCTTGATTGAACCTAGTAAGAATTCTTTTCTTACTACATCGCAAACGGACTTTCACCGATCTTTATATGAATTGGCGCTCATTTGTGCCTCCCTCTAGAAAAATAAGGCTTACTAAGACATTAATGTATAAAACCCTTAGAATGTGTTCTCCGAACGAACTCGAACATGAATTGAACACTATCAAAGACATTTTCATTCATAATGGTTATCCGGTGAATTTGATTAATTGATTGAGATTGGTGTAATTAGTTAATTGATTGATGTGTTTATCTACAATTTCTCCCCAGCTATGTGTAAAAGAGAAAGGATTTATTTAAATGACCATATGGATTTCAAGCACCCCAAAATTAGCACCGAGTGAAAGAACACTTTTTTCAGTAACACCCTATGTTGTGACTTCCTCTTGATTTGAATCACAAACAGAAAAATACGCACCTTTATCATTTTTACCAGGGACGTTCAATAAGTAATGCCCCTGACCCACTTTCAGTAGTCTAATCTAGCTGAAATTTTGCATGTGCAATGATTTATATCTCTATAGGTTATGAGACAAATTATAGCTTTGAACTCATTGCAGTTTCTGATTTACATATGTTTGAACTGAACCGTGTGTGCAATGCAGTTTGCTGAGTGTCATGCAGTGATAGTTTATGTATTTGAAATGATGCACACCATATTAGGATATTGATGAAATGAATAATATAACGAATGGTAATGATGACCTTGTAATCCCTGGCATCGGGAATTACGACATGGCCGGAAATCTGTGGAAACAGCTCTCAGACTGGGTCGCTTCCTTGTACCTTTTATGAGGCACCTGTCAGTCAATTTGAGGTTACTATTTTGGAAAATTGACACGTGACTATTGGCCAAAATAGGCCAAGAGGTCAAGATTCGTAAAGGTCTGTGGAATCTATCAGTCATGATCATTTGCTTATGTATAAAAAGTCTGCCAGAGGGATTACTAAATTGCTGATAAGCTTTCCAGAGGCAGTTGTTGCCATAGATGAATCTCAGACGAGCACTTGCCATGGAAATAAAAATAAAGCAGAGGCAGGCTCGCAACGTCTCTTTTGTGGGAAAGAGGTTGCAGGGAAGAGAAAAGGGCATCCGCCACTAAGCTACGAAGTCTATTTTGAACTCTGTCAAGGCAGGATAAGGTACTTCTAGTAGCTCCTGCCCAGATGTGGCAAAAGTACTCCTTCATTAGCCATGAAATAGGCGATGGGTATTACTTATTTAACGTCCCTTGTAGATCACAGATTTTTCTTAAAGAAAAAAATGTTCCTATTGAAAAAAGGCGGATTTATTTAGAAACAGTTTTGCGTATTATCCATCTCTATCTGGTAATAAGTCCAGGGATATAAATGTTCTTATCTAAAATACACATAGTTTTATTCACAAGCACGTTTTATTATATACGCATTTTTAATAAAAGAAAGGTTTTGTAAATAAAACTGTAAATTTAACCTCACTTCTAAGTAGTAAACATTTTTTTAATAAAAAAAACTGTTATAATTGTTACAATTGTAAAATATTGTGAACGCAATGACGTCACCAGTGGAGAAAAATGGACTTTAAAAACGAGATCACGTTAGAGATGAAAATAACGTTCGAGAGCACATTAAAGGCGTGAGTGACTTCAAAGCCATAACGAGAATTCACGAATGGCTAGACAATGAAGAAATAAACGTCGTTGTTACACGAAAAAGTAAGTTTGAGTTATTCTTTGTTATTGGACTCTTTGCGGCGTAGACTGCATACAACGTGTAGGTCTCGTGTTTAAACGTGTAGGTCACGTTACACAATTACAAAAGTGCGTATTGTTTTATTTACGATTCAACTCAATTGGAAGTAAAATTTCAAAAATCCGGTGTTACTAAAATAAAAAAAGTGTCCATTTAGTCATTGCTTATTTCGAGTGTGTGAAATCCATATGATCCTGTTTAATTAACTACAGCTTCGATTGCTGTAACATTTATTCTGTTTTCGAGACATGCTTAATGTTGTTTTGGTGGAGAGAAATTGCATCTCAGAACGTTCACTATCATTGCACCCCTTACCAAGTTTAGCCTATCATACACAACTAATAACAATGCAATTCTAGATCTATATAAGAGCCAGGTACGTCCAAGGATGGAGTACTGTTGCCACATCTGGGCAGGAGCTGCTAAAAAGGACTTATCCTGCCTTGATAGAGTTCAAAATAGACTTCGTAGCCTCGTAGGGGATGTCCTTTTCTTTTCCCTGCAACCTCTTTCTCATAGAAGAAATGTTGCGAGTTTGTCTCTGCTTTATCGTTATTTTCATGGCAAGTGCTCAATTGAGCTCCAATCTATGATCCCCCCTCGCCAGACTTTCACAAGAAACACCCATCTAGCAGAAAACACTATCACTAATTTTCCCTACTCTTTATCTGTGCCTAAACTTAAACGTAGATTCCATGAACAAAGTTTCTTTCTTAGAACTGCTCACCTGTGGAACTGTAATCTGTTTGCCTGCTTTCCAGCTGGCTACAATATGGTTGTCTTCAAGTCTAACGTAAACAAGTTTTTGATGAACCGTTCCATATAAGTTAACAAATTTACCGAATTTCCATTATTAACGATTACTATATTGTCCAATTTCTACTGTGCACTCTTTAACCCTTATCCTCGAGTGGCCTCTTGGCCTTGATAAGTGGTGATACCTATGTAAAAAAAAAAAATCTGTCACCAGAAAACTCTTTAGCAAAATCCGATTCTGTCCAGTAAGAAAATGCACTTGGTTTTGGAAGCGTTGGTTCAAAACTCACTGCTACCACGATGCCAGTTGAAACAGTACGTTTTCGAAAAATACATAATCCGGATGTCTTTACACAAGCAGATTTTTTTATAAGTAAAGACAACAAAATTTAAAGCAACAATAAAAAAAAAAGAAGTTGTGGAATCGTTAATAAAATTTACAACCCTTTCTGCAATCCAACCATATTTGATAAAAAAGTAATTTCAGTCTATGCCTGACATGTCTAACAAGTTTTGATCATGATTGTTAAATAGTTTTTGTTTTATCTTCATATTATCTTCTTTGCTGAAATAATCACACATTTTTGTTTCAGCCGAGATATGTTCATCTGAATTTTAAAGTAAAAAAAACTGCAAGAACTTCCTTGTGTCAACCTGATATCTTTACATTATCTTCTTTGCTGAAATAATCACACATCGTCTTCCGAATAAATAGTCTAAAAGTATATAAATTAGTTAGAGGCGAATGAATCAATTTAAAACTACATTTTCTACTGCACAAATAAGATTACACTGCCCGCCACAACAAAGTATGCAAATACCTCCAACTGGAAGATCTGTGGAGAGATGCAACTCGGCAGATCTACGAACATCTTGGAACCCAAATCACCACCGATAACATAAAACGGAAACGTGACCGTGTTCTATGACAAAGACATAAAGTCGGGCAGATACATAAAGGATAAGGCCACTAAGCCAAACATTGTAATATGGAACAAGCCCGAAAGAACTGCGCTCATTACCGATGTCACAGTCCCAAATGATTTTGGCCTTAATAGAGCTGAACGGGAAATGGTAACAAAATATCAGGACCTAAAAAATGATCTAAAAACGACATGGTCTCTGAAAGAAATAAATATTATCCCGGTTGTGATAGGAGCAACAGGCTTAATAAAAAAGAATTTTCAGAAATACTTACAAACAATTCCTGGAAGACCAAGCTGTAACGAAATACAGATAGCAGCCATAACAGGAACAGTGTCTATTCTTACAAGAGCCCTCGGATATAAATTTAAACCATAACGGAATCAAGTATTAGCTCCAGGAGGGATTAGCCCCTTGATCTCTTAAAACTTACTTAAGTAAAATAAATTAAAAAGGGAATATTGTCGTTTCCTATTTTGCATAAATTAACAGGCCAGTCAAACCTAAAATGGCTGCTTGCCAATTTTCTGACGTTTTTGTGAGTAGATTTTTCTCTGATTATCATCTTTAAAGTGAATATTTTGTGTTCTTGACTTACTATTCTTCTCACCTATCATTCACTTTTCTTTCTGTTATTTTGCTTTCGAATTGTATGTCTGTTCTTTTTTTTTCTTCTTCTTTTATCGATAATCTTCATCTCTGAAGAGCCGTCTATAAAACCAAAGGCAATATTTTCTTTAAGAGTTGCGAAAATTGTATAAGATAGAAAGGAAAAAATTTTTTGAAGTTATATTAAATAATATTCGTATTATTTAGATTCTTCGGGCTACTGTTCTCATCTTGAGTGTCATTTTCACAACGTTTCGGTTGATGTAACCTCCGACATTCTTCAAGTATATCTAGATTAAAGCTCAGTCGAGCACTTGCCATGAAAATAACGATAAAGCAGAGACAAACTCGCAACATCTCTTCTGTGAGATAGAGGTTGCAGGGAAGAGAAAAGGACATCCCCTACGAGGCTACAGACTCTATTTTGAACTCTATCAAGGCAGAACAAGTTCTTTCTAGCAGCTCCTGCCAAGATCTGGCAACAGTACTCCATCCTTGGACGTACCTGGCTCTTATATAGATAGAGAATTGCATCAGCAATGAGATATCTGCTGAATCGATAGAAGGATCCCACCATTTTTCCAGCAGCCTTGGCAACAGATTTGATGTACGTGTTCCTTTTAAGATCAGGAGTAAAGGTCAAGCCCAGAAGCTTGTCAAAACATGAGGCCTCCCCAAGACGAGAGCCATTCATTTCAATTGATGCCAGATGGGGATCTTTGGTATATATATTCTAGGCAACAGGGTGTGCAACATGAACTCATTACTTATATTTTGTAAATGTTGCTATTTGCGTGAGGGAAGTGCCATCGAAACTACACCATTCCCACTATAATGAAGTACTTTGTTACAATATATTTGAAAACATTCAATAAGTAATGTCCCTGGCCCACTTTTCATAGCAGTAGAGCAACGAAATTTGGCACAGTTATTTGTTTTTCTCTACATAGAAACCACCCACGTTCCGCTTGGATAACTGGTAATATGGAATCAAATATTTCATATAAAAAGGAGTTATCTCCCATACAATTAAGATGTTATTTCTTTTTTTTTTCTTTCTATAAGTGTAAAAAATATATATGCCAACAAATAAACATTAAAAACTTGCAATTTATTTGGATTATATTTTCTTTCTAGTAAATTTGCACAACTACATTGCTTTACGAATAGAGTTCAACTACTGTAGCATAGATAATCAGAAGAAAAAAAATCTGATTCTCGCCCATCTAGAAAAATAGACATTTTTTGTAAATAATAATTAAAACATGTTTTGCTATATATTCACTAACTACAAGCTGTTTCACTCTGAAGCTAAGTGCAATTTTATTATTTTAATTTCTGGATATATGATGAACATTTAAAGTAAGACACATTTTTGGGTTTTCGTATATTTTGCATGTATTTGTAATATTGAGTATTCCATTTTAGGATTCTCTTTGCTATTTGAGTTATTGATTTTCCTGCAATCATTGATATCATATTTATAACTAAAATCATTTCTTTCTTTATCTATCTATCAATCTATCTATCTATCTATGATAATAAATGGATAAATTAAATCCGACGATATTAATTAAAGATGGAAATGTGACAGACCTAAAAACTCAACATTTGGCCTGCTGTTGTATGGGCTTTATCAAGAGATAAAAAGCTAACAGCGCCAAATAGTATATCATGTGCTATTTTCGCTTTTTATCTCTTGATAAAGCCCATGCAACTATGGGCAAAACGTTGACCTTTTAGATCTTCCACATTTCGATATATCTAGATCTCCCTCTCTGCCTCATTCCTTCTCTCTCTCTCTCTCTCTCTCTTTATATATATATATATATATATATATATATATATATATATATATATATATGTCACCCTTGACTGTGTAGGCTAGCATTCTGCCTCCATGGTACTAGAAATTCACACAGAAATTTAGGAAAATTAAGTACCTATAAACGCCAGGTCATATATATATATATATATATATATATATATATATATATATATATATATAGAGAGAGAGAGAGAGAGAGAGAGAGAGAAAGAGAGAGAGTCATCCACATACAGTACTGTTCCGCTGTTTCACAGCTCATTAGTGCGCCTAGATAGGCAACTGCCTCAAGCCAGGATATGTATATATATATATATATATATATATATATATATATATATATATATATATATAGCCAGTAGAGTTTAGTTTCCTAGAAGTACATCTAAGTAAACAACATGTGTCTACCAAAAAGTGCTCAATGAGTGAACAGAGCAGGTATATTAAATTCATTTATACAAACATTAATGTTTGTATAAATAAATTTTATATATATATATATATATATATATATATATATATATATAGAGAGAGAGAGAGAGAGAGAGAGAGATATATATATGATTACTTCATTTAATCACAGAAATTAATATAAGAAGATATAATTTTATGCATAAAATTTTCAGTATTTACTTCAACATAGG
>NC_136491.1:95457262-95519762 GCF_053919585.1 Euprymna scolopes
CATGATGTGGTCCTTACTTGAAACCACACCAAAGACCATAACCATGGCTGGAAACTTTGTTGAGCTGTACCCTCAAGCGTTGAACTGTCCGGATTTGTATTTTGAGGGTGCTGGCAATGGTCCTGTTGTCATAACTTGAATCGGTAGAGACCATGAGTTGTACAACGGTGCATCTCTAATCTCGCTCATTGACTTGACCATTGTGTGATTTTTCAGACATGATAGAAGGCTCCTATCGCTCTTTGGATTCATACACAACTGGCCAACTAGTAGATGGTCTGTAACAAAAATAAACGGAAACGGAATAATGTCGTCTTTTCTAGGCCGACAATTGTATCGTTCCACCCTGTAGATATGACTGATGATTAGATATCTTTATTCAAATTAAAAGTTATATCTAAAAAGTTAGTTATTTTTATGCTTAGGCTGAATTTTTGCCGTTTCCATAATTTTCTTGTTTATTTATATTCTTTAAATCTCTTACCATCATATCTGCTCATCATCATCTCTCTCTTTTTTTCTTACATTTTATTCAAAACGTGATGCCAGACATTCACCTACTATCTTATATATTCCAACTAAGAAATCTTTTTAAGATTCTGACCGTCCCTTTAAGTGCAATTGTTTGAATCACCATTGCACTTTGTTCATCGGGTATGTTTGCCAGGTAATTTTTGAACTTCTTTTTCATGAGTCAAATTGCTCCTATAATAACTGAAATGATAGAGATCTTCCTAAGATTCCAATTTCTTTTCATGTCATACATAAGACTTTGGTATTTCGTTATCTTTTCTCTCTCAGCTCTATTTAACCCATCATCATTGGCGACACTAACTTCTACTAAGGTTGTTTCTTTCTCCATCTTTTCCCGTATCAGTGTGTCATGTTTAATAGCTCTATTTCCTAGGTACGTAGCTGTAAGAATTGTACAGTGATAGTGGATGTTGCATGACTTATTTCCGACTGTTTTCAGGTAGATGTTGTTGCTGCATTCGATATTCAACATTTTACAGATCCTCTAGTGGAAATATTTACACACTCCATTGTGTAGTAGCCGTCAGAATAAGCACAACTTCAAAACTGTATGTCAGGTGGTTAACACTCTCTACTTCTGTGTGGCAGAAGGTAGAACCTGCACTTGTTGTCATTGCTGAGACCACTTAGCTTCTTAAAAGCATTGGTCATTCTCTTTCCATGCAACATCTTTCCCACAGAAGAGACGTTGTTAGCCTGTCTCTCTCTCTCTCCCTCTCTCTCTCTCTCTCTCTCTCTCTCTCTCTCTATATATATATATATATATATATATATATATAGAGGTAGTTGCCTGTCTAGCCGCACTGATGAGCTGTGAAACAGCGAAACAGTACTGTATGTGGATGACTATATATATATATATATATAAAGACGAAACGTTCATGAACACATAAATCGGTTTGTTCCTTTTTATTTCTCTGTCATGTCGGAATACTATTTCCATAATTCGCATCATATATATATATATATATATATATATATATATATATATATATATATATATATATATATATATATATATAATGAAAATATATTATGACAAGTAAGCCGCCTGGAAACTGATGATTCCCTGCAGAGATAAAATGAATACGCGTCTATGTAGCTTAATATATATATATATATATATAAAGCTCAATGTGTGTGTGTGTGTGTGTGTGTGTGTGTGTGTGTGGTCACGAATAGGCTCCTATATGGTTGACTATTTTAAATAACTGATTACATATAATGATAGAAGATGTATCGAGACATAGGAATGGTTACGTTTGATCTGGCAGAACGGTGATTCATTAAAATTGTGGGGTCTGCGTACGTACCTGGTTCACAAAGTATGGAAATAAAAAATTTAAAAATGAAAAAAAAAACGTTTACAAGCGTTTTTGATATAGATGTACATAAGAATACTTTGATAAGTATGTTTTACCTTAAATAGGGATGGTATAATAAAATTGTGGGGTCTGCGTTCGCGCCTGGCCTCCTTAGAATGGAAATAGGCACAAACTTTAATAAAGACTTTTCATATCTATCTGCGTAGGTATACTTTGATAATTATGTTTCAGTTTGAAGAAATATGGTATAATAAAATTATGAAGTGTTCGTTCGCGCCTGACCTCCATAGAATGGAAATATGTCACAAAGTTTAACAAGGTTTTTTAATATAGATCCACAGAATATTGTGATAAGTATTTCAGTGTTAACAGGTATGGTATAATAAATTATGGGGTTTATCTATTTTATTTTTACTTTTATCATATTTTGCTTTGGTTTTGATACCCCCAAATTCGAAGCTATCTCTTTACACCCCTTCCTTTTCATAACCTATCATACTTTCATAAATCAGAGTCCATTTTCTGTAGGCTGTTTTTGAACTCAGTCAACGACGGGTACTTTTGCTAGTATATATATATATATATATATATATATATATATATATATATATATATATATATATATATATATATATATAATTTTACGGCCTGTTTTGTAATTACCCAGACAAACAAAATGCATGTTAAAAAAATTAATAAAGACATGAACACTAGGTGTCTTTTTTCATTAATAATTAATTTTCTACCATATCGTTTTTCGTAATTGTTGGATATGCTACTATTTAAGACCTGGAAATTACGTAGGTACCACTTGTTTTTTCGTTTGTATAATATAGAAACACCGACAAATTTTCTTGCATCCCACCTCGCCCCAACTCAATCCAAACTTAATCAATTAAATAGCATACCTTTTGCATGTTCAGATAATAAATTCATTCATATCCAACACACATTTTAACATATACTGTTTAAAAATACTTTTTTGTTTGTTTTATAGAAAAATGTTTGTTTTTTTTTTTTTAAAAAACCTCGGTTTCTGTTTTCCCTATGACAATTTTTTTAACGCCCTATCGATTATTACGTATCAACAAAAATACCTTTTTATTGATTTTTCTTTTCCTTTTTTTTTAAGCGGACACTAACAGTGGTCAGATTTGTGGTTAAAATCGATACAATTTAACCTGGATATGTGGTTTGTTTGTTTGTTTGTTTGTTTGTTCGTTTGTTTCCTTTTTTTTTTTCTCTCCTGATTTTACAGACTTACGAATTATCACATAATCATCGATGTTTACAAATGTGTAAACCGATGAGTTCGTCTTGGTGTTAAATACGTATAAACACCACATACGTGACAATACAACAAATCCCTTTTGTTGTTGTTGTTGCTGTCGTTGTTGTTGCTTTGGTTATACTTTTCCAAAAATCAGAAATATGGAAAATGACTAATATTCAGCACTTCAGTGAGTTATTACTTAATACTTACATATTTTTTAAAATTTATTTAAAGGTAATCATTACATCATTGATAAGTTGGGAAATTAGTCAGAAACAATTTATTTTTGTTTACTTCCCTATTTGTGACCTTTTTGTAACTTAAGTGTGTTTTCAAAAAATATTTAATATTTTAATATTCAGTAGAAGTTATTGTAAGTTGTATAAGTTCGCATAAATACCGATTCTGGCATGAGCAGCCATCTTTGTTTAGTCATTGGTTTGCGTTAAACAAGATGGCTGCTTTGCTCGGAATAGATGTTTACGTAAACTTTAAAGGCTTATAATTTTTAGCAAATATATTTTTAACGAAAGTAGATCATAAATATATGAGTAAACCAAAATAAATTGGTATTTACTAATTTTCCAACGATATTTACTTTATAAATAATTTAGGTGCTTTTTACGATAGCGTCAACAAATCTATTCATTTTTTGTTAAATGTCGTTTTAAGAAAAAAAAAACCATATTATATGCTTAATTGTCATGTCGAAAATAGCAATATACCCAAAAATTACGAAAATTCATCGAGTAGAAAGTTATTTATAGTTGAAAGTATTTTTTACGGAAAATTGGGTAAAATTGCATTGTTCTTAGACGTTGTAAAGTAGACAGTGAAGAATTCACACGTGGGGGACATAAATCGGAACGAATATTTTGGCTTTCTTGTTCATGGCGTGCAATATTTGTTGTCTACAGCGATAGACATTTTTTTTTTAATAAAAGCACAATAGTAGTTGTTCAACTCGATGAATTTTCGTAATTTTTTGATATATTAGTATTTTCGGCATGACAATTAAGTACGTAATATTGTTTTTGTTTAAGACGACATATTTAAAAAAACAAAAACGGTTTATCCCTCTATCTTCACAAGCACCATAATTTATCTCAGTGATAGTAATGATTATTCATCATTAATCATCATGATTATTCATTAAACATCATTCTCGCTTTTTCCTTTTTTTTCTCTCTCTTTTTCTATTTTTTTTTTTTTTTTTTTGCTTATATGCCCAGTTTTGGCGGATTTATATCCGTATTTTTTTTACTTTTCGTCTTTTGAACGATTATAGAGACTCCAAAAATAACCATCTCATGTTCATCATTTTTTTTCTTGTTCCAACGTAACCATCGACATTATTTTTGTTTTAAACTAACTATAGGCCTTGTAATAAGATAAAAAAAACCAAACTTACCAGGTAGGTAGAAGAGTAATTTATCTCGTCTTTAGTTACATTTATTTGTTATACAAGTTAGAAAAGCATTTCATCCAAGACATGAAAATTGTTAAAGAAAATGTTTTTACTATAGGCTTTAAAAATAAAGGTACAAGATTCAATTTGAAATTTATTTATCTTCAAAGTGCACTTTTATAAATTTTATAAAGTAAGGTATAAAAATTTAATTTAAATTAGATCAAAAAATTACCTTGGATTTATTTTATGTAATGTACATTCTGTTGCACTTTTTAAAAAATCATTGAAAATTTTATATTAATATCATTAATTGCTAGATGAAAGATAATGTTTTTAAATTGCAACAAAATGTACATTACATAAAATAAATCCAAGGTAATTTTTTGATTCAATTTAAATTAAATTTTTTTACCTTACTTTGTAAAATTTATAAAAGTGCACTTTGAAGATAAATCAATTTCAAATTGAATCTTGTACCTTTACTTTTAAAGCCTATAGTAAAAACATTTTATTTAACAATTTTCATGCCTTGGATGTATCTTATCTTTTTAAGTTTATATTTTAAAACTCTCCTTCTTTCTATTTCAGTTTGTATTTCTCCTCATACTACAACTCATTTTTGCAACCACCTCTTTGTATTATTACAGGTCTGAATATTCTCTCTCTTTCAGTTTGTATTTCTCCTCACACCACAACTCATTTTTGCAACCCCCTCATTGTATTATTACAGGTCTGACTATTGTCTCTGTTTCAGTTTGTATTTCTCCTCACACCACAACTCATTGTTTGCAACTTCCTCTTTGTAATACAAGTCTGAATAATGAGAAAATATGAATTTTTTTTAAACAAAAACTTAAATATAACTTTTTAGATTAAATTATTTTAAACTTCTTTCAGAATAGAAAATCTTTAAAATTTAATAAAGGAACATATTTCATATAGGTTTCATTAACAAATATTCAGTACATAACGAGAAAAATAGAGATGAAAATTTCAAAAGGACTGTATAACTGGTTACGGTCAATAGTAGTCCTCGCCAGCAAAAGTCTTTGTTATTATTATTCTATTATTATTATTATTATTATTATTATTATTATTATTATTATTATTATTTAAAACATTTTGTGTCCTGCTCTTTCGTGCAAGGACTAATATCTGTTTCTTGGTCACGTTTTCGTTCTGTGATTTATAATGGACAATGCCCTCAGCTAAAAATATAAGGAAAAAATGAATTTTCTTTACTGGAACAATTTCGTTCCGGTTAATTTCGGTTTTACCGATATTCAGTCAATTTTTGTACAAAATAATTGGCACTTATGCACTACTGTCATAGAAGAATGGCTTAGACTTTTTTAATTTTATTTTAATTCAATAAATATTCGAATAATGAGTTACTAATAGAACCTGTGGAAATTCCAAAGGGGAGTCATTCATATGTGATATATTGATGTTGGCATTCTGTAGATGTTCAGCATAAATGGAGACGCTCTGATATTATTGTAGCTCTTTTGTTACAACTGCAAAACTATTTATCTAAGCTAGCAGGGACGCCCGGCGTAGCCCGGTCGTAAAGTATGCTTACATGTGTTATTTTAATTCTTGCAGATTTCGTATACATTATTATAAAGTTGATGTTCTATCGCTTTTAATATATTATAAAGTTGCGATTGAAAAAAATAAAATAAAATATCGATATGACTTGGATGTATCAGCTTGAATCGAAACCGAAACTAAAACTTATGAATATATATATATATATATATATATATATATATATATAAAACTTCAGTGCCATCACCTATAATCGTAAATGAAACCAAAATTTATGAAGAATTCTTGATAAAATTATTCATAAAAAAGAATAGATTACTATCAGCTATAATCGAAACTGAAACCAAAACTTATGAAGAATTCTTGATAAAATTATTTATTACAATAAATGGAAGTTCATAATAATTAAACCGCACTCATTGGGATGTAAGCGTGAGACACAAAATAAATAATATACACGCTATCCTATCAATATAAAGATTTCGTGTTGTTGACATTTGTTGAGATTTAGAAAAGTTTAGGGAATTCTTTTAATGTTATATATCATTTTGAAGCGCGTTTTTCATCCTATCGAATCGTTCTCAATCTTTTCATTCATTTTTTTGCAGGCTTTTCGGACAAAATTCAATTTTCGATTTTCTTGTTCCAGTTCAAACTAGGCCGAAAAGCTGCCGAAACAGCTCGTGATATCAATGATGGAACCACTACCGAATATGTGGCACAATGGTGGTTCAAGAAATTTCGCAATGGTGACGAGATGAAGATGGTCGCAACTGACCCACTGAGGTTGATAACAAACATTTGAAAACCTTAATTGAAGCCTATCCTCGCAAAACTACACAAGAAGTTGCTGTTGAAATCGACAGTCATTCACCATTAAAAACAAATGGGGAAATCAAACAAAGTTGGATTAATGGGTGCCGCATGAATTGAACGATAATCAAAAATATTATCGTTTTGAGGTGTTTTCTACGCTCCTTCTGCGCAACAAAAACGACGCATTTCTCGAGCGGATTGTGGCGTGTGATGAGAAGTGAACCCTCTACAACAATCAGCGATGTTCAGCAGAGTGGTTGGATACTGGAGAAGCTCCACAGTACTTCCTGAAACCGAAATTGCACCCCAAAAATGTTATGGTGACTATTTGGTCGTCTGCAACCAGTCTCATCCATCATAGCTTCTTGAATCCGGGTGAAACAATTACAACGGAGGAGTACTGCCGACAAATTGATGAAATGCACCAGAAACTCCAATGTATTTGCCCAAGATTGGTCAATATGAAGGGACCAATTCTCCTTTAAGACAACACTCGCTCGCATGTTGCTCAGTTGACCCTGCAGAAGCTGAACGAATTGGGCTATGAGACTCTGCCTCATCCGCCATATTCACCGGACTTCTTGCCTACTGATTATCACTTTTTCAAGTATCTCAACAACTTCCTGCACGAAAAATGTTTCAAAAGTAAAGATGATGCCGAATCGGCTTTCAATGACTTCATCGCTTCCAGAACTCCAGATTTCTATTCTAATGGTAAACTTGTTTCTCGTTGGCAAAAATGAGTCGATTCTAATGGTTCTTATTTTGATTAATAATAATAATAAAGTTTATTATGAAAGGAGTTATGATCGTTTGAAGTTGAAGGTCAAAAAAAAAAAATACATTATTGTTGCACCAAACTCATAACTCTTTCAAAGCATTCATTTCTGCGAAATATTGTTACTTCTTTTATAGCCAATATTATTATTATTCTTTTTCTATCTGTTAATTGCAATCATGTTCACAGTTTATGACGCGTGAGCGACAAAGCAGGAGCTATTAAACTCTTGCAAGAGAGTGGAATCTGAAAATAATAAAATGATATAATCGCCTAAAAAAAGTAGAATCTCATTTACTTTATGGAGGAGGGTGTTAGTCTACAAATGTAAGAAAAGAAAAATCTCGGCCATATATTTGTAAGTCATCATCATCATCATCATCATCATCATCAGTATAATGGCCATTTTACATGTTGGCATGCATTGGGTGGCTTTACCTATCTCTGGTCAGGTCTTTATCCATTTTTTCCTCAAGTCCATTTTTATAATTTCCTGCCATATTTTCTTTGGTCTTCCCATGTGAACTAAATCGATTGTCTTAACTGTTCTTCATCTACTAATCCAAGAACTCTTATCCATGCTTTTAATGTGCCCATACCATCAGAGTCTCCACTTCTACACACAGCTCCCTAAATTGTCCAGATTTAATCTTCCTCTGAGATCATCAGTCCCGAGTTCGTCTTTAAGGCTTACATTACACATCTATTGTATCATTCTCATATCATTTCTATCCATGCAATGCATATCCGCAACCCTTACTAAACAAATTTCACCTCTATATATGAGTACACTGCCTAATAAACTCTTCCCTTGGTTGAAAGTGGTAACACTCTGCTGGTTAGTCATGGAAGAAGTGTAATGTTGTCCGGGAACCAACACTTTGTATGCTCAGTCGCAAAATAGACAAAGAATAGAAAAGAACTTCAACTCGCTTTTTTTTTTATTGCAACAATGATATTTATTTTCTCAGGTATGACCATAACATCATCCACATCTTGAACGTGATCTCGAATGTTATTCATCCTTTTAACGTGATCGTCCTCTTTCTCCTTTTTATAGTCTTTTTTTATTTCTTTACCGATGATGTCATTTGGCTTGCATTTGCATACGCGTGTCTTCACTCTGTTATAGAACTTCCATGAATTGATTCCATTCATTCCTGATTCTTGCAATCGCACTAGCACATGTTCCCCCTGTGCTCCAATGGTATTACCAAGGTAATAACAACCTCAGTAACTTTGCCGACAACTTCTGGAGGGCACCATGGAAGTCCTCTTGTATGAGCATGTCAATGACCCTCATCACAGCCTTTTTCATCTCCTTAATTACCCCATCACAACAGCCTCTAAGGTTTTGCTTGAGCTTAGGGGATAACCAAAAGTCACAGGGAGCAAGGTGTGGATTATATGAAGGGTGAGGAACTGTGTTGATGCCCATCTTGTTGGAAATGCCACTGACCTGATTTGAAGAGTGTTGGCCTATTCTGATGGAATCTCTTCCTGAACTCCCTTAAAGGCTCAACATAGTATTCCTTGTTGACTGTCTGTCCAGTGGAAACCTAGTGTATGTAGAAACAAGGGGTCATCATAAGCTTCTGGGTAGATTTTCTCTTTCTGGCCTTCTTGGATCTGGGAGAGCCAGCATGCTCCCACTGAAAACTCTGTCTCTTGGCCTTTAGGTTATAACAGTAGATTCAGCTTTCATTGCAGGTCACCAGAGCATTAAAAACTATGGGAGCTGAATTGATCAGCTCGACCATCTTCCTGATGTCATGACAACGTCTTTCCTTCTGATTTTTTCTGAACACCTTTAGGGACAAATTTCGTGCAAATCATCCGCATCTTCAGTTCCTCGCAAATAACTGTTTGTACAGTTCCCACACTGGCATCAAACTGTGCTGTTATTCTCTCTATAGACACACGACGTTCCTTACCCATGAAATTCTTTATTCCTCCTTACTCCTCCCACACATGTCATCACCCCCCACAGACTCCCCTACCTTTCTTGAATCTCTTATGCCACTCAAAAACTGATGCTCGATTCATGCAAGATAGTCCAAAAGCAGTCTGAAGCATTCCATACGTTTTTGTGGCATTTTTTCCAAATTTAAAACAGATTTTTATTGCATATCATTCTTTTAAAGTGTCATCACGTCCGGATTGCATTTAAATTAAATCCTCTTCCTGTTTGCACTAATGTTTCTTAAAAACATCAGACTAAAATTATAATTAATATATTCCAGTCAGGTCACAAGGAGCCATTTATCATGGTACAAATGCGTGGGCGTTTGGTTTTTGTTTATATATATATGTATATATATATATATATATATATATATATATATATATATATATATATATTGTCATCCCCATTGTATCACAACTCATCAGTGCAACTAGACATATACCATTCTCCGATTGTTTACATTACTTGTAGTGTTATAAAAATGCTGGAAGTGCTCCCCATTGATATCCATGCATTTCTGGGCATGTTTAACAATGTATGCAGATATTGCCTGTAGATCTTCTCTGGTGATTCTCCTGATAGTGTTGATAATGTTGGTCTAGATTGTGAGGATTATTTGCATAAACTTATTGTTTTAAAGTCTCCCAACGATAAAAATCACATTATGACAAGTTCCTTTGCTCATTGTTCTTTCTTGCATAAACATTTCGTGAACTTGTGTCAGTGATCTGTGAGATCTGTGGCATGTAGCACCATCTTATTGGAAAAAGAATTGCATTTTGTCTTGTGGTGTCAGTTCGTCGTTAAGAGAAAGTTTAGAGAGATCGGGCTACTTTTAAGTGAGACGCTTATTCTGAAAAAAAAAATTATTAGAGAAAGATTAGATATATATCGGGCTACTTTTAAGTGGGCCATCCTCTGTGTGTGTGTGTGTATATATATATATATATATATATATATATATATATATATATATATATATATATATATATATATATATATTACATTTTCACCCCAAACAAGGCACATTGCCACTTTGGTGTAGGGGGCTACTATCAGGGGCAACAACTACTGAGGTACTATGTAGGGATTTGGGCAGCAAGATGTCGGTTCACGTTACACTTGAACTTCTGCACGTCAGTACAGTTGGGGAAGCAGGGACCTGGAATGGAATTCCAAAGTCTAGCGGTTCTGGGGAAGAAACTACTGGAGTAGAAAGATCTTTTACATCTAGGGATCTCTACTGTGTGGGGGTGGGATTTAGCTGCCTGTCAGGTTTTTCGAGGGTGTTTACGTCATGGGGGCACAAGTGCTTGCAGTTCGTCAGAGCATTCACCATTAAAATACTTGTAGAACAGGCAGAGGGATGCAACATTTCGTCGATGGGACAGAGGCTGAAGCCTAGATGCCTGTTCAGAGCCTATCAGATTGGCGACTCTCTTTTGATCCTTGTCTAGGAGCGAGAGACTAGTAGCAGATGCAGCAGCCCAAATATAACAGCAATACTCCATACATGGGCAAATGGTGGCCTTATAGAGGTACAGGATACTTTCGGGCGTTATTAGTTTTCTAGTATGGTAGAGAGAGCTTACCTTCTTCGCAGCGGCCCTTGCAATGCTTTCAATGTAATTGTTCCAACCCATGTTTCCTGTGAATTTTAGGCCAAGGAGTTTGAAAGATGTACTCTCAGATAAAAAGTTGTTGGCCATTGCTATTGGTGGTAGAGAAGGTTTCTTATAATTATTGAAGGAAACTAGTTTAGTCTTGGCGGCATTGAACGTGACCATCCATTTTTGTCCCCATTCCACTACAGATTGGAGGTCATCCTTTAGTATTTCTGCCATTTCTTTAGATATGTGTTCATTTGTTTTCCTGTCATACCTGTTATGGAGTGTGGTGTCATCAGCATATATACCCATCTCAGAGGCAATTTTGTCGAGGAGGTCATTTATGAATATTAGAAACAATAGGGGTCCAAGAATAGACCCTTGGGGCACTCCTGCATTTATATCATATTGTTTAGATGTACGCCCATCGAGGACAACCTGGATTTTTCTCTTATCTAAGAAGGATTTAATTATGTTAAGTATTCTACCAGTGATACTGTATGATCTGATTTTCTTGAGAAGACCCTCATGCCATACCCTATCAAAAGCCTTAGATATATCTAGAGCTACTGCTCTGCCCTCTCCCACTTTGTCCAGTGAATGGTATATACGTTCAGAGATTACAGTTAGGATGTCTGTTGTGGAATGGGCTTGTCTAAATCCATATTGTTGGTCAGTCAGAAGTTTAGCATCTGTAAGTTGATGAAATAGAGCATGATTAATTATGGTCTCAAACATTTGGGCAAAAAGTGGGAGGAGGCTAATGGGGCGATAATTTAATGGGTCAGTTCTTTCACCATAATTCTTGAATACTGGTACCACAGAAGCAGTTTTCCAACAGCCCGGAAAGCAAGATTCATTAAGGCATTTGTTGTAGAGTTTGGGGAGAACTGGAGCTACTTCGGCTGAGCACATTTTTAATAGCACAGCTGGGATGAGATCGGGTCCACATGCTTTTGAAGTATCAAGGTTTTTTTATGATAGCATGCACCTAAGCAGGAATAATTTTCAGATCGTCTAGCATGGAAAGTCAGGTACGGGGTGGTTGAAAGTGTCCAGTGTGGAGCTTGAGACAAACCGACTGGCAAGCATGTTAGTCTTCTCGGTTGCTGAGCAAACAACCTCGTGATTGTTGGTTAGTGGGGGAATTGTTGATTGCCCATTATTTACTACACTGTTGTAGATTTTCCAGAAGTCACGAGTTCCTAATTTTTGTGCTTCGATGAGTTTTTAGTGGTTTCAGTAAATTCCCTCTTAGCTGTCGCTATTTCTTTTTTAACGTTACTTCTAGCTTCTATGTACTTCTGTCTGTTTTAACTGGGCTTATGTCAGTTAAATCTGCAGTACGCATGCTGCCTTTGAGCAATAACAGTTGCGCAAGTAGAAGTAAACCATTGGAGAGAGTGGGGCTTGCTATAAAATTTCCGCACGGGTACATGTGCTTCCATTGCTGTTTTGAACCATTCAGTGGTCTCATTTGTGCACTGTTCAGCAGGAAGAGAAAAAATATTTCCCTATGGGGCATCTCTGATAAGATCTCTGACGGCTTTCCTGTCAGCCTTTTTATAATATCTCGTTGTTTTGAGCACTGGCTCTTCAGTTTTGGCTCTAGAGTTTAGGGCGATTTCAACTATTATCACTGCATGATCAGCGTTCCCAAGTGGGCTGTCGGCATTTGTTATACAATCATCGGGAACTGTTGTCAAAAACAGATCTAGAAGTGGTGTGTGTTGTTCTTGCTGGTCATGGAAACAGGTTGGAACGTAACCATTTTGATAGGGAGTCAGATATAGATAAGCTATGTGTTGTGCTGCCTGCTGTGTCTGTGTAAGTAGAGAATAGAGAATATCTAGTGAATATATACATTTATTCTATGTTTCTTATAATTAAAGGAAACTCAGTTTTGTCTATGGTACAAATATAAACGTATCTCTCTCTCTCTCTCTCTCTCTCTCTCTCTCTCTCTCTCTCTCTCTCTCTCTGTGTGTATATATATATATATATATATATATATATATATATATATATATATATATATATACATACGTTTTATTTTTTAATACCGTTTTATCTGTTCAGTTATATATGTTTCGGTTGCCAGACCATATTTACGATCCACCAGCCTCGTCAAACCTTACAGAAATAAATAGCTATTATTATTTGCAATAGTATTGAGCAGTCTCTTCAGGTTTTACTAATTACCATTTTTACCATATATATATATATATATATATATATATATATATATATATATATATATATATATATATATATATATATATATATTAAATGCATTTAATGTCACTACAACCCGTTTTATGCCTTTCTTGAAATCATCGGGTCTGTAACCAGCTGCCCATGAATGGAATATTGTTGGGCTGGTGCATCAATTCTTATTCTTTCCATCTTGGACAGGGCCCGAAAAAAGAGCTTCTTATTTAATAGATCTCACACTATCTAACAAGATCCAGCTCCGTCATTATGTTGCACCCCTGTGCTTGCGACACTTGTACAGCCTCAAATACGACAGTCAGCAAAATCCCACCCATTTTCATTGGATGTCCTCAAATGTCTGAAAACTTTCTGTTCTAATAACTTTTGTTTTCAGATTGCTTGCCTTTGGAATTCTTTCCTTCTCCTTGTTTCCCGACTGTATCAACAGGCAAATATTTTAACATAATGTGAATAGACATGTAGCTGTACTACACCCTGTTTGAATGCCTCCATAAAGATAGCCTCTAATTGACAGTAACTCCTGACTTCTCTCGGTGGCAATTCATTTGGAGTGAATACAATATATATATGTGCGTGCGTGCGTGTGTGCGTGTATGTGTGTGTGTGTGCGTGTATTCGTGTGTGTGTGTGTGTGTGTGTGTGTGTGTGTGTGTGTGTGTGTGTGTGTGTGTGTGTGTGTGTAAAGAAATCAACATCTTTAGCTAAATGGGTAATTGAACGGTGTAGAAATAACACAGAGTATAAATTGCATTGGTTAATATTAGGAAAATATACATAAAGTAAATCCAAGTGTTGCAACCTTTGCGCCCTTGAATCATACCATATAATAGTATCGAAGGAAAATTTATTAAATAAAAGGCAGGAAGTAGTCCAAAGTTTTTTGCATAGAACTAAGTATGTTCTCTCCTGTATAAAACCAGACAATAATTTATATACGCTAGTTCTTTTACTTGGGGAAATTTTTTTAAATATGAATTAGGGAGAAATTTAAAGTTGAAGAATCTAATAAAAAAATAGCAAATATTTTAATAGTAGGATAAGTGTGCAATCTTTAATTACCTCGGTAGAAATTCATCAATTAAATTAAACAAGTAGTTAATAGGGAATTAAATAACATTATACATAATGTATTAACAAACAAATACGGATTTGATGTATTTGTGTAAGAAACCTGGTAAAAATATTTTATATTTTATAATTTAAAGATTTTATAGATATCAGTATAGATATGTAATGAGTAGAAAATGGTTTGAATTAGTTATGCTATCATTTTTACATTGTAAAGGAAATAAATGAGTAAATTTCCAAGCAGATTAAATCCCTTGAGCGGGTTTTGATAAACATCCATCTCCTATAATACGAATGAAAATAGTGAATAGCTTAACTAACTTAGATTGACCAATATGTATTTATTTGAATATAATTGTATATTAAATAAATATATATTTATACTATTAGGTAAATACCAAACTGTAAGTGTATACAAAAAATAAACAATACAATGGCGTTGTTAATATAACAAAGATGGCCACCAATAAAATATAAAATACAGTTTTAAAAAGTAAGAAGTTAGTTTTGTATCCACAACCCAAAGATATACATTGTAGATATAACCCCAGTTAACATCATATAGGCAATAAGTATTAGGTGGAATAGAATAACATTATTATTTTTGGTACATTAAAACCATTTAGAAATACTATTTAACCCATATGTAAACTAAGATTCGAATAGCTTTATTCTTTAAACTAAGATGGCTACCTTAACTAATCCACGATGTTAATTCTTCTATAGAATTTCTTTTGATATGATATGGTCATGCCTATTTCTTCTAAAGTAAAGTTTCTATTTTTCTGATGAGTATATGTAAGAAAAAATTCTATTCTATGTATTGACATATTATAGAATGGTTTATGCACACACACACACACACACACACACACACACATATATATATATATATATATATATATTATATATATACATACATATATATATTATATATATACATACATGTATATATTATATATACATACATATATTATATATATACATGCATATATATATTATATATATGCATACATATATATATATTATATAGATACATGCATATATTATATATATACATACATATATATATACATACATATATTATATATATACATATATATATATACATACATATATATATACATTCATATATATATACATACACATATACATATTATACATACATATATATATAAATATATATATATATATATATTCATAAATATATATATATATATATATATATATATATATATATATATATATATATATATATATATATATGATAAGAATAAAGAAAATAATATTCCGAAGAGATGGAGAGATGAAAAAGGAACAAACCAAGTAATATGTTTATCAACGTTTCATCTTTATTTCAAAACTTCCTCGGGATGATTAAATTAAAATACCAGTACAACATTTGAAAATGTACTTGCTATGGAAAGGGTGTCTTTGTTCTATTTCAACACAAAATAAGTTGTTGTCATTTCAAAGTATGTATGGCATTTTGGAGTGAGTGTGATTTCGTAACGTCATACAGCCGTTTTGATATTTAAAAAGATATGATCAATTTTTTTTTTGGGGGGGGAATAAATATAGCCATTATAATTCAAATGTGGATATGTAATTGAAATGAGATGAGCGTATGCTTGACTGATTATATATATTAATTATTATATGCATTGTTTTATTTTTTTTAACTCACACCATAAAATATTATAATTTTCAGGAATTTTGTTTCTTTTGAGATACATTTTCAGATAATTTTCTTTCATTTTTTTTAAGTCTTCAATATTCAATTTGGATTTATGTTAATTTTTCTGACGACTATTCTCATTGTTGTATTATTTCCAGTTTTTTTAGGATCGATAATTTGTGTTAGTTGTATTATTTAAATTATTGTTTTCATCTTAGAAATAATACGAAAGATACAAATTATGAAACCTGAAATAGAATAACCCGGTTTTTCCTTTTCAGTTTGTAAATGAAAGATATTTTGAAAATAGAGCATTTTTAAATCTACTGAAAAAAAAATTTGCTTAGCAAAATTATATTAACGTTCTTTATAATTATGTATGATTTTAACCGTGTAATCTAAAATCTAAATTACTAGAATTTACAAAACGATTGACGAAAAAGTATAAAATTTATAATTAGGCATTTGGACGATGTCAAAACATCGTTAATTCATTACCTACACAGTATCTGCCGTATAGCGTAATGGTGAGAAGCCCTGACTCTAATTTGGGCGGTCGGGTTTCGATCCACACTGATGAGCTATGAAACAGCGAAACAGTACTGTATGTGGTTGACTATATATATATATATATATATATATATATATATATATATATATATATATATATATATATATGAATACTTCTGTGTACTAGAATGTTTTCATCTTAAATTCTACACAATTATACAGAATGTAGAAACTATACATAAATAGAATTCAGCATAATAGTGACATGAAACCAATCATTTAATAAGAAACCATGACAAATGAAGAAGTAATTAATTAACTCTCGTTTTTCAATGGAATATGCTTAATTTTTCTCCAATAATCTTCTTCAATGTGAAGTTTTGCATGTTTTTCTTGCTGCTCCTTATTTTCCCTTTCTTAAAATAATTAAATGAAGGTCACTGACAAGCAGAGTGTGACAACTTAAGACTATATTTTTGTTTTCATCTTGCATTTGCAGAAATAAAATAATGATTGTTAATTGACGTATTTTTTCATTGTTATTCAAATTCGGAAATTTAGCATAATTGGGATCGTTATTTGAAACAATTTAAATGACATAATAAAGGATATATACCATGAAAATTAATTCTATACAGTTCCAATAGGAATGCATTTAAAAACGCAAAGATGCAGCCTGCTATTTAATATGTAGAATTTAGTTTTTAAAATTTCAAAATTAATGAATGAACATCAAAATTAAAAAATCACAAAACTTAATAACATAAAAAATAACGTCATTAAATCACTCAAAATGAATATAAATTAGCAATACTAGATCTAAACACCAAAATTAGTAAATATATATATATATATATATATAAATTACAAACATCGAAATAAGTAAAAACATCGGAAATTATTAACAAAACATCAAAATTAGTTTTTTTTTTAATATTTTCATTTTTAAAGCAAAGATGTCTAATTAAAAAATGAATACCAAATTAAAAATATCACAAAATAATAAAAACAAACACAAGAAACATAATTTTTCAAGAAACAAAATTAGTTTTAAAATATTAAATTGTTTTTTAATATAAAAATTAGTTCACAAAAATAAAAAAATTAGTTAAGAGAATATTAAGGTCAATAAAAAACATCAAAGTAAATTAAAAATCATAAAAGTTAACTAAAAACGTCACAATTTATAAAATGCAAATACTAAATTTACTTTAAATAAAACATCAAAATTATTTTTAAAAATCATCAAAATTAGTAAACGGAAAACATCAAATTTAATTTCAATATATACATCAATAAAAAAAAACATCAAAATTTGCTTAAAAACATTTTCATTAATAAAAACATCAGAATAAGCTTAAAATACTTATATTAATAAAAAATAAATAAAAATTAGCTTAAAAGCATTAGCATTAGTAAAAATACCAAAATTAGTTTTAAAATATTTACAAAAAAAAAACACCAAAATTCGTTTTTAAAAAATTTACATTTATTAAAAAACATCAAAATTAGTTTAAAAACATTTACATTAATCAAAGAAACATCAAAATTTGCTTGAAATATTTACGTTACTAAAAACATCGAAATAAGCAAGAAATTTTACATTAATAACAAACATAAAAATCATCAAAATTAACTTAAAAACGTTTATATCAATAAAAAAGTATCAAAATTAGCTTACAACATTTACATGTATAAAAAAATCAAATATAGTTTACAAAACGTAAAAATTAGCTTAAAAACACTTATAAAAACATCAAAATTACTTCAAAAACATTTACATTAATAACAAATATCAAAGTAAATTTTAAAACATTTGCATTAATAAAAACATCAAAATTAGCTATAAAACATTCATATTAATAACGAACATCAAAATTAGCCAAAAAAACATTTACATTATAAAAAACTCCAATATTAACATTAACAAAAACAACATAAAAATTAGTTTGAAATATTTACATTAATAAAAAAAAAACATCAAGATTAGCTTGGAACATTAACATTAATAAAAACACAAAAACTAGTTATAAAATATTTACATTAATAAATAAAAACCTCAAAACTTGTTTAAAACCTCTACATTTACATTTATAAAAACATTCAAATTAGCTTTAAAAAATTAACATTAATAAAAACCATCAAAATTAGTTTAAAAACATTTACATTAATTAAAGAAGCATCAAAATTAGCTTAAAATATTTACATTAATAAAAAACCATCAAAATTAACTTATAAAACATCAAAATTTACTTAAAAACATTTGCATTAATAACAAACATCGAAATCATCAAAATTAGCTTAAAACATTTATGTTAATAAAAAAACATCAAAATTTGCTTAAAAACAATTATGTTAATGGAAACATTATAATCAATTTACAAAACATCAAAATTAGCTTAAAAATATGAAAATATTAACAAAACAAAACATCGAAATTAGTTTTAAAAAAACATCAAAACTAGTTTTAAAATATCGACATTGATTAAAAAAGAAGCAAATTTGTTTATGAAAAATATCTCAATTAATTTTAAAATATGAACATTAATAAAAACATCAAAATATCAAAATTAGTTTAAAATCATTTACATTAACAGCAAACATCAAATTAGCTTAAAACATAAACGTTAATAAAATAAATATCAAAATCTACTTTCAGAACATTAAAGTTAGCTTAAAATATGAAAACTAATAAAAACATAAACATTAATAAAAAAACATCAAAATTAATTTACAAGACATTAAAATTAGCTTCAAAACATAAAAAAACATCATCAAAATGAATTTACAAAATATCAAAATTAGCTTTAAATCATAAACAATATTAAAAAAAAACATCAAAATTAATTTACAAAACATCAAAATTAGCTTCAAAGCATAAACATTGATAAAAAACATCCAAATTAAAACATCAAATTAATTTACAAAACATAAAAATTAGCTTTAAAACATAAACTTTAATAAAAAAGCATCAAAAATAATTTACAAAACATCCAATGTAGATTTAAAACATAAACATTGATAAAACAAAATCGTCAAAATTTGTAAAAATTATCAAAATTAACTTTTTTTTAACTTTTAAATTAATTGTGCAAACATCAACATTACTTTTAACAAATTAAAGTTCAAAATTTCTGAAAAAAGTTATTCACATGATGGTCTTTATTTATATGAAACACTTTTTTAATTGAAGGGTTGATACTGTTTTATATTGATAATATGTTTTAAAATAGATTGCTTTCAATATTAAAGCATTAATTTTCTAATTTTTTTTATTGTTGTTTATTTCAAACTATTTTTTTTTCTCATTATTTGTAGGTAAGTCGTTTTTATGTGGTGTTTGTGTGAAATTTAACTGAAACTTGAAGAAAAGGTAAATGAAAATATGCATTTGCATGCATTGGATCCAAAGGTAAGGAGAGTTCTTTGCTGTCTTTTGTGGGTTTTTTTTTTCTTAGTTTGTGTACTGTATTTAAACACAAAAATTACGAGTTCGAACCTCACTCAGGGTATAATTATTTTTACTTTGATGTAGTCTAGAAATTAACTTTGAAATTTCAAGTTACACTATTAAAATCCTGTTAACATTTACTTTTATTTTTTCTATAGTTTAGATGTTGATAAACACTTTCTAGTCTAATAATTTCTTTCCTTGGACTGCTTGTCTTTGAAATTCCCTTCCTGTCCCGGCTTCTCTGATTCTACTGTCATACATAAATTTAAATGTAATGTGACCAAATATTTTGCTGCTTAATTCCCTATTTTCGTTGTCTCTGTAGGTATGGTCCTTAATTCAGTGGAATTGCACTGGTCCGTTCTTTTGACACCTAACTGATTTTATATGTGGGTTCTTGGCTGCTTCTTGAAATTCTTTTCTTTTCTTCAGCTTTTTTGTTCATTTGTTTTTGTCACCTGAAGATGATTCGACGAATAATCAAAAACGTTCATGATACATATGAAACATAGATTACTTTTATTTTATTATGACATGCAAAAACGGCGATTAGAAAAATTGAAAAATTAAAAAACAAATATTATCAAGCAGCAAAATTATGTTTAACAATGTTTTGTCAACTATATATATATATATATATATATATATATATATATATATATATATATATATATATATATATTAGTGTTGAGACAATTAATCTGAATCAGGATTGAGAATCGGAAAAATGCAAGCTTTTTGGGATATCGGTATCGGAATCAGAAAAATTTGAGCCTATTTTCCAATACCAAAAACGATTCCTTTAATTATCTTTTATATTCGATTTTGGTTTAAGAAACATTTTCCACTGCTTGTAGTAATAATAAAAAAATAAATATTTAATTGATTAAAACTTTCAGTAAGATTAAAATCTCTAGATCACCCCCCCTCACAATTGTGTTTTTACGTTTGAGAAAATATATGCACATTTAAAATGTGTTTTTACAGTAACCAGTACAAAATAACACTTTTATAATTAAATATTTAGAGATTTATAAAGAATCGGAATCGGAATCAGGAACTTAGTTCGGAATCGGTAATTGTATCGAAATCGGTAATTGTATGGGAATCGGTAATTGTATCGGAATCGGTATTTGTATCGGAATCAGTAATTGCATCTGAATCGGTATTTGTATGGGAATCGGTAATTGTATCGGAATCGGTAATTATATGGGAATCGGTAATTGTATCGGAATCGGTAATTGTATGGGAATGTTTAATTGTATCGGAATCGGTATTTGTATGGGAATTGGTAATTGTATCGGAATCGGTATTTGTATGGGAATCGGTAATTGTATCGGAATCGGTAATTGTATGGGAATCGGTAATTGTATTGGAATCGGTATTTGTATGGGAATCGGTAATTGTATCGGAATCGGTATTTGTATGGGAATCGGTAATTGTATGGGAATCGGTAATTGTATCAGAATCGGCATTTGTATGGGAATTGGTAATTGTATCGGAATCGGTAATTGTATGGGAATCGGTAATTGTATCGGAATCGGTATTTGTATCGGAATAGTGAAAAATATTGGAATCGTCCCATCACTGATATATATATATATATATATATATATATATATATATATATATATATTTATATATTATAAATTTCTTTATTTATACAATGTTGGCTACATATGTGCATACATGTTTCAGCTGCGGCCTCATATGAAATTCAGCTTCCTCAGCCCATCAGTGTCAACTACATTTGGGGCAGTTGACACAAGTCGTCTAAAGAAAGCTGCATTTCGAAACGAACATGTATGTACATATATAGCCAATAATGTTTGTATAAATAAGGAAATTAATGCAATAATACAACACTACTTGTTATTGACCACTATTTTATAAGCACTGGAGTGTCATTGGATTAACATCTAGGAAACTACACTAATGCAATTATTATATATATATATATATATATATATATACGCTTATGCAGTCATTAGTGTAAGATGACAATTCCTGCCGGTCAGTAGATTCGAATACAGCCACGAAGCACGAAGCCACCTTTGACTAAATTTGCTAAGCCTCAACCTCCGGACCACCAAACAATTGCCATGAGCACGAAGGGGAGAATTACAAACTAATGAAAGCTCAATTCACACATCGACATTAAACAATCCATAGTGTTCAAACGACAGGAAATCGTGAACATTGCATAGCTGACTGCCTCTTATTTTATACTTCTCAGACAATACTCACCCTTAAGTATTCTTAAAGGGGGTTGATAGTTATGATTAAATAATAATTATTCTCTTATACCTACAGACACTAATGTTTCATGCTTACGCAATCATCAGTGTAGTATGACAATCCATGCCTGGCGGGAAATTCCAAAGCAGTCACAAACGAGTTACTATTAATCAAGGCCCAAAATCCACTCGAGGTCAAAGGTTAATGGTTTGTGTCACTTTGAGAATTTGATTGGGACTGAAATCGATTACCTAATGGGAATACCGAACAAGTATTTGTTGACATTGGATCTGAAAACGACCATGTTGTATTGTGTATGTGTGTATGTCCGCGTATGTATATGTGTATACGTGTGCGTGTGTATGTGCGTCTGTGCGTGCATTTGTGTGTGTGCATGTGTGCATGTGTGTATGCATGTATGTGAGCACGTGCGTGTGTGTGTGCATGTACGTGTGCGTGTATGCATATGTGTGTATGTTTGTGTGCACGTGTGCTGTGTGTGTGTATGTGTGTGCGTGAGCAATAAGCAACCCTTGCTTCACTACAGAAGCTCCGCGCAGGTACCCATGCACAGGGGTACGTTTCTTGAGACGGCTCTATACACGCATCACAACTTATTGTATTCCTATGACAGTGTGGAAACAGCAAAGAAGAACGAATGAAAGGAAAATCTCTTTAATACACACATAAAGAATGGAAGCGGACGAGAAAGTAGAGGAGGTGTGGAAAGACATTAATTTTGATGCAGAATAATAAGAAGAGATAAAAAGATGAGTGTGTGTAGACAAGATAAGAGATAGAATGGATGTGTGCATATGTGCGCATGCGTGCGTAAATAGTAGGTAGAAGGAGGGGTGGTGGCGGTAATAGTGTTGAAAGAGAGAAGTAGAGAGAGAGCAAACGAGAAAAGGCAATTCATATCCAAGAAATAAAGAGAGAATGGCCAAGTGATACGATGAAGGGGAGGGGGTAGTCGAATCATTAGTACTGCAGCATTTCCATCTAATTAAATATGCACTAATAACAATGCTATTCATATATTTCATCCAAATCAATGCACTCTTACTATAAACGAGCTAAAATATAGCTAACTAAATATTTATAACTAGCTGTACATTTTTTTGTGATGGGAATCACTCCAGACAAAGTATGAAGCCAGTTGATGTACCTATTTACTATGCCTCCCCACGAGACAGAGTTAGACACCAGGGTCGTTTTTTAACGTGGAGAAAAGGTACAAAAATAAAAATTGTCTCAGTCGTGAAGGATTTCTCCTCCACCGAAAGAGAACAAGAAAATGAAGTGTAGCATCTGAAGAACAGATGGTATTTATTTGCTCCCCCACCGAGCAAATTAGGCACAAGGCCGATTTTTAATGTGAGGAGTGAAGGGAGGGGGAAGGGAAAAAGGGGACCAGCTCCCGAGAGGTGGGAAATGGGAGCTCGTTAAAGGTCAGGCATGTGGGGTTGCCCCCACATCTGGTCTTTGCTAGTCATAGCTAGTCATAGCTTGCAGTATCTGCCGGAACAGATGGTATTTATTTGCTCCCCCACTGAGCAAATTAGGCACAAGGCCGTTTTTAATGTGAGGTAAAAACCAGCTCCCCTAAAAGGGGTCACTCTGGTTACCAAAAATAATAATTGTCCCAGTATAGAGGGTTTCCCCTCCATTGACTGGTACAAATTATCTTAAGTGCAGTATCTGCCGGAACAGATGGTATTTATTTGCTCCCCCACCGAGCAAATTAGGCACAAGGCCGATTTTTAATGTGAGGAGTGAAGGGAGGGGGAAGGGAAAAAAGGGGACCAGCTCCCGAGAGGTGGGAAATGGGAGCTGGTTAATGGTCAGGCATGTGGGGTTGCCCCCACATCTGGTCCTTGCTAGTCATAACTAGTCATAGCTTGCAGCATCTGCCGGAACAGATGCTACACTTTGATCTTGACCAAAAGGCCAAGAAAAGGAGCTAAAAAAAAACAAAAAAAAAACATTTCAACGTCAAAAAACTAGCTACCGATAAATGTTATATCGGCAGATTCCAACCCAGAAGACAGCAATTCTTCACCTTTATCAGAAACATTGCTTGGGAATGTGAGGATAAAATAAAAAGTTATGAGGCTGTAAGAAGTAGATCCAAGATCCATTTTTTGGTCTCCATATTTACCGGTCATTGACCGAGTGGAAACATATTTGTCAAAGTTTTTTTTTACTATTTTTTTTTTAAATTTATATTAACCTCAAACAAGGCGTCAAAATATGAATTTTTCACATATCTATTAAATAAAATAAAATTACCTAATAAATACGAATCCTGTAGGTGATATTTCCAAAAATAGTTGGAAAGAAATGTAAATAAACGTATTTATTTGAAAAAAAAAAAAAAAAATGTGTAATCACCAAAAATACTACTAATAGTATATTATACAAATTGGTGTAATAATCACCATGGAATTTCCACTGACTTTTGTCAGTGCTCTGGTAATATAATTAATGTTAAATATATTCACTTAATAAATCAATAATAAAAGAGATCGAATTGCAAATAAATTCTAAAAGAACGAACCCGTGCAGTTCCAGGAGAGACGTTAACAATTTAAATTTAGGGACGCCAGAATTAGCGTCACAGTATAAAATTGTATTAGATTAAGCATTTTAAAATGTTGTTGCTGGTTTCATGCGTAATGTCATTAATTGTACCTATTTACAATGCCTCCCCCATGGGACAGAGTTAGACACCAGGGTCGTTTTTTAACGTGGAGAAAAGGTACAAAAATAAAAAATTGTCCCAGTCGTGAAGGACTGCTCCTCCACCGAAAGAGAACAAGAAATGGAAGTGCAGCATCTGAAGAACAGATACTACACTTTGATCTTGACCAAATGTCATTAATTGTAGGTCACTTGATTTTAATAAAGATAGCTTCTTGTATTTTAAATTTGTTAAATTTTATAAATATTAATCCCCATCTCTCTCTCCCTTTCTATCTCTCTTATATATATATATATATATATATATATATATATATATATATATGTGTGTGTGTGTGTGTGTCTGTGTGTCTGTGTGTGTTAGAAGAATACCCGTCCCAGGACAGGTAAAATAAATTCACCGAACAGAACAGTTTTGCACCACTTTTATATTCCCTTACGAAGACTAAAATAAAAATATGGTGATACTAAATCGTATGTCTAGAATCCTTATTCGAATTTTGATTAAAATCCATGACATGATTTTGATTTTAGGAAATTTCTTAAATTTAAGGACTTAAGCTTAAGGTGTCTTAAAAAGAAATTCAAATTGATGAAATCTTGTTTTATTGGTGTCGTATGTTTATTGATCAAATTTAATGTAAATCTGAAATATCTGAATTTTTTAATGCGAGGTTATTTCCATATTTGTACACTCTCCTATAAGCCTTTAAAAATACCCCAAAACAACCTGAAATTTGGAGAATAGTTATTAATTGATGTCTAATAACAAAAATCCAAGGTATCTGAACTTCCATCAAGCGTCCCACCCCCACACACACTTTCTTTTTACTCCCTTTGCATAAAACTAAATTAAAGTAAATATAGCTTACATTTGGGCCCGTTCTGCTTAACAGCTCTATGCCAAAATTCATAATGATCAATTACTTAGTTTAAGAGTGAATCCTGTGTATGCAAATATATAAACATATAAATATATGTTAGCACATAAAGATATTGCCACACACACGCACGCACACACACACACACACACACATACACACACACACACACACACACGCACACACACACACACACACTTAAACGGAGCTATAAAACCTGACATAGACAAGACGGAGAAAGAAGGAATCTTAGTGGAAGGTAGTGTCCCCAATAATGCTGGGTCAAACAGAGCTGAGAGGGAAAAGATAACGAAATACCAAAATCTTAGGTATGGCACGAAAAGAAATTGGAAGATGAATGTATAAAATGTATAACCATTTTTTCATTTTTTTACCCACTTTTGACCCCTTAAAAACTATTTTAACCTGCTAAAGACCTATAAAACAACGGCCCGTAAAAAAAAAAATCCAATAATTTGAGGCTCCTAGCGCCATTCTGTGACTTTTAGCTTCGGAGAAGATAGAGTTTAAGAATATGGAGACAGACATTGCGAGGGACGTTCCAAACATAATACCTCCTATTTTATTCCACCCAAATGGATCAAAAGGGATTACAAATTGCATTGTTATGATGATTGAACTTATGCATTCATGACCAGTAGAAAGTTTCATCTCCCTGCTGAAGATATTGACAGTCTGATACTCTAAGAAAACAGCCCCTGTCATACACGTGCGTCAGAAACAGAGATGTGGCATTGAATTCCCCCGTGCAGAAAAAAAAAAATTTAACCGATCAACATTCAACGGCGCCTGTCGAACGTTTATGAAGCTGATGTAGTTGACGTCAGCACAGTTAGGAAATGGGTTCGTCGATTTCAGAGTGGCGACAGAGATGTGAGTGATAAAACACACACCGGACGTGCATGCATAGCCGCCACCTCATAGTTGACAAAAGAACTTCTTTTTTTTTTTTTTTACATGGGGGTCACCACTTATCAAGGCCCAGAGGCCACTCGAGGATAAGGGTTAATGGATATACATTAGTCATTGTGATTTTAGCGTAATAAACATTAGTGGGAATTTTGTAACTTGGATTACTTGGGGGGGGGTTCAGTAGGAACTTGTTCACGTTGGACTTGAAGACAATCAGATTGTAGTCAGCTGGAAAGCAGGCAAACGGAATAGAGTTCCACAGGCGAGCAGTTCTAAGAAAGAAGCCCTGTTCATGGAATCTACGTTTAGGTTTAGGCATAGATAAAGAGTGTGGGAAATCATTGATAGTAGTTTTGGCTAAACGAGTGTTTTTCGTGAAAGTCTGGCGAGGGGTGGGGACCATAGATTGAAGATTTTCACAGAAATAGTGAATATTAAATGTAACGTATTATGAATGAATGTCACGTTTTACTGAATTTTTTTTTTTACATGTAATAAATTAACTAAAATATGGAATAGAAAATGAATGCATTTTTCCATTACATAGTCCCCAAAAATATGAATTTTTCACATATATATTAAATAAAATAAAATTACCTAATAAATACGAATCCTATAGGTGATATTTCAAAAAATATTTGAAGAAAAAAAAATGTAAATAAACGTATTTATTTGAAAAAGAGCATATGTGTAATCACTAGGACAACAGCATATTCTTTTCATTGTTTTGACTCTCGAGTGCGTATATGCTTTTATATAGAGTGATGTGGTTCTCGCTTGATTAACTGTGTCGAACTGTCTCGGATATATACTCGAGAGTCACGACAATGAAAAGAATATGCTTTTGTCATAGCCCTAGTAATCACCAAAAATACTATTAATAATAAATTATACAAATTGGTGTAATAATCACCATGGAATTTCCACTAGCTTTTGTCAGTACTCTAATAATATAATTAATGTGAACTATATTTACTAAATAAATCAATAATAAAAGAAATCGAATTGCAAATAAATTATACAGAATCAGCCATTTTCGGAGTGATGAAAATCGTTAATATTTTTCCATTGAGGTTTCTCATGGTAAGAATTAGGTTTTTTTCCAATGTATAACTGATATTATTTTTGTTATATATATATATATATAATGCCGGGACAACAGTGGGCATCCCTGTTTGTAAATGTATGAAATTGCAAAAGAAAATTATTTTAAAAAAAAAATAAATAAAAAAAAAAAAGACTCCTACTATCATCTCCACGGGTGGCCTTGCCCAAAAAGACCGAGGCAAGCAGCGACAAAGTCACGAGCTTCGAATAAAATCAATATCCATCTGCTACCCACCACATTTCCATCCTCATATCTCCATCTCTTCTCGTGCGTCTGTTTTTTACCATAGCAGCAAGCGCAACACAAGAAAGGCTGTGAAATAGTGATTATTCTCTTTATAATGCAGAGCTCAATTTAACCCGTAAATCCCCAAAATGGAGATGTTCAGGATCCGGAATTGAAAAAATTTATCTGAAATCGATATTATATATATATATATATATATATATATATATATATATATATATATATATATATATATATATATATATATATATAAACGGGTCCCAGCTCTAATTAGGCACTGTTTCTTAGTGTTTTGTCCGAATGAAATGAAACTTTGGTCATAACTAGTTTATTATATTCAAAACATCACATCAAAACACAAAGGTCTTTGGCCTTTTTTTTTTTCTCCGTTCTACAGCATATGTTCTAGATGGCCTCCATTTAGCTTTTTTTTTTGGGGGGGGGTCACCCTGTATATAATATAGAGAATATATATATATACATATATATATATATATAAGTGTTACAATTAAGTTTACAAAGATAATGCAAAATAGCAAACTTAAAATCTATATAATTATAAAACTCAAATGACCTTGTAATGGGTGTTGTAACCCCATATCCGGTTTACGACTTCCGGTTGCGCATGCGTACATAAACATAAACTCATAACAGTGTAAACAACTAAACACAAATCGCTACTTTTGAAGAATTTGACTTGCGCACTGAAATATTGACGTTATTATTTAGAAATTATTATTTAACATGGTAAGGGTGGGGATGTTTTGCAACTTTTCTGTATTACAACTATACTGTCGCAATTTTCTTAAAAATAAATCCACTTTAACTCGTTGACAACTATAAGAACAATTTACAACGGCGATTTACCCATCGCCTTCCTTTTTTTAAATTTATTCTCCATTTTTAATACACCTTTCTTAAAAACATTCATACATTTTCTTCTACACTACCAACATAAATAAATAACCCCGGAAATATGTTTTTTTTAATTTGCGTTACAAATAAATAATCAACGCGACAATAAAACGTATTGTTTTACTGTGTCGATTTCAGCGTCCCAATTGTTTTTTTTTTTTTTTTCGTGTTTAAATTATCCAAATAAACAATTGTTAATACTTTCGGCATTTTTTTACATCGTTCATTTCCGTATTACGTTTAAGTTATTTTCACACAATTTTCTTACAAATAAATCTATTTTAACCCGTTGAGAACCATAAGAGCATTTTACAACGGCGATTTACTCACCGCCTTCTTTTTTTTTTTTTTTACATTTTCTTCTCCGTTTTTTAATGCACTTAGAAACTTTTTTATCTGCAGTCTTAACATAAATAAATGAATCCGAAAACATCTTTTTAAAAACAAGTTACATCTTATTTTCATTTTCTATTTAAAAAGCCATTCTTAACATGAGGAGAGTGTTTTTAACTATTCTGTACTTTCAACTAACAATTTCATTTCAAAAATATATATCAAAATTTGAATTTAACTTTAACTATTATGGTATCTGTTCAGTGCACATTTACCTATAAGTATGGCAAACCACTTATAATTCAATGGCTGTGAGTTTGTTTGGGATTTTAAATAAACAATTATAAGCAGAGAGACTCATAGAAATCTATCTATATTCTTTTTTCATTTTAATATACTTTCATAGAAATTTTTCTGTTATGTCACAAAAAACTATTTTCTTTACGTCACAAGTGTACATTAATTCCATAGCTAATATAACATACTCACCCAACGGGTCACGGGTAGTCTAGTATATTATAAATATTAAAGACTTAATATTTATAAAGTAATCCTAACCAGATGTAAAATCTCAATAAAGCCAAATAGGAAATAGAGCTTATAATAAGAACAAAGAATTAATAAAACATGTTAAAAACACTTTAAGAAGAGTTAAAAACATATTTGATTTTCCAAAAGGAAACACAAATTAAGTGGATTATATATATATATATATATATATATATATATATATATATATATATATATATATATATATATATATATATAAGAACAAATAGTTAATAAAACATGTTAAAACACTTTGAAAAAGAGTTAAAATCATATTTAATTTTAAAAAGGAAGTACAAAATAAGTGGATAGTCCTTAGTTTTGCCATCTTGAATTATTTTGGTAAAATTAATGTAATTCTTATTGTATATATATATATATATATATATATATATATATATATATATATATATATATATATATATATATATATATAAGATTATCCTGAAAGAGTAAACTCTCGAATAAGACAAATCAAATCTATTCAGATAGAAACGGCTCTACTCAATTAAGAGGAGAAAATTATAGAATAAGTTGAAAAGATAATAAGGCGTAAAGTTAGATAAGGCGAAGAATTAGATAGGAACTTGATTAGCATTATCAATTCAATAAGTGTTAAATAAAGAGAGGAAATCTCTTTATGAAATGGCATTTCGAAGGCAATTGCTTCTCATCAGGAAAGGGAGAAAAAGCCGACATTATACAAAAAAATAAGGGTAAAGCGATAATACCGACTTCGAAGACATTTAGATTAGAAATGGAAAAAAAAAATGGAAAAACTGGAGAAAATTTGGTGAGGATGATATGATGGAATAAAATAAAAGAGAGCATGAAAGAAGTATAAAGGCGGAAGAAAGAAGGGAAGAAATAATGAGGAACTAGAACATTTTTGGGGGGGTAAGATAAGAAAGCTCCTATGTAACTTTACTCCTTATCTTTTTAACTTATTCTATATATATATATATATATATATATATATATATATATATATATATATATATATATATATATATATATATATCTTCCACCAGACTATCCATTCATGTGTAATCACCGTTTTCTTTACCATATTCCCTCTGCTTAACTTATTTTGTTTTCAAGTAAGATCTTTGACTTACTTGTTGTTTCATCAAATACTTCTGCATGCAAAATCCGATCCCGCATTTTGCTAATTCCTACCCTCTGATGAGAAGGAGAGTATTTCCTCGAAACTCCGCGGATTAAGGACTATTCATTTATCTAGTGTTTCCTTTTCAGATTAAATATGTTTTTAACTCATTTCAAAGTGTTTTTTAACATATTTTATTAACTGTTTGCTCATATATATATATATATATGTGTGTGTGTGTGTGTGTGTGTGTGTGTGTGTGTGTGTGTGTGTGTGTGTATATATATAGTCTTGGAAGTTTTTAATTTTTAAAACTATACAAAAAAAAATTATTTTTTATCATTCGTTAGAAAACTATTTAGTCAGCAAGTCATTCAATAACCTGCAATCACTGCATCAACTTGCTCTCTCGAATATATATATATATATATATATATATATATATATATATGTATCTATTAGTGTTGGAACGATCAATCGAAATCAGAATCGGAAATCGGAAAAATCCGAGATTTTTAGGATATCGGAATCGATATCAGAATCGAAAAAATTTTAGCCTATTTTCCAATACCAAAACCGCTTCCTTAAATTATCTTTTTTTATTTGATTTGGATTTAAGAAACATCTTCCACTGCTTGTAGTAATAATAATAAATATTTAATTGATTTAAACTTTCAGTAAGATTAAAATCTCTAGATCACTCCCCTCACAAGTGTGTTTTTACGCTTGAGAAAATACATGCACATTCAAGATGTGTTTTTATAGTAATCGGGACAAAATAACAATTTTATAGTTAAATATTTAGAGATTTATAAAGAATCGGAATTGATAATTGTATCAGAATCGGGAAAAATATTGGAATGGTCCCATCACTAATATATATATATATATATATATATATATATATATATATATATATATATTGATGATGATGATGGCAATCTTCTCTCTCGCGAGACAATGATGTTCTACATCTAGTCTGGTGCACTGAAGCGTCTGCTGTTGCTATACAGTCAAAGCTCGAATTGCCTCTCCCTATGCAGGCGGGTTAGGGTGATAAGGAGACCTAGGTTTGCTCAGTTACCAGGGTACTCCTCTCGGCGTTGCAGACAACAAAGTCCAATGGAAAAGCAAGCCAATACAGTCGGAATTAGAACAGTTGTAAGAGTTACCAGATATGTGTTGTAGTGCCTCACCATCCATCTATCGGGATTCTAAACCCGATTTTTGTCAAGATTTAATGTATATATTAGTGATGGGACGATTCCATTTTTTTTTACCAATGCCGATACAATTACAGATTCCATGCTAAATTCCCGATTCTGATACAATTACCGATCCCGATTTTTTATAAATCTCTAATCATTTGACTATAAGATTGTTATTTTTTTCCCCCCGATTTTCGTAAAAACACATATTAAATATGCAGATATTTTCCTAAACGTCAAAATACACTTGTGAAGGATGATCTATCGATTTTAGCTTTAATATTTATTATTTTATCATTCTTACCAACGATGAAAGATTTGGGTTTAAGCAAAATCAAATAAAAAAAGACAATTAAAAGAGTTGTTGTGGCATCAGAAAATAGGCATCAATTTTTCTCATTCCGATACCGATTCCGATACCCCCAAATAGTGCAGGCAACATCTTTATATCAAAACGTCTCTCTCCTTCTTTATCGTTCATTTTTTTCACTCTCCCTATTTTTCCATACTTCCTCCCAACTCTCTCTATCACCACCGCCCAACTTATTTCTCTCCTTTGTTCTAATGTTTAAAAAAAAATAATAACAATGTCATTCATTTAGTATAGCTATTCCTTTTAACCGTAATACTGTAATCTTACATTTATTTGCTCCTGGGCAACGCTGAGTTGAACAAAACAGTGACATACTTAATGTCATTTTATTCTGTTACCGCTACTCGATCCAACAATATTATGAATACTAATTATGTTGATAATGAAAATAGTCCAAAGAGATTAAAACGTAATAATTTACATTTATTGCAGGTGGACAACTCTAAGTGCAACAAAGGATATTGTATCCCTACCCTTCAGTCACTTACCAAATATATTGCATTTATTTTAACCAGCGGGACCTGTGGAAATTCCACAGTGGATTCTTTAATATGTAATATATTGATGTTGCATTCTGTGGATGTTCAGCATAAATAGAGACACCCTGATATTGCAGTTCTTTTTATTAAAAATGTGGTCCAGTTGTAATATATGTTTAAATATGGTATTTTAATTCATGCAGATTTTGTATATATTATTATAGAGTCAATTTTCTATCGATTCTTATATATCATGAAGTTGTTAGTTCAAGAATAAAAAAATATATCCATCTTATTTGGGTGCATCAGCTTGAATCGAAACCGAAACCAAAACTTATGAAGAAAAAAAAACCATATATATATATATATATATATATATATATATATATATATATATATAAATAGATAGATAGATAGATAGATAGATAGATAGATAGATAACTTGAGATCCTTCAGCTATAATCGAAACTGAAACCAAAACTTATGAAGAATTGTTGGTAAAATTATTTATGAAAAAAAAAGTAGATGACTTGAATGCCATCTGTTGTAATCGAAACCAAAACAAAACTTATTAAGAATTCTTGGTAAAATTATTTATTTCACGAAATGGAAGGCCATAACAATTAAACAACAGTCACTCGGGAGAAAAAAGATGTAAGCACGACACACAAAGTAACAAACACGCTATCGTATTAATATATAGATAATGACAATTTTATTGCTGTCTGAAAAAACTGGAGTAGGACAAAAGGCCAGGTGAATAGGTGAAACAACAACTATGAATATGAGGATAACAGTTAGCAAATAAATATACAGATTATTCATCTCAAAGGATTCTAATAATAATAATAATAATAATAATAATAATAATAATAATAATAATAATATAACCTTTGGTACGGACCCGATGATGGAAGTCCAGATAAGAACGAAAAACTTGATCCAACATTTCAAATCCAATATTTCAAATCAAACATTTCAAATCAAACATTTCAAATCAAACATTTCAAATCCAATATTTCAAATCCAATATTTCAAATCCAATATTTCAAATCCAACATTTCAAATCAAACATTTCAAATCAAACATTTCAAATCAAACATTTCAAATCAAACATTTCAAATCCAATATTTCAAATCCAATATTTCAAATCAAACATTTCGAATCCAATATTTCAAATCCAATATTTCAAATCAAACATTTCAAATCAAACATTTCAAATCCAATATTTCAAATCAAACATTTCGAATCAAATATTTCAAATCCAATATTTCAAATCAAATATTTCAAATCCAATATTTCAAATCAAACATTTCAAATCAAACATTTCAAATCAAACATTTCAAATCAAACATTTCAAATCCAATATTTCAAATCCAACATTTCAAATCAAACATTTCAAATCAAACATTTCAAATCAAACATTTCAAATCAAACATTTCAAATCAAACATTTCAAATCCAATATTTCAAATCCAATATTTCAAATCAAACATTTCGAATCCAATATTTCAAATCCAATATTTCAAATCAAACATTTCAAATCAAACATTTCAAATCCAATATTTCAAATCAAACATTTCGAATCAAATATTTCAAATCCAATATTTCAAATCAAATATTTCAAATCAAATATTTCACATTCAATATGAAAAAGTATAAATTAAGAGGGCGATATATGTCAGAAAATCAAAGCAAAATACGCCCCTCCTTGCATCTTATAAAAAATATTAGTTGGAATTAAAACAAAAAAATCAGTTCCTAAACCTTTTGTCTTGAAACAAAGTGTAGTATCTGTTCTATATTCTACACTTAGTCTATTTTGTCTTAGGAGAAATAATTCTAACTTGAGGCAATTTTTATTTTTTGTTTCAATCCATAGTGCTCCTTCTGGGGAGTTGGATTTTCTCCATATTAAAGACTAACCTTATGCCTAGCTTTGCCCTCGTGAGAAACCAAGAAAAAATTTTTTTTTTAGTCTGCGTTTTGTGATCAAAATCCTATGTTGAACATAAGCGTGAAAGACTAACGAAAATGCTATTTCTAACGTAAGTGTAACAGACCAGTAGAAATGCTATTTTTAATGTAAGCGTAACAGATCAACGAAAATGCTATTTTTAATGTAAGCATGGCAGACCAACGAAAATGCTATTTCTAATGTAAGCATGGCAAACCAACGAAAATGCTATTTTTAATGTAAGCATGACAGACCAACGAAAATGCTATTTTTAACACTAGCATGATAGACCAATGAAAATGCAATTTTTAACATAAGTGTAGCAGACCAACGAAAATGCTTAAAGTAACTGTGACAGACCAAGGGAAATTTCATTTTAAAGGTAAGCGTGACAAACCAACCAACTGATATTGTTGACTACATCTAAATAAAGACATATGCCATGCATTATTTTTCTGTCTTGCTGAAGGGAAAAATTGTAATCAGTCTCAATTCTGAGAGATAGCAATGAATGGTGGTTCCTACTTAAAAGCTATAATTTCTTGGTAGGAATAAAAAAAAGGAAGCGATATTATTAGATAGAATCAGAATATTGATGGAGAAATTTAATCGATGAAATACAGTTATCAAAAAGAAGAACACCGGAGGAAAAATGCAAGCTTTCTTTTTCTACCAGGGAAATTAAAATGCTCTAAAACGGTTCTTCTTCTTCTTCTTCTTCTTCTTCTTCTTCTTCTTATTATTATTATTATTATTATTATTATTATTATTATTATTATTATTATTATTATTATTATTATTATCATCATCATCATTATTATCATTATTATTATTATTATTATTATTATTATTATTCACGCATTAGGATTTCTCACGCAGGTAATCATCAGATATTGCTCACTGGTAAAGACTGGCGGTGTTCCCTGGAGTCTGGATGACAACAAGTACCCCCAGATTTACAATAATTTTCATATTTTTCAACAACTTTTGCAAATAAATTTACACCAATCGCAACAATTGCTTGCTATTATTTCTCGCTGACAGCAGCCATTGGTCTTCACTGGAATTTGGGTGAAAAGAAACTCCCCCCCCCCAATGTTCCAGTCCATTTCGCACTAATCCAGTGGAGTTCTTGTAAGTGCTTTCACTCCTAGGTCTTTCCATCATCCGTAATCCTTCGACATTTGGGGAGGGAGTGAAGGGAAAAGAGGATTATGGACAGAGAGAAGGTAATGGAGATGGGAAGGTGATAGAGATGAGAGGGGGAGATGGGAAAGAGAGAGAGTAGTCAGTTTATAACTTTGTAGATTCAGTTTCCTTGATTTGATTTTTGTTTTATTTCTCTTGCATTTTCTATGTGTTCGGTTGACGATTGTCATTTTTGTAGATTAAGTTCTGCATTCGAGGGTTTTGTTTAAGATTTCAGCTGTTTCCAGCATTACTGTCCGTTGCATAGTCTGAACCTTCCTCTTGATTCCAATTTCTCCTAGTCTTGTTTACAAGTTCTTTAGAACTGTTCTTAATGTTCCTACAATTATTGATGTTGATTTTCTTCAACTTTTGTTTTTTCTGTCTCTTTGTTCTTCATCTTGTGGTCTGCTGGGACAGAAAAAAATCTACAATTTGACAGGTTCTTTTTTTCCAATTGATTATTATGACATCCGGTTTTCTGGCTCGGATGTGTTTATCTGTTTGTATCTCCATATCCCAAAGTATTATGTGGTTTTCATTTTGCAGTATAGTTTCCGACTTGTGTTTGAACCATTTCTTTGCATGTTCAAGATGCAGTCGTCTGCATAACTCCCAATGCACTGCCTTCCCCACCCAGTCGTGTCTGTCCCTGGTCTAATTTACTGCATTCCCTTATTATATGACTTATCGTTTCACCTTTTTGTCCACAAAGTCTACATTTACTGTTTTCCTGTGTTTTGTCTATTTTAGCTTTGATGTGATTTGTTCTAATCGCATTGTCCTGTGTAGCTGTCAGTAGAGATTCTGTTTCTCTGTTCATGTGTCTTTTCCTTAGCCACGTCTAGGTGTTTACGTGATTCTCTTCTTTTGTCATTCTTATGAATCGTCCATGTAGTGCTTTCTCTTCCCACTTTTCTTTTCTTGTCTTTTTGTTTTTGGTTTCTTCATATTCTGTTTTGTTCTTTCTGACATCGGGTCTGATTGCGGTGATCGGTCTTTCTGTGTTTTAGTTCATGTACTTTTCCAAGTCTTTTTTGTGCTTCCTATGCAGTCTTTTACATTTATTAGTTCTCTTCCCCCTTTGTTCCTTTTCACATAGAGTTGCTCGGTATCGTCTTTTAGGTGTATTATTATTGTTGTTGTTGTTGTTATTGTTGTTATGTTTCTCTTTCTTTTTTTTCTCCATCTTCTTCTTCTTCTTCTTGCTCATTTTCTTCTCCTTCTTGCTTCTCCTCTCTTTCTCATTATTCTGTCTCTTCTTTTTCTTCTTCTCCTTTCTCTTCTTCTTTTTCGTCTTTTTCTTCTCTGTTTTTTTCTTTTTTCTCTCTTCACCCTCCTTTTTCTTTTTTTTCTTCTTCTCCTCCACACTCTTCTTCTTCTTCTTCTTCTTCTCCTCCTCCTCCTCCTCCTTCTTCTTCTTCTTCTTCTTCTTCTCCTCCTCCTCCTCCTCCACATTCTTCTTCTTCTTCTTCTTCTTCTTCTTCTTTAACATTATTATGATCATTGCAATTTTATCATCTAAATTTTATTCCCTTTCATCACTGTTATTATCATGAGGGGAACCGGACATACAGAACCAATATAATTACTTTTTTTGTTCTGATTAATGGTATATTTAACTTTATGTTCAAAATGTAACATAGCGCGGATGCACGGATGTAAATGCATGTGAAATAACGTCACCAGTGAGAGAAACAGGACTATAAGAAAGAGAAAGAAAAAGCTCTCAAGGAAGACGAGATAACGTTCGAGATCTCGTGAGAGACATGGATAATGTTTGCAATCACGTGCGAGGCGTGAAGGATGCTTGAGAAGATGATCATATGAGGGACGTCACAATGGTAAAGAGAGAATGAGGAAATAAATGTTTTTATTACAAAGAACAAACGAGTTGGAGTTATTTCCTATCCTTTGTTTTGGTCTCCTTTGTGACTGAAACTGCACACAACGTGCGTTGGTTCCTAGACGACGTTACAGACACACTTAGATAAAATGTCCATCCAACTCATACACGAAAAAGTAGACTAGAAAATACTTTTTATCGTGACAGTGCTGAAAAGGAATTAAAAATATCTAATTGTTAGTGTTTGCAAAAAGGGGAAGTGCACCACATAGCCTTGTACATAGTGTGTTGGAACATTCGTTTTGTACCACTCTCTATATCCAACTGTAAGGTGGAAAACAACCTCAAGTGGCCTCCGGGCTTTCATAAATGGTAACTCCTATATAAAAAAAAAATCTTCATGTGTGCTTAGAAGAACTAAAACTCTAATCATACGCCAAGCTATTTGATTATTTGATGGGCTAATTACTCAGTGAGTAATTTTGTCTATTTACGCCAAGAAAAAATGGTACATCAAAATATGCGGTAAAATATGTACGTACTCTTTAAAACATAAGCTGCTTGTCAAGGAAAAGTGTTTTAGGCAAAGTCCCACCTCTTTTCACATAGATAAATGAAAAACTGCTGAAGATTTAGAGGGTAAGTTAATAGCAAACCATAATTTGAAAATACCAACTTTTAAAAACACAAAAAAGAAACCTGATTATTCACCTTTATCATAACATAAACATTTTGAAAAATAGTATCATCTTCATGAATTAAGTCTAATTTTTGGCTACTTATAGCAGCTACATATGATCGTTTAGTAGTAAAAAGAGAAATAAGTATAGAGAAAGAGAGAGAGAGGTGATTATATGCTAAGCGCATTGCTTAATTATCATTTTCCTAGATAGTTATTATCAAAAAATTATGAGCAGTTGCTTATGATCTGTTGGCTATAATTATACCAACAGATCATAATAATAATAATAATTTTGTGTGTGGGTGGGTGTCACAATAAACTGGCTCCACACCAAATAAGTGAGGAGGGCCAAGGAGGATAGAAAGATTGAAGAGAGAAAGCACTAACCAAACCTCCGCTGGATGACTGCAAAGAACCTTGGGGAGGCTTATTGCCACCCAAATTCCAGTGAAGACCAATGATCACTGCCAACGAGAAATCAATGGTAAACATCTGTTATGATAATGCAAATTCTTTTGCAAAGGTTATCAAATGAGGTGGAGAGTACTGGAAATCTGGGGAGACCTGTTGTCACTCAGACTCTAGAGAACATCACAAGCTGTTCTCAAAGAGAAATCTTTGATGATGGCCTGCGTGATTACTCCTAGTGAGTAAATAATGATTCATTCATCAAAAGACCAAACGGATTACTTGCTTTTTGCCGAAGTTCCTGGAGATCAATTCAATGCTAGTGAAGAAAGTTTTGAGTGAGTATTTATTACAAACAAAAATTTAATACATAAATATATGCATAACACATTACTACAATAAATATTTATAATAGAACTCCTATCACTTGTATGAAAATTATGAAATCATGATCATGATTTTCTTAAGAATTTCATCATCATCATCATCATCATCATCATCATCATCATCATCATCATCATCATTTATCACCAGCAGCGTCTTACATCTATATAATTATAAAACTCAAATGACCTTGTAACAATGTATGTGATCCACTTTCCGGTTTACGACATCCGGTTGCACATGCGCGCATGACCTGTGCACTGAAATATTAACGTTATTATTTCGAAATTATTATTTAACATGGGAAGAGTAGGGTTTAAAATAACTTAAACATAATACAGAAATGAACGATGTAAAAAAAAGCAGACAGTATTAATAATTGTTTATTTGGATAATTTAAACGTGAAAAAAAAAGAACAATTGGGACGCTGAAATATTAACGTTATTCTTTCGAAATTATTATTTAACATGGAAAGAGAGGGGTTTAAAATAATTTAAACGTAATACTGAAATGAACGATGTAAAAAAAAAAAGAAAGCAGATATATCAAAATTTGAATTTAACGTATATGTTCAGTGCACATTTACCTATGAGCATGATCAAGCACTTATAATTCAGTAACTGTAATTTTCTTTTTTTTTTTCAAAAATAATCAATTATAATAATAGAAATGTTTCTGTTATGTCAAAAAAAAAAACTATTTTCTTTACGTCACAAGTGTCACGCTCATACATGAATTCAATAGTTAATATAACATACTGACCCAATGGGTCACGGGTAGTCTAGTTCTGTAATAAAGAGAAATGTATATTTATTTGTACAAAGATAAATATATGTTTTGCTATCCCGTCATGCAAAAGTTAGTGAGTAAAACACATACTATTTTTCTAGCCCGTGAGTGAAAGCATTTCAAGTGATATGGGGAAGTGATTTTTTTTTTTTTTTAAGAGGAGCCATCGAAAATGATAATAATAATTTATATATGAAAAATTAAACTATGAATATTTTAGTAATATATCTAAGGAAATTACATTGGCGAAGCATAATTATTTTGACAGGAGTGTGTGAGGGGGGGGTCACTAGTAATCTAATAAATAGTATGAAATCTTCCATAGTTATTTAGTTCTTTAAAATCATTTAATGAATTAAAAAAAAAAATCTAACTTGACTGTAGACTTCGACTGCGCACACGTGCCGATTTGCAATAATTCTACTGAGGTCTTTTTGTTACATGTGTATCTAGACAGCTGCTTACTGTAATGTCGTGGAAACAAAAGTCGCCTGACATGCTTTCGCATTAATAAAGAAGAACCAATTCTTGAAGGATTTATTAAGTTACACTATCCCCACCCACCCCCACCTCGTCAATTAAATCACATTGCTGGCTAAGCAAATGATCGCCTACTAACAAAAAGAGGAAGTGGGCTGGAGAAAGAGAGAAAGAGTTGATTATATGTTAAGCGCATTGCTTAATTATATCATCGTTTAATTAGAACCTTTTCAATGCGTCTGATTGCCTGCTGACTCCTGCCAAGACTGATTTTAATCTCTTACCATAATTCTGTCAGACTAGGATCCTATGAGATGTCATGTTTGGCCAGGAATCATTAGCTTCTTGCATCAAAATATTACTGACCTCTTTGTGACTTATGTCTGAAATACTTCCTGCTTCCCAACATAACCATCGATATATAGTTCAGCTAAAGTGTAATAGTTAATATATCGACGAGTAAACCTCCCCACATAAATATGTAATACTAGCAGGGGTCATAAAATATACTTGAATATATTTGAATTCATGCAGATTTCATATTTATTATTACAGAGTGAATTCTCTGTTGAGTATTATATATATATGGCTGACGAGAGCCTAACATTATTTACCATTAACTGGTCCCCCTTATATTAGGCTTGAAACCGACGGTACCAGAGCCAATTCTCTGTTGAATATTATATATATATATATATATATATATATATATATATATATATATATATATATATATATATATATATAAGTGAAAGTGTCTGTGTGTGTGTCTCTGTCTGTGTCTGTGTCTGTGTCTGTGTGTGTACATTTTCCTACGCAATAACTTTGTCAATTTTAAGCCTACAGATTCGAAATTTGATATACAGGGTACTGAAATTTGGGAAAATTGATGTGATTGGTTTTCGGACAGAAATTTGTCGATTAAGGGGTCAAAGTTCAACGATTTGACTTTTGAGAACTCTACCAAACTCCTCCTACAATTTTGGGTCTAAACACGTGAAATTTTAGATATAGATTCCTTGGACATGGATCTAACTTAATAACTTGAGCCCTAAACAATAAATTTTAAGGGGTCATAAAAGGGGTCAAAGTTTTAAAAAATTGACCGTTTTTTTTTGTTTGTTTTGCTCAGCATACACCTAAAACACTCGGGCAACGCTGGGCACCCACGCTAATATATATATATATATATATATATATATATATATATATATATATATATATATAGTAGTGATTTCAAAATTAAAAGAAAAATGACTTGAGTGCCATCAGCTAGAACTGAAACCAAAACATTTACCACTCCAGCAGCATTTTTTACTGTTTGAGATAACCTGACAGATAGATAAGAAAGATTTTAAATTAAACCACATATGAATGAATTTGCGCATGCGCAAACGTAATAGAAATATTTCGCTAACTTTAAATGAACATTTTACATTTCAACTTGTCAACATATTTCTGTACGTGTTATTCATCCATCCAAAGATTTTACTTGTTATAAACCGTCCTTGGCGTATGATTACTGTTTCCTGTTAATTTCAGTGTTATGTGAACAGTAGTTAAATAATTATACACACAGACACACATACATACATCTGGTATTTTATTCATATAGATAAAGTGTCTTAACATTTTCCCTTGTATACGCAGAAACTACTAAATTTATTTTTAAACTTGCCTATGACCCAGGAAATGTCATAAATTATGTAAAGTTAACCTATATTATTTCTAAGCTATTACGAATAATGCTGAGTTTTTTTTTTCTTTCTATTTGAATAAATACAAGAAAATTGTCATGAATTTTTTTTTTTCATTGTTGATCATATTTTTTGAAAGCTATTATTCTTGATAGATGAAATTCTTATAGAATCGTTTTTTTATTTTATTTTTATTTTTTATCTATTTATCTTTTTTGGAAAGAACATTTTTTTTTCGTTTTTTTTTATCTTTAGAGGAATCTGGATTTGGATTTATTGAAATCAATAGTTCATCGATTTTTCTTCTCTGTATTTTTTAATATATTTTCTTTTCTTGAATCCGCTTGTGTCGTAAGAAAAGCTAGCAGTAATTATCTTCGTATTTATAGCAACCTTTTAGCGTTTCAATATGTGAAACGTCTGAACGAAAAGCATTATGAATCAAATTTCTTCCAATTGAAAAATTGAACTATCTGACTGCTCATTTCTCGGCTTTCAAGTTAGGATCAAAGTGTAATATCTGTTCTGTCCTAAGTTAGTGAAGGAAAGATCCTTCTAGGCTGAAGCAATTTTAATTTTTGTTCCAATCTACAGGGTGGTCAAAAAGTCAGGTAACATTTTAAAGAAAAACGATATTAGCAATACACGTATATTTAAGTACCATACATTGAAATATAAAATGAAACAAACATGAAATATGTTTATTTTGTTAATTGTCGTCCATTTCTCTCTATCAATCGCTGGAAGCGATTAACCACTGATTATGTAACACGTGTAATCATGTCAGCTGATATCCGAGCAATCTCCTCTTCAATAAATAACTTTAAAGACGCTATTGTATCAGGCTTCTTGCCATAAACGTTATCCTTTACATAGCCCCAAAGCCAGAAATCAGGAGGGGTAAGATCCGGAGATCTGGCTGGCCATTCAACTTTTTTTTTTCTACCTTTAACATGTTACCTGACTTTTTGACCACCCTGTAGTCTCCTAGGGAGGTGATTTTCAGTACATTAAAAATAAAATTAACTTTGTGCCTAACTCTGCCCTCATTGGAAGGTAATCCATTAGTGATGGGACGATTCCAATATTTTTCCCACTTCTGATACAATTACCGATTCCGTACTAAATTCTCGCTTCCAATACAATTATCGATTCCAATTCCAGTTTTTTATAAATATATATACATATATAACTATAGAGTCGTTATTTTTCCCCTGATTTTCATAAAACACATGTTAAATGCGCAGATATTTTCCTAAACGTAAAAATACATTTGCAAGAGATGATCTATCGATTGTAATTTTACTCCTTGTTTAAAATCAATGAATATTTATTATTTTATCATTTCTAACAGCAGTGGAAGATTTTGCTTTAAACAAAATCAAATAATAAAGACAATTAATAGAATCGTCATATTGAATCTTGGTTACGGTATTTGCTCTGCCTTTTTGTGTTATTAAAGTTTATGACTTTCAATGTAAAGGGAGAGATCAGGGCTTGGGTTGGATCAACACTGAAAGAAGTCACTGAGTTTACGTATCTGGGCAGCAACATAGTTTCCACAGAGAGAGATATCGGAATTTGCATCTCAAAAGCATGGACCGCATCGAATGGGCTACATTCAGTATGGACTTCGAAACTGGCTGACAAACTGAAAAGGCAGTTCTTCAGGGTAGTGGTAGAGTCTGTCCTTGTTTACGGTGCTACAACCTGGACACTCACCAAAAGATTGGAAAGAAAACTAGACGGCGCATACACCCGTATGCTAAGAACAATATTAAATATATCTTGGCAAAATCATCCCACGAAGCAGCAACTTTATGGAAATCTACCTGCCATATCTAATACCATCAGAGAAAGACGCCTACAATTTGTCTGAGGAGCAAGCATGAATTGGTGAGTGATGTATTGCTATGGACTCCACAACACGGACGCGCAAGCAGAGGACGACCTAGATCCACGTACATCCAACAAATAGCATATGACGCCAACTGTGAACCTGAAGATCTGAGGCAACTGATGGAAGACAGGAAACTCTGGAGAGGAAGAGTCACATTGGTCCGGGCAAGGAGCTCGTCATGATGATGATGATGATGATGATGATGAATAGAATCGTTTTGGCATCAGAAAAGAGGCACAAATTTTTCTGATTCTGATACTGATTCTGATACCCACAAATATTCTGATTTTCCAATTCCCGATTCTGATTTCAATTAATCGTCCCAACATTATACTCCACAGGAAGTATAAAAAGACGAATGTTGCAAATCTAGAATCAGCTTATTTTAATTGAAAGCTTATTGTAATTGGAAGCTAGGAAATGGTGTACATATCCCATCATGCCGGATTTGGGGTAGAGAAACTGGTAGAAAATGGTAGACGGACTCTTCAGCACCGTTCAGTAAGAAATGATTTTGAGGTAAAAAAAGAAAAATAAACACAAATCATTAGTTTAAGATAAGCAGTTTTTTCTGTTCTCACATATAAAGATAATCATTTTTTATTGTTTGTAAAGAGCTGTCCGTTTTTATGGGTTGTTTAAGCTCTTTTAATTAATTTATTTAATTTTTATTTAAAAGGCCTTAAATAAACATATATACATAAATTTTAAATAAATAAATATTTGTTTATTTTACATAATATTAGGCTAACAACGCTTATATTACAGAAAACACAACTCTGACTTTCATATTATAATAGAACCCCGGGATACAGTGGCCCTAGTATACGGTTTTTTTTTTAGGTTACAGTGTGGAATACAATGTTTTTCCAGCCCCTGGTTACGGTATTTGCTCTGCCTTTTGGTGTTATTCATAATTTTATTTGATTATATACATGTGTATTATATACTGTACTGTATTTTGTTACTAATTTTTAATGCTGTATCCCGGGGTTCTACTGTACAACTGCCAAGCATAATCTTCCGGATTCTATACTAAATTTTTCTTTCATTTACCACGATGGCGATGAAAAACAAAATGTATATAATTCTGAAGATGGTGTATATCTCCGAAATATTAATTTTACACAAATAAATATTTGTTTATTTTGCATAATGATGCATTGTTATTTGGCTTATAAATGTATCTTATTTAAAATTTTTAAACAACGCTTATATCACGGAAAACACAACTCTGACTTTATATATATATATATATATATATATATATATATATATATATATATATATATATATATATATATATATATAATTCAATTTGATTTAAAATGCCTTATATATATGTATACATATATATATATATATTGTTAAAGCTCGTGGGTAAGAGCCCCAGTAGAGTGCGTAACTATTAAGAAAAATTCCAAAATAAAAACGTAATATTTATTCATACATGTATTACAGAAGATCGCGACAACATCGGTACCGTCGGTTTCAAATTTAAATAAAAAGGCACCACAGTCTCTGTTTATGTCTGTCACAGTACCTGATCCACCATTTTCCAGGGAGATATTTAAACGGAGGTTGATGTGATTCCAGCAACTATAAGTCCCCTTTCCTTGAATTTGAAACCGACGGTACCGATGTTGTCCTGATTTTGCATAATACATATACAAATATATATATTAGAGTATACATTTTTGCATCCATAAGCCAGTGATAACATCAAGAATTAATACCTTTCTTATCCAACCTGTAGTTTGAACTTGAACTTAGGACGAAAAAAGGAAGAAAAAACTCATTTGCTGTATTCTAACATAGCTTGTTCTCAAACATGAATTAACGGATTAAATCTCAAGTTAAAAGTAGAAGCCTAGTGGATCAATAATCTCATTATAATCCCCATCTAATTCATTGTAACAGACTTTAATCTCCAACATGTGCCGAGGATTAACACAAATCTGTTCACTTGTCAGAAAACAGTTACATAAACCTTTACGGTTTGAAAATAGCCTACATTGGCAACAGTGCATCTGGAAGTTAAACAGAGATGAGTTTCAATGAGAGCTGAACCGAATATGATCCACCCTGGCCTGACTTTCACGAAAAAAAAAAAACGTCTAACTGAAACTACTATCAATATTCCCCCCCCCGCTCTTTATCTGTGTCTAAACCTAAAACGTCTGTGGAACTCTGTTCCGTTTTCCTGCTTTCCAACTGACTACAATATGGTCGTCTTCAAGTCCAACATAAACAAGTTCTTGATGAGCCATCCCCTTAAGTAATCCAATTTACCAAATTCCCACTACTAACGATCACTACATCATTTTTCCATTAACTACTGTACACTCATTAACCCTTATCCTCGAGTGCCCCCCGGCCTTGATAAGTGGTGACTCATTTGTACAAAAATAAAAAAATTAGTGAAATAAAAGACACAAAAAAATATTCTTGAATGGCTATTTTATCTTCCTCAAAGCAAATCCGCCTTATTTACGATAATGTTGTGAATAATTTACTTGTCTGTTTATAAGGATGACAAACTCCTGAGTATTGCTAGATTCGAAGGAAGATGATGGAAAATACTTTATTTTTTTTCTATAAGTCATCGAAATGGGTTCATATAAATAATCAATGTTAGTACTTAGTCTTCATCATTTTTCAGCTGACAATCATTCCACCTCGTTAACTTCTACGATGCAAGGTGATCTATTCATTTTAGGAATAATGCATTTACCCAGAAACTATACATATACTTGCATTTAACAGTTTATGGGGGAGTGATTTGGCCACACGTTTGGATCACTGATATATACCAGTCGAAATTCTGATATCGACTAATATATATATATATACATATATATATATACATTATATATATATACATATATATATATATATATATATATATATATATATATATATATATATATATGAATATATGTATATAAATATATATATATATATATATATGGTGGAATTATAAAATTGTCGCCCTAGAAAAGACGACATGATTCCATTTTCGTTTGATGAAAACCGGTTTTCTATTTTTTGGTGCAGACCATCTGCTAGTTGGCTCATTGTGTACAAATCCCAAGAGCGATAGAAGCCTCCTATCATGTCTGAAAGTGACACAATGTTCAACGAGCAAGATCGGAGATGTGCCACTGTACAACTCATGCTCTCTACCGATTCAAGTTATGATAACAGGACCATTGCCAGCACCTTCAAAATGCATGCCTGGATTGCTACGAATAACAGGAACGTGCCCAAGGTGATGAAAACAATATTTCCGGCCACGGTTATGGTCTTTAGTGTGGTTTCTAGTGAGTGCCACATCATGCCACCTCACATCTTCAAAGTTTGCTTGAACGTCAGCACCAAAGTGTACCTGGATATGCTGAAGAGTGTGGTGATCTTCTGGTGCAATCAGGTGGCTGTTGGCAGACCCTGGGTGTGGCAGCAGGACTTGGCGCAGGCCAACAAATCCAAAGAGAACCAGACTTGGCTTTAGAAGGACTGGCTTTCTATCTTTCTCTCACTGGCTCCCCTCCTCCACCGACCCAAACCCACTGGACTACTTCGTTTGGTCACACATCGAGAATATCACCAACATAACCTCCCACAATACCCAAGCCAACCTGATTGCCGCCATCTGCCCAGTATTTGCCGAGCTCCCGCCGGCACTTGTGGAAAGGGCATGCTTCCAGTTCCGAACCCATACCGAGACGGTGATTGAGTTTAATGACGGCTACATTGAATAGATGTCAGCTTTACTACATAATCAAGTTGCCAGAATTGATTTTTTTCAATAAAAGTTTTAAAATAAAGCTGTAGTGTTGTTTTCTTTAGGGCAACACTTTTATCATTCTACAAAATAAACCTGAAGAAGGTCGCAGGTTACATCAACCGAAATGTTGTGAAAATCACACTCAGGATGAGAACAGTAGTCCGATGAATCCAAAAATACGAATAACCAATCCCCATCTAAAAAATTCAGAAATATTCTCATCTTGTTATTTTAACAATGAAATGGCCGACCTTCTTCATGTCTATTCTCACTATGTTTCGGCTGATGTAACCACCGATTTTATTCAGATGTGTCTTATAAAACTTGCGAATCTTTGTTTCAAACTCGACTATCTGGTGGAAAGACAAATCGATTTCCCAAGAAGACGATTCGACTTCTTTAACTTGAACAAAGATGGCTATGCTTAAGTCGACTTCAAAGCAGACTCGGGGTATCTCGTTGCACAGATGGGATATTCTTGGAAAGAAACTTTGTTTATGGAAGTTTCGTAGGTTTTTGGTTAAAAGAGATAGATAGAGAGAAAGAAAAATTCTTAGCTTCGATTGTAACTAAACAAGTTCTTGCTGTGAATGTTTTGTATGAATTGTGGAAAGATGCAAGCATTTGGGATCGCTGCTAGAAACGGAAGAGGGCACAAAACAACGAAAAGGTCTGATATTAGATTTCTACAAAATACTGAAAGTGATTTCAAGAGCAGACAAATCAGTGAAGAAGTGTATCTACCCTATTTCAGGAATAGATGGACTCTTCCAGACACTATGGAAAGAGCTACAATGAAGTATCATGGCAATCATTGGTGGCATCCATAGCGACAGTATCGAACGCAGGCTTTCTGCAACATAGTATTTCTCTTGTAAATATACCATTCTGTTGTTTTAATTATAATCCACCCTTCAAGGTCACAACAGTAAAGATGAATGTTTTCAAGATACCTGGAAAATATTATTCCCTACAACTCAGAGTTCTGGACGAAGATATAAGAAAACACCAGAGATATTGAGGAAAATCCTATTATCCCTAATAGCGATCTTTACAAATGCATAAGCATGCAACCCTGCAGCACTAAGGTTTTAAAGAAAAGACTGTCGTGATTTGATCATTTACTATGCCTCTCACAAAAAACATGAGCCCGTATATAGTATTGGCTCACTTCGTGAAGCCAGTAAAGAGCATTAGCAAGACGAGAAACAACATGGTTTGGTTTGGCTACAAAAGAAGTAAGGAGTATCTCAGGAGTATCTCATCAACTCCTCTCGAACGTGACAATACTCAAATCTTTACTATCTTTAAAAACATGTGTTCCAAATTAAATTTCTACGTCCTGGCATGGTACATACAGCACCTAGCATTCTCAAGTGGTCACCCATAAATATATATATATATATATATATATATATATATATATATATATAGAGAGAGAGAGAGAGAGAGAGAGAGAGAGAGAGAGAGAGACTATGCTCTTCACCAGAATCAAGTCTCTTCACATTTTCTCCACTACTCAAACAAATTTAGTCTTTGGAGCGGCTCTTTGTAGGAAAGTGTTGAGAGTCTGGTCACCATCCTGGTTACCAACTGTTGGACACACTTCAGGAAGAAGCAAGATTGATAATGATAAAGTATTTAATACTTTGTCAGCATAGGAATTATTTTCAAATAGTCGCCATTTAAAAAATAAAAATACAATGGTGTAACTCTTTATTACTCCATGCAGAGTTATTTTGCGTTTTGGAATAGAAAAACAAATTGCAAAGTGCAATAAACCAAGACAAAAGAAAAGTAGAAGATATTTATATCCGCGTACAGTCTGAATGCCTAAACAATGCTGCTTAAAACTTAGATATGATGGTCATCACCACAATATCCCCTGACAGGTTGTTCCACAGAGTTGAAATTCCTGTTGATCATGTTGTATGCTAAAATCAAGACTTTTCACATTCTCTACTGCTCAAGTGAGAACAGATTTACTCCTTAGAAAACGATGCTATTATTATTATTATTGGCTCACATGGAGCTTTCACACAAGTCAACAAACGATCTGATTGGAAACCTGTGGTGTTCTCTGGAAGCTGAGTGACAACAAGTCTCCCCAGACGTCCAGCTCTCTCCACCTCCTTCGATAGCATTTGCAAATGAATTTGCATAATCGCAACAGCCGTTTACCATTGATTTCTCGCTGGTAGTGGCAATTGGTTATTATTATTATTATTATTATTATTATTATTAACTAGGAGCTTTCACACAGACCATTATCAGAGATTTCTATCTGCAGAAAAACTGTCGTGTTCCCTGGAATCTGAGTGACAACAAGTCTTCTCAGATTTCTAGTACTCACCATCTATTTCCATAACCTGTACAATTAAGTTTGTGTTACTGTAATAGCCATTTGTCATGGTATTATTATTATTAGTAGTAGTAGTAGTAGTAGTAGTATTAGTAGTAGTAGTAGTAGTAGTAGTAGTAGTAGTAGTATTTAGGAATATTATTATTCCTTATTATTCATTATGTAGCAGTATCAAGATAGATCATTCAAATAAGTTTCAATAAGTGTTATATTTTTCACTGAATGTAAAGACTCAATTGAACATTTCCTTCGTTTCTTTATGGGATCACTAAGGGCAATTATCGGTCATGTTCATAAAATAACTGAAGTATATTAGAACGTAAAGAAACGAAATTCATTAAAAAAAAAAAAAAAACTAGAATCTAGTATATATTAAATATTAAATAATTTGCCATTGCCAACGCATAGTTAAAACAAAATAAATTGCTTTGAACTATTAAAATGATTTCTCCGATGCAGTTTTATTCCATGGAGGTGCTCTTTGTAGATAAACATGAAAAGTCCTATCACCATCCTTGCTGCTAACTGTTGAACACAATCCAGGTATACAATACATTGTTATAGGTAAAGATACCTTACTTGGCATACTCAAGAATTGGCTGTACCTATAAAGGACGCAAAGGTTAATTTTAAAATAAACAAACAAAATATTTAATTGTATACAAAAGTATATAAATAAAACAGTAGATGTATGTATGTATATACGGCATAATAACGTTGACATCGTTTCTTGTCAGATCACCAAAGTTAAGCAACGTTGAGCCTGGCTAGTACCAGATGGGTGACCATTTGGGAATTCTAGGCGCTGTATGTGCTTTCCGCTTATCTCGGCATTTGTTTTCAGTCGTTCTGAACCTCCACTTGCCACTGGTATTCAACAATGTCGACTCAGAAGGGGTGTGGTTGGAGATTGCACACCTCTTGTCACAAAAATTTCGACATGCAGGCACCCTTACAGTGGGTATCCATAGTCTGTCAAGACCGAAGGAAGCCATTTTTAATTTTTCGTATGTATGTATGTATAAAAATATTTAACCGATAAACTCTTAAACTACTGGTCACATAACACTGAAATTAACCGGAAATAGCAATCATACACCAAGGATGGTTTATAACGCATAAAATCTTTGTTTGGATTGATGTATAACCCATACAGAAATATATCGTCAAGTTAAAATGCATTTCAAGTTGGCGACATATTTCTATTTCTTCTGTGAATACACAAATTTATTCATAACTTGAAGTGGTTTAATTATTTCTTATCTAACTGGTGATAGCTCAAATAGTAGGGAATGCAGCTTGAGCGCTAAATGTTTTGGTTTCGATTCTAGCTGATGGCACCCAAAGCAATTTCTTTTTTTTTTACTTTTGTATTCAGTACTATATATTAGGTACAATATAATATTCAATAGAAAATTGGCTCTGTAATAATAAATATGAAACATGCATGAATTAAAATATATTTAAGCGTATTTTATGATAAGGCAAGGCCAGGCACCCACCGCTAGTTATTTAATAATTTATTTTGGAGGGTATAGGTTTACTTTCGCCAGCCTCACACCTCTCGCTTTCATTATTTTGTCTTCCACTCCTCACATTCCATGAGCGATGTTTCTCACAAAGGGGGAAGAATTACTGTTTTGTTGGTCGGAATCTACCTGTTTAACACTATATAAGTAGTCTTTTTAGTTCATTACATCAATTGACTTCCTGTCTAGTCTGGGGTGATTTCCATTAAAAAAAAAAAATCATTCCTGTTTGTATCATGTATTTTTCAAATGCGATTCTTAAACCTATCAATAATTAGGGTGAACTTTTGGTGCTAGCCAATAGTCTAATATTTGTAAAAACAAAGAAAAATAATAAATAAACAGTAATGGCTGCTGCTAACTCGTGTATTAATCTATCACAACGGTCATAATAACACACTTTTTACTAACAACAGACAGAAAAATCGATTTGTGACCTATTTCCAATTATCTCGGTTACATCCGGGCACTTAAGATATTTATACGGCATAATCATGTTGACGCACTGTTCTCGTTGGATCACCAAAGTTAAGCGACGTTGAGCCTGGTCATTACCATATGGGTGACCATTTAGGAATACCAGGTGCTCTATGTAGGAAGACGTCGACACCTTCCTGCAAGGGCTGCAAAACCCTAACATTGTCATGTCACCTGATGGGGAAATACATGCGATTAGGGACTGCTTGTGAACTTCATATTCCTAAGAAACTTCCTCCTTTGGAGGAAGTCAGTTCAACCCGCCTAGGGTGAGTGCTTCTTCAGTACAGTACATGAGATATTTAACAGTGTTGGGGTGATTTATTGGAATCAAAATTAGGAATTGGAAAAATCGGAACTTTTAGGGGTATCGAAATCAGTATCAGGATTGGAAAAATTTGTGACTATATCCCAATGCCAAAAACGATTCTTTTAATTGTCTTTCTTTATTTGATTTTGTTTAAAGAAAAATCTTCCAGTGCTGGTAGTAATAATAAAATAATAACTGTTTATCGATTTTAAACTATCAGCAAAATCAAAATCATCCGACACAAGTGTATTTTTACGTTTGAAAAAATATCTGCACATGTAATACTTGTTTTTTACGGTAATCAAGAAAAATAACAACTCTGTAGTTAAATATTTAGAGATTTATATCGAATTGGAATCGGTAATTGTATCGAAATGAGGAACTTAGAAAAGGAATCAATAATTGTATCGGGGAAAATATTGGAATCGCCCCATCACTAATATTTAATGTCACTAGAATCTTTAATCGATGTTGCCTGGTTTAGGCCGGGGTGAATAACTCCACCTTTAATAGAAATAATAATAAAATGAATCATTTTACAAATTAATCTGTACAAAGAATATCAAAGAACATGATGTGATGTGCATCGTTTATCACCAACGAACGGCGAAACCGTCACACATCACATTAACCAAGAGTTTATCCATAAATATTTATCTGTTTTTCTATTTTTTCTTTTTTATTTTACTTTTATTTTTTTCTTCTTTAATTTTATTCGTTTTTATTTTCCTGGTCTACTTTAGAATTGTAACTTTAGGAAAAAAATACGTATTTTTTCATTATACCAGCTCTGTCAGTATTAAACATGGCGCCGATTCATAGAAGTAAACAGTTACTTATTTCCTCATGAACATGCATACATAAATGCATTAACTATGTGAGTTTATTTATTTTGCATATATATATATATATATATATATATATATATATATATATATATATATATATATATATATGGCGAGTGGCTTTCCAAAAGTAATGCTTCCTATTTTTTATGCTGGCCAAACAGAGTGAGATTGCCAATTGGACTGTTATGATGACTGAACTTATGCATTCATGACCTGAACGTTGTATTTCTTTGATGCAGATATTGTCGGTGTGAGACAATAAAAAAGCAGCATCTGTCATAGGACGTCCGTCAAAAGCAGAGATGCCTCATCCAATTCTTCGCAAAAGTGTATTTAGAATGGTGGTGACTATGTAGTAACATAAATCTTGGAGCACAAAAGGTCGTTCGTTTCCCGTCTTTGTAGCTCTTCAACTTTTGGAGTAAAAGAAGTGGCGGCTTTACTTTTGGAAGATCCTTTATATATATATATATATATATATATATATATATATATATATATATATATAGAGAGAGAGAGAGAGAGAGAGAGAGAGAGAGAGAGCGAGAGAGAGAGAGAGAGACTATTAATATATGTGTAGATGCCTTATATCATAGTCAACTTCCTACTTCTCCTATTCCCGAAGTTAATTTTGTAGAATCAATGAAATTCGCCACTATGTTGGTCGAATTCAATTTTAACGATATTATGTATAGACAGATCAATGGTGTCTCTATGGGTTCCCCCTTAGGCCCGTCTTTGGTAAATACTTTTGTAGATTTTCATGAAGGTAGTCTGTTATGTGGCTTTCAAAGATCAGGCGTTGACTTTTGCTATGTTAATGACACTTTCTGTTTGTTTAACAATGGGATGGAAGTGGACGTTTTTACGTCCCTCAACAATATTCATCCAGCTCTCAAGTTTACGTTAGATAAGGGAGATAATTCTTCTCGTCCATTTCTTGCTGTTGGGACTTTTTTCGTTCCACAAAATAAAAGTTCAATTTAATTAACTACCTATAGGGCCTCAATGATTTGTTTGAAAACCAGATTGGATGATAAAATTCAATGTATTACTGAGACCATCTGCAACAATGGCTATCCTTTAGACATTGTTTAATTTAGTGTTAAAAATAAAATTTGAAGCTTTAAAAAATATTATGGAAATCGCTCTAGACAAGGCATGAAAAAAAAAACAAACATAGAAGCGATTAAAATAAACCCATAAATATAACGCAATACAGCTTTATTTTAATTACATATTTCCCCCCCTCCATTTAATCGCAAATTCCTCGATTCAGTTTTGGAAAAGCAATGGCGAAACCAGTCAACTGACTCCCCATTTTTTTCTATCTTTCATCTCCTTTTTTCATTTTTTGAAAAAACAGGTTTTACTTTTAATCATGATTAATAAGTCTTCCCTTCATATATATATATATATATATATATATATATATATATATATATATATATATATATATATATATATAATAAATTTTGGAGGGGCATAAAATTTGAATATTGCAATCATGAAGGGAAGACTTATTAATATATATATATATATATATAGATGTTATTTTAATTGTTTTTGTGATACGTTTTGAATGAATTCAATTATTTATACGAAACTGCATTTTTACTAAAATGCGAGTTGGGAATAATTTTTCCCTTTAACAAATTTGGTACCCCCAAATGGGGAGCGGCATATATATTGTTTTTAAAATATAATATAATATAATATAATATAATTATATTTTTAAAAATTTATATTTTAAAAATAGTGTGTGTGTGTGTGTCAGAACGGGCGACTTAATGCATACATCTGCGTGCAAGGGAGCAAAAATAATTTATTACTTATGCAAATGTATTTGAATACAATCGCGGTGTTCTCATGCAGCTACTATCGCTAATAATAATAATAATAATAATATTAATAATAATAATAATAATAATAATTCTGATTTCGTTTATGAACATCAAACTGAAAAGGGATGGGATTAATTTCCAGAGGATTTCCCTTAATCCCGGCTTCAAACCAGGAGCTTCAAAGATCAAGGGTTTTCCTAAGGATGTTGGTGGTACCTATAATTGCAGAGATTTGAAGGCCGCCTAAAACATCGGGGATTTGTAGTTTTTTCAATTGTCCTTTTAGACGACTTGATACTACTCCTGGTGTACCAACTACGACTGGGATTATTTGTGTTTTAACCCCGTGTATACGTATCTCCAAGGCCAATGGAGCATAATTGCTCCACTTCTCATTCTCCTTCTCTCTCACATTCCTGTCCCAGGGTACTGAGAAGTCTACAATCTGCCAGTTTTTTTAGATCTTGTCAATAACGACCAAATCCGGACGATTATGTTCCAATTGCTTGGTCGTTATGACACTTTTTTCCCACCATACCTCTACCTTACCATCCTCACTTGTTCTCACTTCATCAGGCACCTCCTCAAACTATTTTCCAGCACACTTCACCCAACCCTCTTACACACCTCCCAATATATCCGGAGTCCCATGCGATCATGTCTTTTGTGGTACTCTCTCTGGGCCAGTCCACTACACCCTGCTGCAAGGTGCGCAATTGACTGAAGTCTTACCACAAATTCGGCATTCTGCAGCAATTTCCTCTCCTAGAACCACTTTTTTGAACAATCGTGTTCCTAATGCCTGCTCTTGTGCTGCACAAGCAAAAGTTTCAGTACTCTTAGCCAGACACCCAGCTCTAAGTCATTGCCATGATCTTTCATCAGCCACTTGTGCTATATCCTGGAAGAACCTTCCATGCATTTTCTTCCTAGCCAGTTCCTCTGCCCTTTTTCTATCCATACGTTTCACATAATCAGCCTTGGTCTTACATACCTCCACTTCATTGGCCACAACCTTAAGCATCCACTTCTAACCACATGCTCCTTCAATGACATCTCCTCGGTTCTAACACAATCTTTTACACTTTTCAATCCTCTCCCACCATCTTTCCTCTTTTGATACAGCCTCGCTACGCTACTTTGAATGTGAAATATACCAAACATTGCTAAAACTTTTCTTATTTTGATATCCATGGCATGCAAATCCTTGTCAGACCATTCTAAAATTCCCGCACTATACCTCAAAACACTTATTGCCTATGCATTTACTGCTTTCATTAGGTTTCCTCCATACAGATTCGACTTTGCAATTAGTTTAACTCTTCTAAGATACTCCTTCCTGACTTTTTCCTTCATTTCTCTGTTCATGATGCCTACACCCTCCAACACTCCTAAATACTTATATCCTGTATCTTCTATTTCTTTCATGATTTCTCCATTTGGCAGCACTATTCCATTTGAATGAACCTTTACTTCTCTTTTCATCACCAGCACCGTACATTTACTAATCCCAAACTCCATCCTAATGTATTCTGAGTATGTCCCCACAAGTTCTACCAGTCTCTCCATTTCCTTTTCATTTCTACCGAATATTTTCAAAGCATCCATAAATAGTAGATGATTGAGGCGTCTGTCACCAGATCCAAAGTTATACCCCAGTTTTTCTCTCTTCAAAAGGATGCTTAGTGGCATCATTATCATCACAAAAAGAAGTGGCGATAACGAATCTCCTTGAAATATTCCACGTTTAATGCCAACCTGCCCCATCTCCTCTCTTTTTGCTGTCAGCACCGTTTTCCATTGAGCCATACTTGTCTCCAAAAGCCCTACCACATTCTCAGCAACCTTCATCATCAATAGTGTTTCACGTATCTGAATGAGAAACCATTTTATAAGCCTTTCTGTAATCGATCCATTCTATGCTCAGATTCCTCTTCTTCTCCTTCGCATCCTGCATTATTGCTTTATCAATTAGTAGTTGCTCTTTAGTACCTCTCGAGCCTTTCTGGCACCCCTTTTGTTCGTCAGGAAAAACACCATTACTCTCTAGATGTTCATAAATTTTCTCCGCAAATATTCCAGTCAACAGTTTCCACATCAATGGCAGACATGTAATTGGTCTAGAATTATTGGCATCTGTTCCTTTTGCAGGATCTTTCCTAATCAGTGTTGTTCTTCCCTTCAAAAGCCAATCAAGGGCATCTTCCGACTCTACAACCCTTTGCAGAGCAGCAGCTATAGGTGGATAAAGGCATGGAAACTGTTTAAACCAGAAGCCCATCACTCCATCTGGACCAGGTGCCTTCTAGTTTGTTATCCTTCGTATGCCAGCCTTAATGTCATCAATGGTTATCTGAACGTTCTTCATCTGCTGCATTTCTGATAGCCTTTCTCTGACCTCTACCAACCAGCTAGCCTTCTCATTATATCGCCCTACGACAGATCAAATCCCACTCCAGAACTTCCTGGCATCTTTTGCATTTGGAGAGTTGTTATTTCCCGCCTGATTACTACCATTTAATTCTTTATACAGCTGAGACTGATTGTTCCGGAAAAGGTTGTTCTGCCGAAATGCAACACTTTTTCCAACAAAGTTCCTAATTTTCATACCACCAGTGTGGACCTTCTCTTTCAACATTGTTAAAACGTTCATCGTTCCTTTTTCCAGCAATCTATACCTCCTTTCATGCTCGTCCTTGGCTTTCTGTCCTAGTTTAACTCCTTTTCTTATTTCTTCGATTCTACCAATGTCTTTTCGCCACCGTCTAATACTTTCTTCAAGCCGCCTCTGCCAGTGTGGCCTTCTATCCTTCATTTCTCCCTTTTTCTTCTGTACTAATCCAAGACGATTCGCAATAATGTATGACGCTGCATACAGAAGCCTGTAAAGTTGCGTAATCGATATGTTCTTTCTTATGATGTTGTGACTTACTCCTTGAATTATTTTTACCTCGTTTTTCACCTTCCACTTATCACTACTCTTCATACTTCGAATCTCTATGATATCGTCTCTAAGAAGAACCTCTCATAACTACTGAAGTACTTCTTTTTCTACAGAAGTCAAAGTTCGAACTTCATCACCACTGCTCCATACATCTGCTCCTTTCACTGGCTCCATTGTCTCAGAGTCAATGATCTTATTTTCCTTAGATCCTTCAAACTCTTTCTCATTACTTCCCTAACCATAGGATTCCATACCTCCTCAGTTGTCCGCCTCCCATCATCACTTACATTTCCCTTCTGCACTTCCACTCTCTCAGTTCTTTCATCAGAGCTAGTTTCATCAATTTTACTTTCGTTATTCATTTCATTCCTAACCATCCATTCAACTTCTTCTCTTGCAATCACTGAATGTAGGTTGTTATTTTTAATTTGTTTTAACTGGGATACCACACTCGCGACACTTCTAGCTCCTCCTCCTCCTCCTCTCGATTCCCATTCTTCCTTCACTTTTCGGATATATCGACCAGATTTCGTACTTCCACTTCTTACAAAGCATTCCCACAGTACTCTTCTTTCTTCATCCGTCCACGTTTTTTTTACATTTCCTGTTTCAACTCCCTTCATGTCTTGGGACCCTCTCTGGCAATTCTCACTCCCCCTATATCCAGCTACATCCTCAGAATTTCGAACAGTTGTATGATGACGACAGGACCCAACCTGTTGACCAGTGGGACACCTACCTGACGTGAGACCATCACAAGATGTTCTAGCCTCATTCACGTCGTTATTTTCAATATTTTGATAAGACATTCTCCCATAAATGGGGTTAGTGAATTTAAGGTTACACCACCACCGATAGTTTTATCGAGACATTATCTCTAGGAGGGTTCCCCACCAAGGTCAAAGATCCCCTCCCGACCTTTTTTCCTCTATCACCACCATTATTCCCATTACAACCACCAACAACAATAGAAATAAAATCTACAATGATAATAGCAACACTAATATCGGTAGCAATAATATTAACAGCAAAAACAACAATAGCAATGACAGCAAAAAACAACACCTACCATTACAGCTGCAGTAATAATAAAAACATACCACCACTACTACTACCACCACCACCACCACTACTACTAGTAATAATATTAGTGATAATAGTAATAACCAATAAAGTAAATTTTGTTTTTTTTAAATAATAATAATAATAATAATGATAATGATAATAATGATAATAATGATAATGATAATAATGATGATAATAATAATGATAATGATAAAAATAATAATAATAATAAGTAGAAGAAGAACAATGACAATAATAATAATAATAATAATAATAATAATAATAATAATAATAATAATTTCAGTTAGAAAAGCTTACTTTGTTCGTTTTTTTTTTAAACTCCTCTGCCGATGTTGCTTTTGGCCAGAAAAATGTACACAAAAACAGAAACATAAAACATCCAAACATGTGAAAGACAATTCCTCGTTTAACCGTGAATTCAAGTTTTAAATTCTAATTTCAGTTAGAAACGCTTCTTTTTTTCTTCCCCCTCCCCTCTGCTATTTTTAAAACTCCGCTGCTGATGTTGCTGACGACCAGAAAAATGTACACAAAAACAGCAACAATAATAATAATAATAATAATAATAATAATAATAATAATAATAATAAACAATAACAAAAATTACCTTATTTTACATAGTGTCTATATAGAACTAATGTTCATTTATGTCAATACAAGCGGACATATTATTGTAGCGGGTCATAACAATTGAAAAGAATTTAGTTGTAATTAGTTTGCTTGGAAGGAATCAAATGAATTTATTTGTGTTTTTTGCTTGTTTTTTGTTTTGTGGTTCTCTAAAGAATTGCTTCTTCTCTTATCATTTTGTTCTAGCTGGGGATGAGGCATCCTACCGGTTGACAAACATTCACCTGCTATCTCAGACTTTCCAGCCGAGAGATCTTTTTAAGTTTCCAACCGTCTCTTTAAGTACAATTGTTTGCATATCTCTCGCACTTGGTTCACCGGATATATTTATGGGTAGTTTTTTTAAATTCTTTTTCATGAGTCCGGTTGCTCCTCTAGCTACTGGAATGATGGCGATCTTCTTAAGATTCCAATTTCTTTTCACGTCGTACATAAGACATTGTTATGTCCGTAACACACACACACACACACACACACACACGTGCAACACAAACGCGTATGAAAGTTGTTTGCTGTGTGTTTTTTTTTTTTTTTGGTATATTAATACTCTTCGGCTCATTTCATGCCAAAACAATAATTACTGTAAACAAAGTCGCTATTTGTAGAAATACCAGATTCTTATTTTGTTCAACGATATTTGTGCGTCATAGAAATACAATGGATGTTAACGGCGCATTATCGAATCCCAATGTACAGGCACACATAAAAATGTAAAAGAAAAAAAAGTACAGCTTTTTTTTTCTTTTACATTTTTATAAATGTTTGCAAAAAAAAAAAATGAAATATAAAATGACAAAGAAAAGATTATGAACCCGTGTCGCAACGGATAAAGTGTTGATTATTAATAAGTTCTAAACAACAGTCTTCTGGAGGTTCAAGGTTCAATCCTCACTAGAAGTGATACTAAGAATATAATAAATTCCATACAGATTTGCCAGATTTCCTAATTCGATAAAAAGATTCCCTGAATTCAACAAGACAGACCAGCCAAAACATGCAAGATGAGACCAATCATCCAAATCACCCAAATTATCAATCCTCATCTAGAAAATTCTGAAACATTAAAAAATGGGTAATTATGCAGAATATGAACGGTGCTACAATAATAACGTTGTTATTTAGAAAACCATTCTTAACATGAAGAGGAGAGGGCGTTTTGCGACTATCCTGTTCTTTCACATAATAATTTGATAAACCAAAGATATCGTAGAAATTGAATTTAACCTGAAAATTCTATCTAAAAAAAAAAAAAACGGTCTGTATGCTGCATAAGTACCAAAAAATATTTGTTTTCAGAAAAGATATGAATGCACTTATGTACATACACCTGCATATGTACATAAACATAGACATGTACCAGAGACATATACATACATCCACACAAATATGTACATAGGTTGATATATGTAGATTCATGTATATAAACATGTTCGAATACACACACACACACACACACACACACATATATATATATATATATATATATATATATATATATATATATATATATATATATATATATCTTTTATTATTTGGGGTAAACAGTTACATATGGTCGCTACAAATAGCCATCTGTTTCAGTCAAAGAGACTTCATCAGGCGACCTGATGAAGTCTCTTTGACTGAAACAGATGGCTATTTGTAGCGACCATATGTAACTGTTTACCTCAAATAATAAACATATTTTGCTCTTTTTATTGAGTACTATTTAACAACCTCGTTGTCTTCATTAGTTCTAACTTTTGAACACCTCAAACCTGAATATATATATATATATATATATTGTTATATAATTCCAGGTTAATATTTTCCAGAGGTGAAGCAACTATTGAAGTTTTAACGAGGTTAATTCAAGCATGTTAAATACCAAAGTGGGGCAAGATATACATTTTGTTTGTTTTATTGAGTACTATTTAACAACCTCGTTGTTTTCATTAGTTCTAACTTTTGAACACCTCAAACCTGAATATATATATATATTAAATTTTACATGAAAATTCTATCTAAAAAAAAAACGGTCTGTATGCTGCATAAGTACAAAAAAATATTTGTTTTCAGAAAAGATATGAATG
>NC_136491.1:95524762-95614762 GCF_053919585.1 Euprymna scolopes
GTCACCTATCTGGTACTGGCCAGGCTTAACGTTGCTTAACTTCGGTGATTTGGCAAGAACCGGTGTGTCAACGTGATTGTGACGTATGTATCTAGTTTGCATAACGTGTAAAATTAATTTGACAATTTTTTTATCATTTGACTTATACGCTTTTGTTTTGAAAAATCTTTAGTTTTTTTTTGTTTTTTTTTTTATAACGACTGAGGAATAAACTGAGATGAAAGTCTAGGACTAATAGCAGCAATTTAAAATTAGATCCTTTATTATAATTCCATGAAAATAAATATTTTGGGGACTTTCTGGAATTTTGAAGGTTAACAGATTATCAACGGCCAGTGGGTTGGGGGGAGCAAATCTTACGACTGCTCCGGGTTGCAAAAATAGCTGCTCCGCTACGGAAATCTATAAACGTAAACACTCTGATGCTTATAATAGGTTTCTGCAAAATTCTGTTTGTGGAAATAGAGTAATTTTTGTTTTTGTTGACACTTGACGAAATAACAATTTGGTTTTGAAAGCTGAAGAATGTTCACTTTTGATTGATTAGTTTTTTTCTGTTTTTTTGTTGTTGCACACAATGGCTCGATTTGATTAGATTTAAAGAAATGATGGGCAATCTCCTACGCTAACAATCCAATTTGTTGAGCAGGTATTCTTTTACTCAAAGTAAAATTACCATTTTATGTGGTGCCTTGTTGAGTTTAAACAAATGTATGTGTCGGAAGAAAGAGAAAATGGCAATAATTAAGAAACAGCTTGCTGTTTGGCAAGAAGCAAAGTGTAGCATCTGTTCTGATACTACACTTGGTCTATTCTGCCCTCGGTCATTGAAGCAGAAAATCTTTCTAGACGGAGGCAATTTTTATTTTTATCCCAATCCAGAGTACTCTTTTTTTGTGGAGTTAGATTTTCCCACATAAAAAACCGACCTTGAGTCTAACCCTGCCCTCGTGGGGAGACATGTAAATGGGAACAGTTGAAATCACATATAACTTTATACACAGATAAACAGTTCAGTGAAGACAAACGTAAAAGGGAGATAAGAAACAGGTAACATGGTAGGCAATAGACTATACAAAGGGAGAATGATACATAGAAACTAAATGAGGAATTATCGTCCTAATTACAATGAGAAGGACATGTATTACCAAGATCAGAGATAGAGAATTATGTGTGAATAATGAATAATTAATTTGTTGTGGAGCGCTAAGCGTCCAGAAGAAAGACACAACTCAGTATATAGTAGAAATAAAATATATTTAAAGACAAACAAACACAACAAATAAAGAGTATGGTTATACGTCAGTCCGACTGCCAAGTGGGCATAACTTGTGTATAACAACCAAGAGACATATTCTTCCGGTCTTTATAGCAAGTGGAAGAGTTCGTTATTATCCGTAAGGTGGGCACCACAACATAATTTTTTAATATAAAGCCATGTTTAATTTCAGAAAAGTTTCTGATGTATAACTGATCTATATAAATCCTGAAGATGAGAAAGATTTTTCAGTGAGTAGCTAATCTGTATGAACTTTAACATTTTGGAGACAGAGAGCAAAAAGCATTTCTCGTGTGGACTTAAAAAAATTATGTGCAGGAGGTCTAATATTTTTATTGAATGATCCCGGTTTCTGATTGGTTGCTAGCAGAAAGTGGCTCCATTTGATTGGTCAGTTCCTATTGCCAGTACCTATAAGTAGAACCTTCCAATTTTCTTTAATCATACCCCCTAATTATATCAAAAATATTGCAACAATAATTTTACTTACTTTGCTGTGTTTATGTTCTGGGAAGTCATGTGCTTTTGTATTAAAAAGGACATCTGGCAGACAAATACTCAGGATTTGAGATTATTATTCAAAGATGGACAGCAGTCTGCCCACATCCGACGGCTTTGAAAGACAAGCCAGAAAGAAACTAATACCTAGTCCTACATTTCAAATGTAACATATGGACAGGAGTGCACATTTTCTAACATTTGGCAGAATAAATCAAGGAGAGATAATATGAATGTAAATACAAGGGAGATAATCGAGATATAATTATAAGGTAACATTGGTACCATTATGCCACTAGAAATATGAGTTAAGCCATTCTTTAATGGATTTTCTCCTGACAATGGTTTTTACCATTACGAAGACAAGCTGGTTAGCCTTTGCAGTGGCTCTGTGAACTTTTTTCTGTTTTTAATGAACCATTTTCCTTGTCCCGTGGAAACTCCTAGAAAATGTTTGCAATGTATATCCATGGAACTCTGAATCAGTCTTTTCTCAATGAGAGGGTGGATTATCACGTGACCGGCATACCAAAATGTATATTGTAAGAGAAATGAGAAAATGTGAAGAGAGATATAAAGTGATGAGGTGGATAATTTTGTTTTAACAAAAAATTTTACCTCTTGGTGCAGATTCGTAGATCACAATTCCAGAACTTTCTAAAGAAATCCTCTTTTTACTAACAGCAGACTCGTTGGAATCAGATAACGATTTTATTGTGTTTGAGTAGTGACAAGCACCACCATTTGTTATAATTTGTCAGTGCAATACAGGGTGAAATGATAATTTTGTCGCCCTAAAGAAAACAACACTACAGCTTTATTTTAAAACTTTTATTGAAAAAATCAATTCAGGTAACTTGATTATGTCATAGAGCTAATAGCTATTCAATTTAGCTGCGTTCAGCCTGAATCACTGCTTCGATACATGTCAGCAACTGCAAGCATACCTTTTCCACAAGCGCTGGCAGGAGTTCGGCAAATACTTGGTGGATGGCAGCAATCAGGTTGGCTTTGGTGTTGTGAGAGGTCATGTTGGTGATGTTCTCGACGTATGACCAAGTAGTTCAGTGGGTTCAGTGAGAGAAAAGTACAAAGTCATAGCACTCCTTCTGAAGCCAAGCCTGAGTCTCTTTGGACTCGTGGGCTGGCGCCAAGTCCTGCTGCCACACCCAGGGTCTGCCAGCGGCCACCTGATTGCACCAGGGTATCACTACACTCTTCAGCACATCCAGGTACACTTTGGTGTTGACTTTCGAGCCAACTTCAAAGATGTGACGTGGCAGGATGTGGACCTCACTTGAAACCACACCAAAGACCATAACCATGGCTGGAAACTTTATTAAGCTGTACTTTTAAGCTTTGAACCGTCTGGATTTGTATTTTGAGAGTGCTGGCAATGGTCCTGTTGTCATAACTTGAATTGGTAGAGTGCATGAGTTGTACAGTGACACATCTCCAATCTCACTCATTGAACATTGTGTCAATTTCAGACATGATAGAAGGCTCCTATCGATCTTGAGATTTGTACACAACTGGTCACCTAGTTGATAGTTTACAACAAAAAAAGAAACCGGTTTTCATAAAACACAAAGAAAAACGCCACATGGGATCATGAAAACTGAAACTGTATAATTGTAAATTAATCCTCGCCCATCCTCCTCCAAAAAAATTTGTAGTGTTAGCTTATGCCACATCACACCAAATAATCAGGAAGAGTCAAGAAGGATTGAAAGACCAAGGAGAGAAAGCACTAACCAGACCTCCATTGTATGAGTGTGAATAGAACTGGGACCGGCGAGGGATTTCTGTCACCCAAATTCCAGTGAAGGTCAATGGTCTCTACCAATGAAAAATCAATGGTAAATGACTGTTGCGATACTGCAAACTAATATGCAAAGGTTATTGGAAGAGATGGTGAGTATTGGAAATCTGGGAAGACTTGTTTCTCAGATTCCAGGGAACATCACAGGTTGTTCTCAAAAAGAAATCTTTGCTGATGCCATGTGTGACTACTCCTAGTGATTAAATAATAATAATAATAATAATAATAATAATAATAATAATAATAATAATAATACTGTTACTTAATATGAATGATTTAAATGTTATGGAGACTCAGCCATTCACTCATAATGGACTCTTCTAACCATTATAAAAAAAACCCCCGAGAGTTAATGCTCTCGTGGGGAAATATTGCGACCTTACTCAAGACCTTACTCAAGACTACAGACTATTATTATCAGTATTTGATAAATGCCGACAACCTTTCTTTGTATTCACTTTCTTGTACAATATATTCTTTCTACCTAAACCTATTGATCACATCTTTCTTTATGACCTTTCCTAAGGCCATAATACTAAATAATACAGATTCTTGTTCACCTGACGGAATCCATTTTCTCGATCTGCTTTTCAAATTGTCCAGAGAATCCTTGGAACATTCTCATTCTAAGATTTGGTCCCTAAGGGGCTCGACTGTTTTGTTTGTTCAGTAGAGTTCTAGGAAACTATCCTCCTAGACATTGCTTCCACCTTCAGAAGCAGGGTGGTAGTTTATTTCCAGTTGCTTTTCGTGATTCAAACAATCTAACCAGAACTCATGCTGGGAACAATGTGAGCCGTTTAGTCGTCCATTGAGCTATAGTTAAATAATCTTAATCTGTATAAATAACACTATCCCTAAAAAGAAAAACGGTTCTGCAACAAACCAATCTTGACTATGAGTTCAAATGCCTATCTATTAGTATCTTTGTACAATAATTTTATACATACACAGGTTATCCACAACAACCCCCTCCCGTCGATTAACATATCTTCTAAATGACATTAGTGCCATTAAACACTAAAAACCTACAGCAGCAACAAATGATTATTTTTTTTTGGGGGGGGGGTCGAAATAGGCACAATTCTAATTAACAATATTGAGATTCATGTAAGAAGGGAGAGAGAGAGAGAGAGAGAGAGAGAGAGAAAGATTCAGAGAAAGAGATTTTGAGATAGATTAAGAGAGAACGATTTACAGAGAAAAATTGATAGAAACTTTCAAAAAACGACTTACAGAGAGAGATTGATTATGAATATTATCAAATAAAACGATGCTTCTTTTTTATTTAATTTTTTTCATTTAGGGAAGGGGGTTGTCTGCTGAGTTGTATTTTGTGTGACAAGATGGCGTCTCTAGTCCGGTTTGTTATCAGAAGACGTCATACTGAAATCATCTACAGCAAATATTTCAAAAAGAACGTCCTGAAAATCATTACAATTAAATTATTACCCCCATGGACCTTAAAAAGCGTTCCAAATAAAATAAATATAAAAAGAAAAGAAAAGAAAAGAAAAAAGTCACAGATTAAATATTAATAATCATTATAAAGTCTATCATGAATATGATCAAAGACGATGAAAGAGTTCAGTAGGAAAATACACAAAACTAAAATGTTTTTTCATCAGAACCAAATATACGAAAAAAAAATCACAAAAGGATCATCAAAAACAAAATGCTGTGGTCTTTTGCAAGACTTGCATTTATAATGACCTAATACACACGCGCGGTCACGCGCGTGTGTGCGTGTGTGATAGTCAAGATTGACTGTTCTTTTGACTTCCGGTTTCCATTGCCAATTGTTTGGATGATTATGCATGGTCAAGAAGATAAGAAAGCCATTCATAACATCGGGAAAGGGGAGATATTCTTCATTATATGAGAGGAGGGTAATCATTGATTAGTAGGAACTATATTTTGCTTGTTACCGTCTGCAGAGCAGAAACCGGAAGTAAAAAAAAAACAGGTAATCTTTACTATAATCTATACATATTTTTTTTCTTTGACCTTTATGCCAACAATGATTCCTGACACTTCTAAGGCAAAACCGGGCTTTGAAAGGACAGTTTGTTTTGGGGTTTTTTTTTAAACTAAAGTATAAAACTTAATTCATGTTCGAATACGTGTATTTTCTCGTGTGGTTTCTGGACTGAAGAAAGAAAATACAACTATTAAAAAACGATGAACTTTGCATCTTGTATTCACATTTAAATACAAGATTCTGAATAAAATGATTTCGAAATAATTGATATCATGTTATATTGTAAGACTGAAAATCTATTTTATCTTTACTTTCATCATATTTTGCTTTGGTTTTGATACCCCTAAATTCAACCCAAATTTACAACCCTTCCTTTTCATAACCTATCATACTTTCATAAATCAGAGTCCATTTTCTGTAGGCTGTTTTTGAACCCAGTCAACGATGGGCACTTTTGCAAGTGTATATATATATATATATATATATATATATATATATATATATATATATATATATATATATATATATATATATATATATATATTGTATCTATTTCTGCCTTTCCTTTGTAAAAGCTACTGCACCAGCAACTTCGATCTGCTGCTAGCTCTTTCCAAGTTTTGTGTCCATATTCATTGCCTTTAGGTGACGCTCTATCACATCCTTGTAGCGGAGTTTCTGCCTACCAATCTTTCTATCAAGGACAGCATTAGACTAGAAAAAAAAATGCAAAGTTTATAAAGCAGTGGTATTACTTGCTCTACTATATTCATCAGAACCCTACACAATGTACAGAGACCACATAAAGAGGTTGGAAGCAATACAACAGTGCCACCTAAGAAAAATTATGGAAATTAAATGGAACGGTCTTATACCAAATATTTAAGTACTGAACAGAGCCAACAGGGACAGCATAGAAGCCATACTCACCATCACACAACTGCGCTTCACTGGCCATGTGGCCAGAATGTAAAAGAATCACATCCCCCAAATTCTATTGTATGGAGAATTGGAAAATGGGTACAGAAAAAAAAAAATATATATATATATATATATATATATATATATATATATATATATATTCAGGTTTGAGGTGTTCAAAAGTCGAGACTAATGAAGACAACGATGTTGTTAGATAGTGCTCAATAAAAAGAGCGAAATATTATTTTTTTAATTATTATTTGAGGGTAAACAGTTACATATGGTCGCTACAAATAGCCATCTGTTTCAGTCAAAGAGACTTCCTCAGGCGATCTAGAACCTCTCGACGTTTTCTTTTCGGCGGCGAGAGGTTCTAGGTCGCCTGAGGAAGTCTTTTTGACTGAAACAGATGGCGATTTGTAGCGACCACATATATATATATATATATATATATATATATATATATATATATATATATATACTAGCAGAAGTACCCGTCGTTGACTGGGTTCAAAAACAGCCTACAGAAAATGGACTGTGATTGATGAAAGTATGATAGGTTATGAAAAGGAGGGGGTTGTAAAGAGATAGGTTTTGATAATCTAAAATTTTACCCTAAGCAAAATATGATGAAAGTAAAGATAATTTTCGCGAAAATATATTTTTTATATCAACTTTGTTTCCATTCGTAGCCAAGAGTGACCAACAAAATTATGTTTCCTTACAAAGAGAAAATGTTATATATATAATAATATAAATATACAAGAAATAAATGTTACCATAGTCAATAAAAGTTACTTTTATGGTAGAAAAGTTCATTGGTTTGTATTTTTAAGTAGTTTGTAAAAAAAAATTTTTTTTCATTCACGAACCGGGTTAAAAAAAATCAAAATGGCAGCGACTTTGAAATGGAGAGCCCCGTTTTCAATTTGAAGGAAGGGCACCTGAGCATTCTGTGTTAACAATTTAAGAGCGTTCCGTCAACGTAAGGAATATTTATAAACATATTTTAATGTTTTTCGTTATTTTATGCTTGAGGAATATTCGATTATGGCATGTGTAGTTTATATAAAAATTAATTTAAGTAGTTATCGCCCCAAATTTCGTTTTAATTTCGGTTCGCTGAAATTATTTCAAGTAAAGAGCATTAAAAACTATTTCAAAACAAAAAAAAACATGAACGGAACTTTTATTGACTGTGGTAACATTTATTTCTTGTATATTTATTTTTCGGGTAGTCGTTTGTTGGTTTTTCTGCTAAATACTCTTACTAAATAATATCGACGAAATATCGAAAAACAAAGAAACGAAAACAGTTTTGAAAAATAATGAAGATTAACTTACTTTAGTAACATAATTTGAAACAGCAAAATGGGATATTAAAAAAGTAAACACGCAATTACTTTAGTTTTTTTAAAGCAAAGAATTGAAATAAATATGAATAAGAAGAAAATGGCGCCCTTTTCAAGCAGAGCAGCTTCGCTTCAGTTTTACAGTATTGAACGGTGTAGTATTGCACCGTCGGATTTAAGGTTGTACTATTGTAATGTAAAGAACACGCAGAAAGGGTTGTAATCAACTGAATTCCTTCTAGTACACTGACAAAAAAAGCTTAAACAGATATATAAATAAAAATAAAAAGGTTATGCAACTGTTTTTAAAAAGACACGTAATCACGTGAGCAGGATTTTTTCTGACACAATAATAAGTAACGTTCTTATTTTTTATTATTTATCTATTTATCTATTTTCGAAAGAGTGCCACGTGCAAGTGGAGAAGGAAAAAACAGAGTTATGCAAAATTTGTGTCGAGAATTGTCTAAAGTTCCAACTTTTTTGGTGGGGGCTTTCACTTTAATAAGAACGTGAATTTATGAGGTGAATTTATTCGACACAATATGATTCAACTCAAAAAAATAAATAAAAGCTAACGTGAATTAAGATTAAAGTTAAGGTGTTATTGTGGACCTCGCCCCTTTTAAAAAACCTTGTTAAACTTTGTGACATATTTACATTCTATGGAGGTCAGGGGCGAACGAACACCACATAATTTTATTATACCATATTTCTTCAAACTGAAACATAATTATCAAAGTATACTTACGCAAATAGATATGAAAAGTCTATGTTAAAGTTTGTGTCATATTTCCATGGAGTACAGGCGCGAACGCAGACCCCATAATTTTATTATACCATCCCTATGTAAGTTGAAACATACTTATCAAAGTATTCTCATGTACATCTATATCAAAAACCCTTGTAAACGTTTTTTTTTTTTTTCATTTTTTATTTCCATACTTTGGGGGCCAGGCGCGAACGCAGACCCCACAATTTTTATGAACCACCGTTTTGTCAGATCAAACATACCTATTCCTGATCCTTAATACATCTTCTATCATTATACGTAATCAGATTTTTAAAATAGTCAACTATATAGGAGCCTATTCGTGACCAGACACACACACACACACACACACACACACACACACACACACAGACGTTCAGCTTTATATTATAGATATATATTGCAAGAAAGGGGAAAAATATTTGATCGCACGAAATAACTGAAAAGAAAACTTTTTTTATAAAATATACATTACTTAATTCATGTGAAGTTTCAGTAAAATGTAAAACCCTTTTTAGGTATGTAAAATCCAAGAGAAATTCTCTGTTATTAATTCTTACAAAAATTATTTTTTAAAACGAATTTAAGTTAAATTAGAAAGAACGTGAATAAAATAGAGCCTAAGAGTATGAAAAATATGCGTAGAATGAAGAGAAACTGAATGACGACTTCTTTTTCATTAATTGGAGAAATAAAGAACAAAAAAAGAATAAGTTGTCAGATAGGTGTATTCATGTATATCCATATGTAAGGGGTTAGGGTTATTAAATGAGTGACCTCAGGATTTCCTGGTCTGCATGAAGTCCTCTTTGTTAGTCGCAACTGTCCATTAACTTGCAGGATTACTGGTTATTTTTAACTCAGACAACAAGAACAGCAAGGACCAGTTGTTAAGTACAAAGTCAAGAAAGGTTTGACCTAGAACATACAAAGGAACGTTATGCTATATGCAATAGCAGAGACGTGCAGAGGATAATGAATCCTGATGCTGACGCCTTCTGGATGTTAACTGGAGTCTTGTTATCTGGGTACTTCTGATGTTACTATGTTGCCACCACCTCTATCACGGTAAAGATTTGGACTTTAGAGGGGGTTGCTGCTGCTGTTCCTGCTGTTGCTGTTGCTGTTGTTGTTGTTGTTGTTGTTGCTGCTGCTGCTGCTGTTGTTGAGCAACATTCTTGATGATGTTTTTTTGTTGCCATTCGTTTCCCATATATCCTTCTATTCAGAATTCTTTATGGAAAGATATCAGGTATGGGAGGGAGCACTTGAAGGTTGTCAACGTCCTTAAGTGATGGTGTTTTGGTGGAACAAACTGGGTTCGAACTTGGCACACCCATGTTATCAGCCCATATCGTTAACCAATGGTCTACAATCGCCTCCTTGCTGCTACTTCTGCTGCTGATGCTCCAGTCGTCATCATCATCATCATCATTGCTGTTGCTTTTGTTTGCTTTTGATTAAGAAAGTCGGGTTTCTGCATAAAGCTTACAAACATTCTGCCTCACAATTGTCTAGCCTGAATGATGTCCTTTTTCAACAGAGCTCATATGGCGTCTATATGCAAATACCAAACCACGTATGAAATGACGTCATCGTGGGGAACAAAGAAAAAGATTATAAAAAGTAGAGAGAGCACGTTCAAGAAAAGGATCTCGTTAGAGACGTAGGTGACGTCATGGCCGTAACAAGAAATCAAGCGTGATGGGAGAATGAGGAAATAAATGTTATTGTTACATGAAAAAGTGAGTTGAAGTATTACTTATCTTCTGTTCCTTGCAACGTGTTACATAACATATTATACACAACGTTACACTTCTCATTGGACACAGTTATTCATAAACCTGCAGAATTGCAAGATTTTATGCTTAACACTGAGTGCAACAAGGTTGAGTGCAAAGTCAGGAAAGATTCGGTTATTCTGACCACACAATGGATTGACACAAAAAAAAACTCAACGTTGCCACTTTCACTCTATTCATTTGCAGTTTCGACACATCTTTGCTTGCTATATGCTGAGGACGATGGATCCTCATGCCGACTCCTCCTGAATTTTCACCAGTTCAAAGTTAAGTGGTTGCATGCAAAGTCGAGGAAGGTTTGTCCCAGAATACACAAAAGAATGGTTGTCACAAACAGCAGCAGAGACAACCAGAGGATGATCGATCCTAATGTCGACTCCCCATGCATTTTCACCAGAGCTCTTTTAGTTGGGTAGCTCTAATACTACCACGTTGTCACCGGCCCTACTGCGATGATGAAATGTTGAACTTTATGGGGAGGGGGTGATGTTGTTGGATGTTATAGCATGTCAATCATCGTTGGACCATTTTATACTAAAATCGTCAGGCTTATGTATATGATGGATCTGTAGATTAATTTAAATTTGAAGAGAGTTTCGGGTACTTAGGCATTATTTGGCCCGGATATATTGGCGTGACCGACAGTTGATGCAAACCGACGGAAAAAGCTGGACGGTGATTGGAGATGGCGGGAAACTTAAAAAACAACAGTAATTCAAAGTGTAAACAAAATACAAACAGAAAAATCAACAAACCTTACCTTAATTTTAAAACAATTTGAACAAAATAATTCGCGTTTCTTTTTGTTTTTTTTGTTTTTGTTTTTGTTTTTCTTGCTGGCGGTTCTCAACAGTTGTCGGTCACATCCGTGATCAACGCTCGTTTTTTTCCGGCGGTTCTAGTCAGGAGTCGATTGCGCCCGTTCCAACGTCACAAAAATCCGGGTCAAATAATACATAAGTACCGAGTTTTATCACATACAGCATAGTGTCTTTCCAAATGGTCACTCATTTAATACTGATCAGGTTCAATGTTGTTTAACTTTGGTAATCTGAAAAGAAGAACATCATCCATTGTTTTCTGGTCGTTTCTGCTTAGCTTATAGGAGATATATTGATATAGTTACGTTGACGTACTTGAGGTGTGTCAACATAATTATAGTTTTGGAGTTATGATGTGAAATTAAATTGTTGAATCAACCAAAGATTCAGCCAACTTATGAAATAATACAATTCAATTCAATTAAATATATTGGCACAAGATTAGCGCAAGGACTTAGCCGGGTAAATTTTAGTGGATATCGAATTCACAAGTGGTTCTCCATAATCTGAATGTATATCTGTTTTAACAGAATACATTTAATCCCTTTTTTCTTACATGCACGCTCTCGGGGATGACTATATATTTAGTAGCACTATACTGAACATTCTAAATTCCAAACTAACCTATCTCTGGCCAAGTCTTTATTTATCCTTCTTTCTCTCACACCCATCTTTATCATTTCCTCCCATGTTCTCCTTATCCCTCCTTTGTGAATTGGACTAACTACCTCAACTTTTCCACTTTTCTACATCTACTCACTGAAGAACTCTCGTGTATTCTATTAACATGACCATACCATCTAAGTCTCCTATTCTGCATACATATCCCTATACTGTTCAGTATCTAATTTTCCTCTTAAGTCATCAGATCTAAGTCTGTCTTCAAGATGCACATTACACATCCATGGCATCTCTCCGTGTAACATATGTCATCAAACTTCATTTCCATACATTATCCCACTGTATACACATGCCTGATAAACTCTTTTATTGGTCGACAATTGTAATGCTCTGCTGGGTAGTGATAACAAAAGTTCCCTGAACTTACTTCATACACGTCTGACATTTGCAATTCCACCAGCATCTTCTTTCCCTGTTCTCCAATAGTATCACCAATATGACAGAACTTCTTGACAACCTCAATAGCTTCGCCATCCAAATACAGTTTCTCGCCATCTGAGTTCTCATCTCGCTCTATTGTCTTACATTTCTTGAACACAAGTCATCCTCTCATTTCTCTTTATTCTCGCAATCACACTAGCACCTGCTTCATCCTGTGCTGCAATGATATCACCAAGGTAACAAGACTTTTCAACATCCTTGAATACTTTCTCCACATCTGAGTTCTCATCCATCTCCACTGATTTACACTTCTTCTGCACAAACTAGTCATTCTCTCTCACTCTACCAGTAATTCTAATGCATTTATTGGGTAAACAATACTCACTGGCACCATGAATTTTAAGTTGTTTTTTTAAGAACCTTATACTACCCAAGCTTCCAACAGTATAGGCTCACAACCGTAGCCTGCATAAACAGAACTATTTTTAGATGCTTGGTTAATCCGTTCTACCTCCGAGCCAGTGAACTAGCAACAAAATCCCATCTTTTTACTATAGACGTCTCTAACTTCCTTCCTCGGATTACGTTACCTTTGGAATTCTCTGTCTGCTCCCATTTTTCCTAACAAAATTTTAATCTAATGTGAACAAACCTTTTGCAACCCAACTCGTCACCCAGACTGCTCCTCTATAAATCTGCTCCATATCACAGTAGCTTTTATACTTCAGTGTTTGCAGTGAAGAAAAGTGAAAATAAATAAATTTTTCAAGGATCCATGGCGTAATGGATAAAATTCAGTTGTAATTTATAACCTTCTGGGGGTTTATGGTTCAATTCTCAGTGCAAGCGACTCTCAAAAATACAATTGCGAATTACTTAGGACTTTTACACAGTCATGCTGCCGTGTGGATTAATTAAAGGGTTCCATTCGAAATTCTGTGCAGATTCCCGAGTACAAGATACACCTGAAAAAGGCCGAAGGCTGTGAAAATAACGTAAGATGATGAAAACAATAGTTTGAAAAATTCAACTAATACAAAATTTGTCCCATTAAAAAAAAAAAAAAAAAAAAATTCTCAGGGCTTTACAGTACCAGAACTCCCAATGGCATCGGTTCACCGCTCTTGTCAGAACCGTAGCCTGCATTAATAGAACTATTTTTAGATGCCTGGTTGGTCCATTATGAGCTTGAAACACGCTTCTGAACGGCCCGATTATTTCGTTCACTCTTTGTCCAACAAATCAATAACTGTTCCCTGGAAATTAACTGGTTTTGTTTTTGTCATTTTTCTCTCCTCCCACTCCTCCTCCCCCTCCTTCTTCTTCATCTTCTTCTTCTTCTTCCGATCGTTATTGTCTCCTGTAACCGGGCAGCTAAGTAAATGGACGATTCCAGTGCAAAAAAGCTGCAGCAGAAATGGTGGTAGCACGACCAAGGTTGATGGATGTAGTACCAGTAGTAGTAGTAGTAGTAGTAGTAGTGGTGGTAGTAGTAGTAGTGCTTGCAACTTTGATAAAAGCAACTGCAACTATGTTAGCTAGCTGCAGCAGTTGCAGCAGCTGCAGCAGCTGTAGCAGCGGCAGTCATAGCCGTGTCAGTGGTATTGACGGATTTAATAACATCAGTAATAATGAAGAAGAAGAAGAAGAAGAAGAAGAAGAAGAAGAAGAAGATTACGGAAGATTAGTGGCTTTAATCATAGTAGAAATAATGACGATAGGCTTTTATAACATTTACGCTTTCATTTTAGGCGCTATCCATTTGCCCGGGATTGAATAAGTCTACGCCATTTTGCATCCAGCACTTAATATTATAATAGAAAGAAGAACCAACAGCATTCACCCTAAGTGGGCTGAACCGGCTTCCTCCGAAATGTTAACGGAATATTAAATTCACAAGCGGGTCCCAGTCACATGTATATCCCAGTCAGAAGAGATGGCGACGTTAAGTTTTTGCAGTTCTTGCAAGGAAGTGTCGACGTCTTCCTACATACAACACTTGGTATTCTCAAATAGTCACCCATTTTACTACTAATCAGGCTCAACGTCGCTTAACTTCAATAATCTAATGATAACCGGTGTGTTAATGTGATTATGCTGGCTATAACGTTATAATACCTTTATTTTATTTTATATCATTAGTGGTAGTAATATTAGTATTATTATTATTAGTAGTAGTAGTAGTAGTAGTAGCAGCAGCAGCAGCAGTAGTGTCCCAGACCTTAATTTGATGAGTGTGAAGAGAGTACTAGGACTTTGAGGAGGTTTATAGCCACCCAAGTTCTTATTATTATTATTATTATTCTACTTCTTTTTCTTCTTCTTCTTCTTCTTCTTCTTATTATTATTATTATTATTATAATTATTATTATTATTATTATTATTATTATTATTATTATTATTATTATTATTTACATATAATATTAACTTGCGTAGGAGTAGGTGTATACTAAGTGACTTTAATTGAAACGAATAATTAATTTTGCTTAAAAATATGCAATTTTCTTATCTTATATAAACGTGTATTTTTTATTAAAAAAACAAAAAAGTTATATAATTAATTTAGAGAGTTTTATTGTTACATACACATTTTCTCCTTGTTTGGTCCCCTTTGAAAATAATATATAAAATATGACATATATACATATATATATATATATATATATATATATATATATATATATATATATATATATATATATATATATATGTGTGTGTGTGTGTGCGTGTGTGTGTGTGTGTGTGTGTGTGTGTGCACTAGTATTCCATTGCTCTATCGTTATTTTCATGGCACGTGCTTGAATGAGCTCTAATCTATCGTTTCCCCACCCCCTTAAAAAACATTCACAACAAAACTTGTCTAGCTACAACCACTGTAAATAAATTCCTTTTTCTCTGCGTACCCAAAACTAAACGAAACTTCCACGAACAAAGTTTTGTTCCAATGCCTTTATTATTATTATTATTATTATTATTATTATTATTATTATTATTATTATTATTATTATCTATATAATATTCTTAGTACTATATAATATTCTGCTTGGTCTTTCCTTAGTTAGTTCCTACGTTACGTTTCGAAAAAGGCCCACTACAAGGCCAAACTGCTTCAAAAAAGGCCAAATTCACGAAATTTGGTTTTATGAAAGCCAATCTGGCAACCCTGGAAAGAATATTCGAGTGACCTCATGTTGATGTAGCCTCGTTTTCGAATATCATTATAATGATATATGACCAATGGAGTAATGGCTTGAGAAAGGAATTCATATTAATTTGTAACGAGCAGCAGTTCTTCACGGAAGAAATGTCAGAGAAATGTTACATAAAAAGGGAACATTTGAAAGAAACAGGGCAAAAAAGAACATTGCTTGCTAAGAGGTGCTGAACTGAAGGAGTAAATAAAAGATTGTCTCTTACAATGTGGGTTTATTATTTGTATTCAACTATGTAGCACAATATTACTTTCGTAGTATTTATTAGTACTTATCAATTTATCTCATTTGTGTCAGTTCTATATTTAAAATACAATAGACATGATTTTCATAGAAATGTTAATAAACTCATATTTGCTGCATGTTATTGATTTTTCTGTTCAAAAAAAAACAAAACTTATTTTTTGTGTTATCCAAAAAAATAGCTTTATCAAAATATATTTGCTGATTAAATATATTTCTCATTTAGTGGAATTTTCACAGGTCCTATTAGTTATTATTATTATTATTATAATTATTATTATATTTTTTGCATATTATCATTCTAGCAGGCAGATCCTGGCCTTGTCTGCTCATAAATTGCACTTAAATATATTTTAATTCAAGCAGGTTTCATATTTATTATTACAGAGCCAATCGCTATTGAATATTATATTGTACCTAATAAATAGTACTGATTTTAAACGTTTAAGAAAAAAAATGACTTGGGCGCCATCAGCTAGAATCGAAACCAAAACTTTTAGCACTTCCGCTGCATTCCCTACCATTTATTGACAGATAGATAAAGATTTAAAATTAAACCACTTCAAGCTATGAATGAATTTGCGCATGCACAGAAGTAATAGAAATATGTCGGAAAGTTGAAATGAACATTTTGTATTTCAACTTGCTGACATTTCTGTATGCATTATTCATCCATCCAAACAAAGAGTTTACTCATTATAAACCATCCTTGTTGTATGATTACTATTTTCTGTTAATTTCAGTGTTTATGTGATCAGTAGTTTAAGAGTTTATTGAAACTCAGATAATCTTGGTTAACTGGTGTCTAATGACTATAGATCAAATTTAATGCAAATCTATATAAATAATACAGTTCATGTATGTGTGAGTGTAAATGTCTAACAGGTAAACTCTTAAACTACTTGTCACATAACACTGAAATTCTCAGGAATTAATATTCATGCACCAAGTATGGTTTATAGCAAGTTATATCTTTATTTGTATGCATAGATAACACATACAGAGATCAGCAAATTGACATGCAAACTAGCCGACATGTTTATATTTGTGCGCATGCGCAATGTCGTAATCATGAGTCATTCAGACGTCATTTCTCTTTAAATTATCGCATGCATTGTCGGTAGTTTTAATAAGACATCATCTTTTTATTCGAATAAGGTGGGGAATGCGGTGATTGTGGGGTAACTTCCAGTAATAACGTCATTCCTCTGGTGTTAAGTAGGAAACCACTTGAGATTATCATCACATGGATTGGCAAGTGTTTAAATAAGACAATCCTCCCAGACATTATCTCCTGTTGTTTATTTGAGTAGGCAGGGGGGTAACTTCCGATGATGACGTCATTCCTCTTCAAATTATAGTGTTACGTGACAACTTGAGATTTTCCTCACATTAATTGGTGAGTGTTTAAATGAGACAATCCTCCCAGACATTATCTCCTCCTGTTTAGTTGAGTAGGGAGGAGTTAAGCAGAGGGTAACTACTGATAATAATGTCATTCCTCTTCAAATTATGGTGTTAAATGGGAGATTACCATCACACGGATTGGCAAGTGATTAAATAAGACTATCCTCGCATACATTATCTCCTCCTGCTTATTCCACTAGGGTAGTGATAGGTGTGGAGATTAACTTTCGGTGATAACACCATTCCTCTTCAAATTATGGTTGTTAGGGGGGACACATTGAGATTATAATCACATGGATTGGCGAGTGTTTAAATGTGACAATCCTTCCAGACATTATTTTCTGCTATTTATTCCAGTAAAGAGTGATAGGCATGGGGTAACCTTCCGTGATGACGTCATTCCTCTTAGAATTATGGTGTTAAGTGTGGGACAACTTGAAATTATCATCACATGGATTGGCAAGTGTTTAAATAGGACAATCCTCCCAGACATTATCTCCTTCTGTTTATCAAGTAGTAGGAGTGATAGGTTGGGTGGTAATTTCCAGTGATGACGTCATTCCTCTTAAAACCATAGTGTTATTCTGGGATAACAAGATTATTATTACATGAATTGGTAGCTGGTTAAATGAGACAATCCTCCCAGATATTATATCCTCCTGTTTATTCGAGTAGGGGAGTGATAGGCAGGTTGGTAACTTTCGGTGAGGACGTCATTCTTCTTCAAATATGGTATTAAGTGGGTGACAACTTGAGATTTTCATCACATGGACTGGTGAATGTTTAAATAAGACAATCCTCCCAGACATTATCTCCTCCTGTTTATTCCAGTAGGGTGTGATAGGCAGGGTGGTAACTTTCGGTGATGACGTCATTCCTCTTTAAATTATTGTGAGAAGTGGGGAAAACTTGAGATTATGATCTCATGGATTGGCAAGTATTTTTATTAGACAATCCGCCTAGTCTTCATCTCCTCCTTTCTATTCGAGTAAGGGAGATAAGAGGGAGTTACTTCCGGTAATGGCGTCATTCTTCATCAAATTATCGTGGGAAATGAGGGACGACTTGAGAATATAAAAGTTCTCATGATCCTAGATAGAGCAGGTATATTTAAACGCAGCGTGTCCTGAAAGAAATAATTACTTTGTCTTTTTTTATTGTGTTGTGGTATATACGTTACTCAATGAAAAATCCCCAATACCCAGGCAACACTGGGTAGCCCTGCTTGTCTGAAAATTTTTTAATTTTCAAATGGAAAGTTATTCCCATATTATTTCCCTCTAGAAATCCTTTGAAATACTTTAAAGAAATAGAAATTTGGGGAGTAGTTATTAATTGATGTCTAATAGATATAGTCAGCATTTCACAAAAATTAGAGTTATCTAAACTCTCACGAAAAGCTTCCACCTCCATCTTCGTCTCATTTGCATAACACTCAAAATATATTTCACATTAGGGCCGGTATGCCTGGCAGTAGTGTTTCAAAATTAATAATGATCGGTTCATTAGTTTATGTATGAATTCTACACATAGATATATACACATACCTAATTTTATAAAGGGAGACTGCTTAGCTAGGTTTTGTCCCGGAATGTGTTCAATAAGTATTGATAATCGATAATCGAAAATCATATGAAAGAAGGAACAGGCGATTTTGAATAAAGTTAACGCCTCACATAACCTAATATCACGAATGCATTTGAAAAGTTCTATTACCACACAAGCGGAAAGGCCCGACATAAAATCAACAGCAGGTTCTTTGATATAACAGGAGTGCATTCAAAATGTTTCTGTTTGGAGTACAATTGGAGCATGATACTTGACTTTTTTTTTTAACTTTAATTCAAGCCATTATATATAAAAGATAAGTTTATAAAATGAACAATATCTTCTCTACAATGCAATGTTTACTATAATGTATTGTGGACTAAGTCACTATGGGGAGCAATATGAAGCTTCCTCCTGGTGCACCGTGTTGAGTCCCTAGGCAATTAATGTATTTGATTAAAAAAAAATGGGCGATTTTACCGATTTCGGTGACAATAAAAATATGGGAGTGTAGAAACTTCATCGATCATCATTCAATCCCAGCAAACGTCGGGTCTTCCTTATTAGTATTCAAATAAGTTCCAATAAAGGTTGACTTTTTTACAGTATCTAAAGACCTTTTTTTTTTTTAATTTGCAAATCTTATGTGTCTGAATTTTTATTATTTTATCTCATATTGTAAACGGTATTTTAAAATTTCCTTTCAAAGTAAAGGTATTTCTACTTTTAATGAGATATTAGCAGTGGTGCTCGGTATTTCTACTTTTAATGAGATATTAGCAGTGGTGCTCGGTATTTCTACTTTTAATGAGATACTAGCGTTTTTAGGCCGTAAAATACACTTAAATATGATATTTTAATTCACGCAGATTTCGTATTTATTATTATAAAGTCAATTATTTCATATTATATTGTACCCAATATATAGTCATGATTCCAAAAGTAAAAAAAAAATATATATGATTTGAGTGCCATCAGCTAGAATCGAAACCGAAACCAAAACATAACAAAACATAGTTTCATGATTGAAACTGTCTAGAAGTTAAGCAAAGGCTGAAGTTTATTTGTACTCAATATGGCTGGACTGTGGAAAGGAGTGTGAATTTTATTAAATACAAGCTGGTTTCCATGACAACAATGTTTTTGATAGACAAGATGTAAGCAAGGGTCGGACGGTACATAGAGTTTTACAAGTATATAGATATAGTTTTAGATATAAGCATCTGTGAGAAAAAGCTATGGATCACTGTTGCAAAAGGCGATTTCCATATTTAACATCCTATGTAGCCAAATATTGACTTCAGAAGTAGAATTTTGTCTCACCTTTTTTGTTAAACGATACATTTTCATTATAATTTGCTCCCAAATTTGCAAAATGCATATAATATTGCTAGTTGAGGAAAAGAATGGCCAAGATTTGTTTAAAATAAATCTATTTATACTTATGTGCATACACTTATGTGATAATAAAAATAGCTGAAAGATGTTCTGCATCTTGCTATTTATTGCATCTTCTTGTATCGATCTGTTTATTTTTTAATGAGTTTATAGAGCATACTTGGTTTGTACCACTATAAAATAATTAATTGATAGTCCAACATGTAGTAAATAGTAAAACCTCTTTTAGAACAAAACAATGAAAGGTTTATTTCGATGTTCGAAAGTTGGACTGTGTCCGAGTTCAAAAATGAAAAGTAGAAAGTTCTTTGGATGTGTCGGTTAAGCTTTTAGAGGAGTCCCAGGTGGGCAACAGTTATCTTCAGTGAAAATAATCTCTGCTGGAGTGTTCAGAGGACAGGGGAGAGAGAGAGATAGAGAGAGAGAGAGAGAGAGAGAGAGAGAGAGAGACAGAGACAGAGACAGAGACAGAGAGAGAGAGACACACACACACACACACACACACACAGGAGTCTGTCTTCACTGCTTGTCAGTTTCTCTCTCTTGGCTAACCGTGGTTCCCAAAGGGGGCTAAAATAGTTCCTTAGAGGACAGAAGGAATCAATGCGCTCTGCCAGCCAGTTGGCTAGTGTGTGACAATTACTTACCGGGGAGGGGAAGGGTCATTGATTCATGAGAAAATGAATCTTTTATTTTATTTGTCACTGTTACATCGCCTCTTGCTTGGGCTGAAAGCTGACAGAGAAAAAGTAGTAATTCCTTTTGCATTCCTATAAAATAATTAATTAATCGTCGAACACGTAGCATGGAATAAACAACAAAACCTCTTTTAAAACAAAACAACGAAAGGTTTATTTTAGCAGTCGGAAGTTGGATTGTGTCCGAGTGGAAATGTTAGAGAAATAGACGACTATGTTACATTTTTAAGTGAACAAATCCTGCTCTTTCCATCCATTATTTCCAATCTTCTCATAATATTGTACAACATCGAATTGACAAGTTCATTGATACTGATCCTCGAGTGGCTTTTGGCCCTTGATAAATGGTTATTCATTAGTATAAAGCAAATAGATTTAACTGTTTACATGGCATAGCCAGTTGCGCTAGCTCTCATGGGTATCTAGTGAACCACTTAAATCAAAAAAGGTACACAGGATTTATTTTCTCTCATGAATCAATGTGATTCCATCACATACTGTTGGCGGGGTACATTGATTCCATTTGTCCCCTAAGGAAATTTTTTTTGGCCCTTTGGGAACCATGGTCAGCCAGCAGAAACAACCCAGTAAGCAACAGACCTCTCTCTTTTCTCTCTTGTTCCTGCCTACTGGATATAGCAGCATAGATGATTTTGCTAACGATAATTGCTGACTGACCTGGGACATCTCAAAGAACTGCTGCCTGACCAACACAACCAAAGAACTTTCTACTTTTCCTTTTTGCACTTTTGCATTCACAGACTGTCACTGGCAAACCTGTCGGCGGCGGTTTTCTTTACCCTTTCTCTCTTCTCCTCTCTTTTGTCTCTTTGTTCCGCTTCCTTTTTTTCTCTATACTTATCCCTATGTATTTGAGTCCGTGACGCCATGCTTATACCACACCCACAAAACAAATGCAAATTGGAAACTAAAATTGCTTCACATCATCCCGGGCAGCGCCCTGTAGGTTCAGCTGTATCAAAATAATCATAAAACTATATTAGAAAGCAGGCGTTCCAGTCTGCAATTAATGGTATCTCGTCAAAATAGACAGCGGCAAAACAAATAATTTTACCAAAGTGCAATCTAATCTGTTAGATTTATATGGAATTTGGCTCTGGCCTATGTGATTTGGCCTTTCTCCAGGGATAACATCTGATTATGGACACAATTGAGCAACAAGGAAATGACATGATATCACCATGCAAATCTATTGAACTGGATATTGTTTGCAACTACAAATCTAGATAATGGAGTGATGTATTGATCAAACAGAATTTACAATAACATGCTTATGGCTTATATTGTGAAAGAGCAATTGTGTCTATTTTCTCTCAATGAGAAAAGGCGTTCTACAAGATTGAGGATTTTTGTTCTTTGCCTTTTTGCCGTTTTTGGATTACCAGTTTATGTGCACTCTGATCGATGAGTTTTTCTTATGTCTCTCTTTTTTTATAATATTTATAATCAGAAGGCGTAACTTTGTAAAATAAATTTTTACTAACCATGTAATCGCTAGTATATGTAGTGATGAATATGAAATGAGTGAACACATGGTGTAATACGAAAAAATTACTCTAATTAGATATCTTCTTATGTTTTATTCACTCTGGCAGAGGGGTTTCCTTTATGTCTGAGCACATGCAACAATTTCTTTAAGAGCAGGGTAAAAGCCACTGTGAAAAATCCAATGGGATCATATTGAAGACGGTTCACTTGGCAGTTTCTAATAAAGAAATCTTCCATCCATCCATCCAGCATGGTCGTAGCCGAAATTGAACTCACTACACGAGTTTGTACTGTAACTCAAATCTTGTCCGTAGCTGAATACTTGATGATTTGCCAGGGCTATCAAGGGTATTTTTTATTGTGACGCCATCACTAAACGGGGTGCCTACCATGGCTTAAGAGAGTCCCATCTACCCTCGAGAGAAGGAAAGTTATTTCCTGGATTTTTCCATTACAGCTGTTTCATTAATGAGTGGCATTTTTACAATTTATGTTTCTGTAAAAATATCCTGTCCCCACCAACTTGTTCAGATGTTTATCCATTAGATTTTTACAACAAATGGTGTATTTTTAACATGCTGAACATCGTATTCGGGTAAAAGATTTCCACAGCCATGCTTCCTCACTTCCTCCATCTTTTGGTGTTATATATATATATATATATATATATATATATATATATATATATATATATATGGCAAAAGGTCTATCTTCCAAATTCCAAGATGTTGTCCATCTTATCGTTTATTTCTTTCAGCATGTTAAATTGTTCAATTCTTGACAGTACCTGTGCAAAATAGTGCAAAATCACTCATATAATTATTATGTCATTTTTTTTTATCTTTCCTACCTTGACTCATTAGAAGAACAGGCTATGAACTTATCAACTTTTACTACTATTTATTAACACACACACACACACACACACACACACACACACACACGCACGCGCACACACACACACACATGTATATATATATATATATATATATATATATATATATATATATATATATATATTTGAAAATTTTTGAGTGGGTACAGAATTTAATAATGCCTAAATACAGACCAATCAACATAATGATTTAAAAAATAAAAAAATGAAAATAAAGGTTAGCTAACCAGGTTTCATTCCTCGCTCAACAGAGCTAAATCAAGGGAAATATGATTAAAAAAAGTCATGAATATGGCGGGGGTGGGGGAACGAAAAATAAACTAGGGTAAAATTACATAGAGACTAAATTAAAACCATTCTAAAGATCATATGCCATTATAGTATTTATAGTGTCGCAATATTTTCAGCATAATATACTGTATATGATCACAAAGATTTGGACGATTATATTTATAGCCAGGAGTGATAAATGCAAATCAATCAGATACCAGAATCGACGTATAAAATATACTGAACTTTTTTAATTTTTGCAGCTATAGTTTTTTTGGGTTTTTTTTTTTTTTTTCAAGAATGGGACTACTAATGACCCTGATTGGATTAATACTCTCATTCTTTACAAGGAATTCTTTACAATTCAAAGCTTCTCAAACTGAACTGATGTTGCTAAATTTTATTACATTTAATACGTACATTCGGATAATTTTCTTTTTTCTGCGATAGAGTTATTTCTTGTGCAATCCCTTTTTTGGAACATTTTTCTATTACAAGAATGGCTCTCTACTTAAGACTAGCAATATCTTATCTGCTTATTCATTCCTGGGCAACGCCAGGAATGCCTATGAGTAAGTAATAAATAACTAAGAAACATCCTTTGATGAAATCTCTAAAAATTCTACAAATTGGCTAGAGATTTTATAAATTTTATATAGATTTTAAGAATGTATATCAAATGACAAATATGTCTTTCCTTGAGGGAATCTTAAGGATGACTTCGGTCCTGAGTACGATTTTAAAAGACATCCGGTGATGAGTCTCAATTTGGTAGCTGTGGGTAATGTTAGTTACCGTTGCTCCCAGGTCCACTTTGTCCCAAAGTGGTAATACCTGTTTGGACATCTGGTTCTACCAGATCAGGCTGTGTGAAGATACTGACTTTCTGACCAAAAATTCATGAAACATTGAAGTTATTGTTTTTTTTTTCCTTTCCCTTTGCAAAACTCAATCATGTTCTGCAAAGTCAAAAGCAAAAATAAAAGCATTTTTCTTCCTCAAAGCAATCAAACCAAATATCATGAATAACTATTTGAAAAATAAAAAGAACTTGAAATTATAAAATCTTTTTTCAAAATTTCTGAATTCGGCATTAAATATTTGAAAAGGTCGATATACCGTAAAACGAAACAACTAAACCAAACTCCATGAATAAATATTTGTAAAATATAAAGAACTTAAAACATTAATTTTTTTTTTTATAAACTTACTGGGTGCAGCATAAAATAACCTGAAAATAACCATAAAAAACAAAGCAATCAAAATAAAACTTTTTCATTCTTTTTGTTGTATTATTTTTTTTTGTTTTAGTTTTACGTAAAAATATTTTAAAATAACAAAAGGAAATAAATTTTTGAGCATTGTTTTAAATATCTTTTTCGCATTATTTGTTTATTTTTTTTTCAAGTTTTACATATAAAAAAGTTTTAAAATTACAAAAAAAGAAATAAATTTTTGAGCATAGTTTTTAATATCTTTTTTGTATTATCTGTTTATTTTTTTTAAGTTTTACATGCAAAAAATTTTAAAATTACAAAAAAAGAAATAAATTTTTGAGCATTGTTTTCAATATCTTTTTTGTATTATTTGTTCGTTTTTTTTTTTTCAAGTTTTACACATAAAAAAGTTTTAAAATTACAAAAAAAGAAATAAATATTTGAGCATTGTTTTCAATATCTTTTTTTGTATTATTTGTTTATTTTTTTCAAGTTTTACATGCAAAAATTTTTAAAATTACAAAAAAGGAAATAAATTTTTGAGCATTGTTTTCAATATCTTTTTTGTATTATTTGTTCGTTTTTTTTTTCAAGTTTTACACATAAAAAAGTTTTAAAATTACAAAAAAAAAAAGAAATTTTTGTACATTGTTTTCAATATCTTTTTTTTTTATTATTTGTTTATTTTTTTTCAAGTTTTACATACAAAAAAAGTTTTAAAATTACAAAAAAAGAAATCAATTTTTGAGCATTGTTTAATATCCCTTTTCATTCTCTCCTCTTTTGCAGTACTTTAGATAAAGCAGCAAGATGCCCGCATACCTCTCAGATACATTGCTGCGGCTGAAGCGGGAGGCTGCAATGCAGGAGGATGCCGATGAAGTCACCACCGCAGTGGACGATGCTGCAGGATCGGCAATGGAGACTGTTACCAAAGCAGCACCCAAAAATGGTATTGACAAAATAATGGACGAAGCATTACATGAATTAGAAAAACGTAGGTACCTTCCCTTACCAATTAGCGGTCCGCTTTCGATTTTTTCCATCTTTCTCTTTAACAATCTTTACATATTCCATATGCATATCTGTATATGCACGGACTTGTTGTTGCAGAAATTCATTGATACATACATGGACAGGTGCCCTGTTATATGCATTACATATATATGATGTGCATTTTGTGTGCTTTTTTTTTTTTGGAAGTAATTACTACATAGTAGGGACCCTACGGCAGTAAATAGCGATGAAGTTAGCTAGTGTGAATTTCAACAAGATTCACTCTTAGTGCATGTTGGGATAACCCAGATCTAGATAACAGAATCGCATCCAGGCATGGATGACGTAAGTAACAAGGTAGGGTCAACAGAGATCAAAACATGGTAGACAAAACAAAGTCGAACGCTCAAGAATGACAGATGATGTCACATTTTTCGAGCAACAGAAATCTGTTTTGTTTTTTTTTTTGCTGAAAAGTTTCTCTCGGGAAGCCATACGAACGAAACATGACCCAATGATGTAGAAAACTGATAAGCTCACCAAATGTTACTTCGATGTCTGTTCGTCTGCGTCCTTCATTTCCTAAGTAAGCAAGTTGCATTTAAGAATGAAATAATTATTAAGATACATTAGTCGCCGTAAGTAAATTCTTTCCCATAAGGCCTTGACGAAAACTCGGCGAATGTCTCCTTTGGTCTTTCTTGCATTAAAGTTAAATAGACCAGGAGATTGACAACTACTAGAAGGAACAGCGATGATAAAGAAAATAAAAACCTTGTGTATACAGATTTTCATTTGGTTTATTGATCCTTCATTGTTGAAAACATTATCTATAGATGTCACTCAAGAATACGGGTTAGATGGTATGATTATCAGGAACAAGTCCAAATAACTGTTAGGATTGTTCTTGAGAGGAATCTATTAACATTGGCTTTCAAGACAACCAGTTTATAATCTGTAAGAAAGCAGTCCTGCTGCAATGTGTTCCACAAACTGGATGTTCCATTTAAAGATTCTCTATTCTGCGTAAGTTTCGCCTGAGGAGCGAAGGAAAGGTTTTTTTCTTTATTGTGGTAGGAAGCTGAGTTCTTGCTGTGAATGTCTTACTAGGAGGAACAAGAGGTTTGAGCTCAATCGAACAATTTTGGCTGTTGACCCTTTGTTTGCCGAAGGAAGATGGTATTTTTTATAATCAAAATAAGATGAATTACAATTTTTTGGCTACCGAATTACTTAACTAATTGAAATATATATAAAGTAAGGATTCCAATTTACTTGCCCTCCCACGAGGGCAAAGTTAGACACAAGGTCTGTTTTTAATGTGAGCAAATATCCCAAAAAAAGAGTGACAGAATAGACTAAGGGTAGTATCAGAACAGATATTATACTTTGTGAAAAGGGCAAAGGGTTAAAAGTTAAAAAAGACTTCAAAAGATTTATAAAATCTTCAAAACTTCAAAAGATCTATAGAATCTGAGAGGAAATCTTATTCAGTGCTATTTACCAAATTGAAAAATCATCAAAGGTTAAGCTTCTTTAGAGCATACAAGAAAAGTAAAAAGTAGATCTAAAGTTTATTTTCGACAGTTACGTAATTCTTGCTTTCCTTATTTTGTTCTTTAGTCTTCACATTCCATGAACGATGTTTCTGACGAAAGGGAAATACTACTTCAAGCTCAAAAACAAGCTAATGTTATATATTATATAAATCTCACCTGTCTGTTTAAATGTATGTATGTATGTATGTATGTATGTATGTATGTATGTATGTATGAATGTATGTATGTATGTATGTATATCTCGCAAAAACTTTCAACAGAGGCCGCGGATCCTGACGAAAACAGCATCGTTTTAAACCTTGATACTTCGGACGACAAATATCGAAAAATTGGCCAAAAACATTAATTCCTTCACCCAAAAATCGGCTCTTTTTTTTACAATAAGGGGTTGCTTTTTTCCTCGATGTTTTCACTGACTAGGTTTTTTCGTCGATGTTTTCGACTGACTAGGCTTACTTTTGACGTTCGCCACTTCCGGATTTGCTATGGCCGCGACGGCAAAGACGTCACGTTTTTGGGGGTTTTCTTTCCCTCCTCGTGGAACGAATTCGAGCCTGCCTGCCTACTATCACTTTTTTTTTTTTTTTTTTGGCTCAAGACACACCTCCAAACACCCGGCCAACACCGGGCTCCCAGGCTAGTATATTATAGATAGATAGATTCTGACCTCCAAAAAAGAAATTCTCCTCCAGTGTCAGAAACCTTGCTCAATGAATGTGAGGACTAAAGAACAAAATAAGAAAAGCAAGAGTTACGATGCTACTAAAGTAAAACCAGGGTCCACTTTCTACCCACTTTGTGTGCTCTAAAAAAGTTAACCTTCTTTGGTAGTTTTTTAATTTGGTAAATAACACTGAATAAGAATTCTTTTCAGATTCTGAAAATCTTTTAAAGTCTTTTTTAGCCTATAACCCATTTGCCTTTTATCTAAAAAAAGGATTACTAGGCTTCCAAAAGTAAAGCCAGGCTCCATTTTCTATTCTCCTAATACAAATTATGTTAAAAATTCGGAAAGATACTCACATAATAGCCCCATGAGCTGTGAGTGGAGAAAAAAAAATGACTCTTCGAACCGCAGAAGGATGAGGGCGAGAAAGATTCTCAGGATTTCAACCAGAGTTGGTATGCCTGTTAATCTCATTTTCTCTAAGTTGAATCTTTCAGCTTTCCTCATATTTTTTTTTAAAACAGTATTCCAATGCACTGCAATTAAAAATGCATAAATCATATGATGTTTTCAAACTACCAACCGAGGTGCATATAAGGGGATCTTTGCATCTATTCTATTACCTATGTCTGCATCAATATATCTGTATATACACATGTATGTATGTATGTTTAAATATCAATATATATATATATATATGTATATATATATATGTATATATTGGCTTTGGCTTTCTTTATCAATTTTTGCCTATTTTATTTTTTACCACCCAACCAATTTACACTCTAAAGCTTATGGCATGCTCTTCTCTTTTGTCTATACCACCTTTTTACCACTACCACTTCCACTGCAACCACCACCATCTACACCCTCCACCTACTAACCCCCCATTCTTAACATCTCCTTTCCCCTTTCGTCAGCTCCCCCATCCCCCGCATACACATCGATTCCAACTCCAACTCCGTAAACTGGATTGAAATGTATAACCATCTGTTGCATAGGTGACAGTAACCGCTTACATCAATATACCCACTCATATCATAATGGAATTCAGTCTTATAATATCTCATATACCCCCTACAACCATCTATTTATGGAAATTATATTTCCTATGCTTTACAGATTACACACACAAACTATACGTTTTCTCCATCTCTCTCCAAATAGTAGCCCAGTCTAAAAAATACTAAGCCAGCAATATGGATACAACTGTAGAATGTAACATACCAAGTCAAGTTATGAGTTATTTATCTTCCTATGGCAGGAAGATGTGATAACGTGGTCGAAAAGTGGGATTGGAGAGACAGCGTCATCCGAGGAGGAGCACTCTGGCCTGCAAAAATATGTCCGGATAACCCTTGTCGGCATTCCCCAATAGGGGTGCCTCAGGCGATTAGCAATAAACTAATCCCTTATGAAAGAGAAAAGGCAAATCCTGGGAAGGTTGATCTCCTAGAACTGCATGGGAAGCACAATCAACAAGGAAAAAGTCCGTCTTAGAAATGGCTTAAACTCTGTTGGCTTTTGGTGCTGAGAAAAAGAAATAAAGTTATGAGAGCACTGAAATTTGAATATTATAACGGTTTAATGACTAGTCAGAATGCAGATTTTATATATATATATATAAATAAATATATTTATATGTTTAAATTCTAACTTTCGACTCATGTATAAAAAAAAATTATCAGGAAATGACAGGCAATATTTTTTTTCTTTTCAAACCTCAATCTTTGATAAGAACAGAAAGCTATGGGCAAATGACAACGTGTCTCACAAAAAAAAAGAAGAAAAAGAAAAATGTACTGTCTGTAATTTCCTGATTAAAACTGTTTTATGAGTCGAAAATTAAAATTTAAATAAATAAATATATTTATAAAAAAAATAATCTGCAGTTTTTAAAGCGTTATAATCTAGCGATTCAAATTTTTTTGCAAAAAAAAAAACAAACAAATAACTAGCAAAATGTTACAAGTCATGTAAATCGACAGTCAAAAGATGTGTACATCTATGTATCATCTGAACGTTGTGTCTAAGGTGACTAAACCCGTAGATGACAGATGTCGTCACTATCTCCTCTAGTAGGCCGTTATGCGGATAGAAACACGGATAGAGAATGCTGCCTTTCTTTCAATGAGATGAAAAGAACCTATGATACGTCTTTTGCTAGGTCCAGTGGAGACCATGATTTGACGCTGGGATAAACAAAAACTCTTCAAAAAGTATAATTAAATTCCTGTTGATAATCTTTTATACCAGAATCGTGTCCCCTCCTATCCTCTGCTGCTTAAGATCAGTGGTTTTGATGCATCCAGCTCCGTCTTGGACTGTTTGCTCGTCTGAAGGCTGACCACGCTTCTGACAGCCTCTCCCATGATGCAACGGCCCAAACCGAAAAAGATACCCTTTGACTATTAGACTGAAGTAGCCTCAGGTTTAGCTTCCCTCTGAAAATTACATAAGGGTTGATATTTACTTGTTGCCTAACGCATCAAGATGTTACACAAGGTAAGAAGGATAGAGACTAACCCTGCAACATTAAAAATAATGGGGAGGTTTTTGATATAAAGGTTTAGGTTAACCAGAAGAAACAAGCAGTGTAAAAAGAAACTGGTAAAAAAGATCAGTATATCAAATAGATAGTGTGGTGCATTAGTATTGAGATAATTAATCTGTTATCAGAATCTGGAATTAAAAAAGTCAAAAAATTTTTAGATATCGGAATCAGAAAAATATTGGAATTGTTCATCACTAATACACACACACATATATATATAATGCTGGCTTAGTTTTTATTAGACTGGGTTAGTGTTAAAGAGAGCTAGAGAAATGTATTATATTATGACTTATTTGTTCTTCCATAACTAATAGTGTCTGATTTTCCTTTTTAATAAACATTATTCTTATATTGAATTTTGGTTACCTTTAACATGTATGCATGGGTGGCCACAAAAAATGACACCCATGAAATCGTTAATAAGATTCACAATCCTGTTTGTAATCCAACCATATTTGGAACACAGAATTTTCAGTCGATTCCTGCCTTGTCCACCAAGTTTTAACCATGAATGTTAAACAGTATTTGTTTTATCACCATTCAGTCGTGTGCAGGGAAACTTTGGTAATCATCTCATCAGGAGCGAATGTGATCCTAAATGTACTTCGCATTCACTGTACCTTATCCCTTTGCCCGATAATTGTTTTATTTGTGGATTTCTTACAAAACAATTCCCAGACTATTCCTGGCGAGAACCATCACAACCGAAATCAGTTGCATCCATGTGTGCTTGCAATGCAGTGGTGCATATATGGAGTATGTAATTGGATAATAAGACTGTTGAGCTTACATGACTGAAACGTGGTGGACAAGTCATACATTGTCTTGTGTCTATTTGTACAAGATATGGTTAAATTGCGCTAAGATAAACGCTTCAATGGATGGGGACATTTAATTTGGGTTACTCTATATAGAATAATCATACCTAAATTATGCTTTTATCATGATGTTATGGATTGTATGGTCTATTTGGTTGAAATGTTTGTCTATTTGGGAGTATGATGGGTTTTGTTTAATAGTAAGTTGGTGGTTGCTAAATCTAACTCTGAAAGGTGTTTTCGCCTTACCTATATATTTGCTATTTGGATATTTTGTAATAAGACGTAATATATGACAATTGTTTCTAAGGTCTAATCAAAGAATTGTAAAATCTCCAGTTAGTGCATATCTTGATGATACGATAAGACACTGATTTGTTTTAAGACAACAGAAGTGCTGATTTGTTTTTGTATGTGTGCTTTTTTTTTTTTTTTTTATATTTAAGGAGTTGGTGTCTGTTTTTTGTTTTATAAGTTTTATAGGATAGTGGCCCTGATAGATTTGTGTTAATTTATTGATATGGTAGATATAATCATTAGAGTGTTAACAAATATGTTTGATACGGATGTTACGGATCACTATATGTTATGGATAGTTTTTTGATTGAGAGGGCGGTTGCTATTATAGTCTAGGAATGTATGGCTGTCTGATTCAACCACACCTTAATATATCTTAAGCCTCTGTGAGCATTTAGAGAAAGAGTGATTCTATTTTTTTCATCGTAGCCATCTAATTTACATACGTGTGTCTGTACACGGTAAAAACACATACATAAATTATATGGTAAAATAATAATTTTCTTTCTTCTATATAATAATCATAAAGACTACTACTACTACTACTACTACTACTACTAATAATAATAATAATAATAATAAATAGGAGAAATTGGAATCAGAGGAATGGCTGGAATGATACAATGAATAACAATAATGAAAACAGCTGAAATATTAAGAAAAAACCCTTGAATGCGGAGACTAATACACATGAGTGGACCAGACAAACTGCTGCAGAGGCAAAACATGAAAAAGCGTCACATGGAACCGGGAACATTAAAATTGCAGATCTATAGATTCTCTGTACCCTCCTTCTCTCTCATCTCCTCTCCTTGCCCCCCCTCCCCAAAGAGTGATACCAAATAGCCCTCCCTCCCCAAAGAGTGGTACCAAATAGCCGAGAAGAGTCAAGGAGAATGGAAAGACCGAGGAGAGAGCACTAACCAGACCTCCACTGGACAAGTGCGAAGAGAACTGGGGCCTTAAGGGGGCTTATTGTCATTCAAATTTCAGTGGAAATCAATCTATGGCCGCTACCACTGGATTATTACTGGAAATCTGGGGAGACTTGTTGTCACTCAGCTTCCAGGGAACACCACAGGTTGTTTTTAAGGAGAGATCTTTGATGACCTGTGTGAAAGCTCCTTGTGAGCCAATAATATAGAAGTAAAGAGATATATTATTTTTAGTTATGCAAAAAAAAAAAAAGATGTTTTCAATGTCTTAATTTGTTTTCTTTTACTTCAGGACGTCCTCAAAAACAAGGAGCCTCCCTCTTGGGGCTAACACTTGATTTTTTTTTTATGAGATAACAAAGACATCCGAATATTCATTTAAGTTTCTCCCTATCTCTCAAAGCTAGAGTGATAAAAGCACCTTGATTTGACCACAGTAACTATGTTATAGTTTTTTTGTCATTGTGGTCTTTTCTTTGCCTTGCAAGATTCCAGACAAGAACTCAACTGGTCCTAGTGAGATCACCCGAGGTAACATCACTAGGAGAAGGTACAGCATTCCTAGTATGAGTTAGTGTGTAGCCATGTCGAAGGGAGGGGGGATTTTATTCGAATGTTATTTTGAATATTAGGCCAAGGTTTACTTGCATCCTTGTGTCAGGTTGTCCCGATAAACCCATATACGAGGAGACTGGAGACACTCTAGGATGGTGCCTAGTAGACATTTAATTTTTTTTTTTTAATTTTCTTATCAGTTTGTTTAAGCTGGGGATGCCAGACATTCACTCACTAACTCAGATATTCCAACCGAGAGATCTTTTTAAATGCAATCGTTTGAATCTCACTTGCACTTGGTTCACCGGGTACATTTGACAGATAGTTTTTGAAATTCTTTCTCATGACTTCAGTTGCTTCTATAATAACTGGAATAACAGATATCTCACAGGTAATGAATTTTCAAATGAAATAAAAGAGAATAAATAGAGGAAGCAGTCGTTACTTAATGGGTCGTGGTATATATATATATAGTTATATGTCACCATACTGTATGTGGATGACTATATATATATGTCACCATACTGTATGTGGATGACTATATATATATATATATATATATATATATATATATATATATATATATATATATATATATGTGGATGACTATATATATATATATATATATATATATATATACTTGCCTAAATCTACCTATTTTATCTTCATTATTCTTCTTCTTCTCATATTATATATAATATATATATATATATAATATATATATATATATATAATATATAATATATATATATATATATATATATATATGTGCATATATTTTCTTCATCCTCGATTATTCTCATATGCCTATCCGTTCATCATGATTTTATTTCTTCATTATATTCCCCATTTTCTCTTACATTTCTTTCTGTTAGACCATGTTTCCATTAAGCACTTCCATTTCATTTAATACCAGAAAGCAAACAAAAACTTCTACGAAAATAGAAAGCACGTTTTTAATTCTTTTAAAAAGATTTAAAAAAAACGTAATTCAAATTTAATTACCTTGATTCGTGGAAATGCCAGCGTTGTATTCTGCGTCAGTTGTATATTATCGGCGTGTGCAAAAATATCTGCATCTGCATTTTATGGATGGGTTGTCTGAATACAGACCCCCTCATATATAGTCATCTATATACAGTACTGTTTCGCTGTTTCACAGCTCATCAGTGCGGCTAGATATAGATATATATATATATATATATATATATATATATATATATATATATATATATATATATATATATATATAAAGAAAAATTATTAGATATTACGTTTTGATCTCGGCACGAAGGAAGTGACCATGTGCCACATAAGGTCTTCACGGAATAGCAGATACTTGAGGCAACATGTTCTTGAAATTAAATTAATACATTGTACTTAGCGTAATACTTTACTGCAGGTGGATGACATTATCGATCTTCAAAATTGCTATCAAATTACTATATATAGTTAACAAGGTTTAATTCCAAGTTCCACAATAAAACTGTTTCTGATTGGATGGCATAATCATGTGATCAATTAATATTTGAGAGCATTTTCTGAACATCGTTTAATGAACATATATGCATAATGTTTAGTGTGGATGGATAGAAACATTTAAATGTTTGTCAGAAGCAACTCAGAGTAAAGAAAAATGGATTCATAGTGAATAAATGATGTATCCCAGATACTTGATATGGCATTCACTCTGGTAAAAGTTGAGCCAGATTCTTTCAAAGGATGAAGTTTCTAGGGAATATTAAATTCGTAATTAGCCACCAGCTGTATTTACGTTCTGGTCAGGGAAAGTGACAACCTTAGGTTCTGCAGTTTATTTTATTTTATTTATTTTATTATTTTTTTATTTTTTTGCAGTTATATGTCACCATCTTCTCACATAAATAGCCTAGTATTTTCAAAATGGCTACCCATTTGATACTGAACAGGCATAACATTGCTTAAATTCGGTGATCTAATGAGAACCGGTACATTAACATGAAGATTATTATATATCCTTATTCATTTTCGCCCCAAGCAAAGCATATTGCCACTTGGAACATCAGGGGCTACTATTTAGGATGGTGTCTAATGGGTGACACTGAGAAGTTAAGTAGCAAGATGTCTGTTCATATTATATTTAAACTTCTGAAGGTTTGAAGTTACAGTGAAAGAAGCAGGAAAACGGAAGGGAATTCCAAAGCCTATTAGTCCAAAGGAAGAAACTATTAGAGTAGAAGGATTTCTGGGATCCAGGAACCTCAACAGTAAAGGGATGGGATTTTGCTGCCTGTCGAGTTAGTTAGGAACATGTATGTCGAGGGGATACAAGTGATCTGAGTTCATCAGAATCCGTTCTATTAAAGTACTTGTAAAAACAGCTACAGGGATGCAACATTATGGCGATGGGACAGAGGTTGGAGCTTGGACCGATAGTGTGGGATCTATTTGATTTGAGATTGTTCTTGGATCCTGTCTAAGAGTGAGAGACTAATGGCAGATGCTCCAGCTCAGATGTGGCAACAATACTCCACACATGGGCAAATCGTGGCGTTTTAAAGGTATAGGATACTCTGTGATGTGAGTAATTTTCTAGCATGGTAGATGGAGCCCATCTTCTTTGCGATGTCCTCAATGTATTTGTTTCAATTCATGTTGCCTGTGAATGTTAGGCTAAGGAGTTTAAAAAATGGGCGCTCAGGTAGGGTGTCATTTGTCATGTCGATATATAGTTTTAATTAAAATTTTACTTTTTTTTGTAAGTTCAAACTTGAAAATTCGTTCATCTTGTGAACTAGTTGGCCTTGGTTTCTGCGATACCTTTTGAGTCTGAATTTTTTTCTAGAAAGACATCCAGTACTTACAAGAGGGATAACGTGAAGGTTGCCAACATCCTAAGTGAACGTGAGTCTGCTACTGCTGCTGTTGTGGTTGTTGAGCATCATTCACTTTGCATAAATGATTATTGCTGGCATTCATTTCCTCGATATCTTTCTAGTTAGAATTCTTTTTAGAGACACATCTGGTACTTACAGGTGGAAGCACATGAAGGTTGCCAACATCCTAAGTGAAAGTGTTTCTGTGGAACGGACTGGATTCGAACTTGGCACGTCCATGTTGTTAATAACTTAGCCACCGTCATCTCCCTATCTCAAACAAATGGTGTTAAACGAAATTTTGACTCTTTCATTCTCTATAAGTTTGGGGTGCTTAATATAAACATGGTCTGCTTCATCTTCCCTTAAATACATTGATGCTTTAATTATCATTAAAGGGTCCAGATTTTTTTTGATCGTCTCCATCAAGTCACTCACTTTTTTTTTTTTTTTTTTTTACTGTTTATGATAATTTTCACTTTCTTATAATTTTTCGTTTCTATCTGCCTGGCTTCTTTGTTTGTTTTTTTTTTTTTTTTGTGTGATATTTTTGAAACTATCTTTTTCTGCCTTGTATCTTGTAAACTCGGTTTGTAAACTCATGCTACAAACTATTTCTTCCCATTTCTTTGATTCCTCACCTTTCTGCCTAATTGTTTTACACACAGCGCCGGCGCTAGAAGCCCATGTACCCCTCTCCAAATATTTCATAGTTTTCAGCAATTTTTATTTTTCCAAAACAAATTCTAAAAGATAATGTTTTTTTGTTTTTTTTTCAACAAATAATTAAAAAATATATATATATACAAAGAATCTGTTTTATAGGAAATACAAATTTTCAACTCAAAGACAGCTAATTTTTTTTTAGCGTGTCAGTTTAACGAAATTTAAGTTAAGTCTAGATTAACGCACATGCGGACTATTGTCTTTATATGCTGTGGTTAAAAGCTACTCTGTATAATCAAAAGGTTTAAATGAATGCAAAACGCCATTTTGTTTTTTAATTTTGAAATTAAATAATAAAAGGACGGACATATAAAATCTCGAGTTTATTTTAACCGAAATCATCACGGAAATGCTGCTATCACATTAAGTGAAACAAGATTTTGGGGCGTGGTAGAGTATTACATTGGAATAGTTTGTGTCCTGATAACGCCACAATTTAAAAAAAAATGGTGTTGCTGAAGTTTTGCATTCAAAATCGTCTCATTTATTTTCTTTCAAAAATTTTATATATATATTAAAAAAAAACAGTTAAAGAGGCCCCCAAACATACGATTAAAACGAGGATTCTTTCCTCCATCTTAGTTGGGGGTTCGGAGGTAGGTAGGTAGCGCCGGCTCTGATTATATATATATATATATATATATATATATATTCTACCTTTGACTTTTAACCTTTTTTTTGGTTCACATGCCTGTTCTGTGGACTACTCACTTCCTTTATCTCTTTCAGCACACAGACACATACCCAAACATGTACATCGTCTGCACACGTTGAATAATTATACAATAACCTATTACTAGCAGGGACACCTAGCATAGCCCGGTCGTAAAATACACTTAATATGACATTTTAATTTATGCAGATTTCGTATATATTATTATAGAGTCAATTTTCTATCGATTCTTATATATTATAACGTTGTGATTTCAAAAATAAAAAAATATATCCATATGACTTGAGTGCACAAGCTTGAATCGAAACCGAAACCAAAACTTATGAAGAAAAAAAAATATGTATGTATGTATATATAACTGGAGTTCCTTCAGTTATAATCGAAACTGAAACCAAAGCTTATCAAGAATTCTTGGTAAAAGTATTTATAAAAAATAGATTACTTAAGTGCTATCAGCTATAATTAAAATCAAAACTTATGAAAAATTCTTGGTAAAACTATTTATTACAAGAAATGGAAGATCATGACAGTTAAAAAAAGAAAAGATGTAAGCGCACACATAAAATAACAAACACGCTATCGTATTAATATATAGATAATAATTGTCACGTACACCGTTTATATATTTACTAAACAGCTTTGCCAGCTCACTATAGCTTTGCAAAATTAGAATATTTTAAACAACACTTTTGAATAATAAACATTTCATTATTGAAAACAGAAGACAAATGTTTTCGCATTTATTCATGTAGAATCGATAGACGTTAACATTGCGATAATTTTTATACAAATGTATTTATCCTTTAAATGTGACCGTAAAGAAAAGAAAAGAAAGAAGCCACCAGTAAATTAGTTCCTCCAAAGAATGGCCCGAAAAGGAAAGCAATAGCGCCACATGAATTATAACTGTTATAACAAAGAATTAGAACCAATCATTGGAATTTTTTAATTCTATTAACTTGCTAAACATTTGTCCACGAAATAAAACAGTATTCTGAAAGAAAACTATTTTTCATATTAAAATCAATGCAATCATTCAATTAAAACTATGATAAAAAACTATAGTTAATTAAGACCCAGGGTATCTAATTTTTTTACTATTGAGTTGAAACCTTGTGTAATAACAAAAAAAAAAATGGTTAGAATACACAAAATTGGAAGGACGAAAGTCATTTATTTCCTTTAGAAGGCGAAATATTGACTCTCCTATAAATAAGACAATGGATACATGTGATATATTTCAGAAATAAAGACGCTGTATTTTCAAGATAAAATTTACACATTATGGTCAGAAGCAAATCAGTTAACACAAAGAGTTACATTGCACTTTTGGCAATAAGTTAATGGCAAGACTCATTTTTATAAGTTAATGGCTTACTATTTCAAGGCTCATTTTTATAAGTTAATGGCTTACTATTGCAAGGCTCATTTTTATAAGTTAATGGCTTACTATTGCAAGACTCATTTTTATAAGTTAATGGCTTACTATTGCAAGACTCATTTTTATAAGTTAATGGATTACTATTGCAAGACTCATTTTTATAAGTTAATGGCTTACTATTGCAAGGCTCATTTTTATAAGTTAATGGATTACTATTGCAAGACTCATTTTTATAAGTTAATGGCTTACTATTGCAAGACTCATTTTTATAAGTTAATGGCTTACTATTGCAAGACTCATTTTTATAAGTTAATGGCTTACTATTGCAAGACTCATTTTTATAAGTTAATACGTCATCGAACCGAAAGAATTTTTAAAAGGGTTCCAACAGCTTTCAGAGAGAAGTTGATGAATATTGATAAATTTTATCCTTTCTTCAGATAATTACGCTGCAGTAAGCAGTACTTATTATATATTATCTTATAGCTTTTAAAACGAAATTATTTGATATCCTATGTATAGGACAGGTAGACCTAATAGGTTTATAAAGTATGATTTTGTACAGCAATATGCAAATCAATTTTATCACTGAACACTCGTCTACTGTCAACAATTTACTTTACTCTCTGTGCTTTAAACTAAACGAGATTTCCATGGGCAAAGTTTATTTCCTCAAACTACTCGTTTGTGGGACTCAATAATGTGAAGCTGTTTCTCAACTGACCATAACATGGTCGTTTTCAAGTCAAATGTAAACAAGTTCTTGTTGAACCGTCCTCTTAAATAATCAAACTCTGCCCAATTTACACCTATCATCACATATTACACCTATTATCATGTTGTCTCACAGCCATTTGATACTCATTAACCCTTATCCTTGAGTGGCCTTTGAGTCTTGATGAGTGGTGACTCTCTAGTAAAAAAATCATATATACATAAAGTATATATATATATATATATATATATATATATATATATATAAAACAGATGGAGATTTTCTCTTGTAAAAACTAAATAATATGCTATAGCTATCTTCATCGCAAAAATTTATAAACATAAAGTTGGATTTGTGAGCTTCAATGCTATTTAGGTCTAACTTTTTAAAATCCGGCCAACAAATTGCATCATCCAAAAATAATTCTGAAATTACTTTATTTCAATTGAACCAAGACCGTTATGGTGCAAAGCTCTGATCCTAATAATTAGACTAGTTCAGATCCAAGTAAAACTTAAACTAGTTAATTAAAAATCAATGAATTAAAAATCAATTAATTAAAAATCAATGAATTAAAAATCAATTAATTAAAAATCAATGAATTAAAAAGTAATTAATTAAAAATCAATGAATTAAAAATCAATTAATTAAAAATCAATGAATTAAAAATCAATTAATTAAAAATCAATGAATTAAAAATCAATGAATTAAAAAGTAATTAATTAAAAATCAATTAATTAAAAATCAATTAATAATACTAACTTAATAGAAATTATGAGTGCATAATGTAGCTTATTTTGGAAAAATATCTCCTTTGCTTTTATGGAAATGTACAAATGTTTTGGTTTCTATTAACCCGACAAACAGCAAAGTTTCATCCCTACATTATAGAGATCCCAAGATGCCAAAAAGCCTTCTATTCTAATAGTTTCTTCTCTCGAATTGCTAGACTTTGGAATTTCCTCCCGGCTCCCTGTCTTCCTGAATGTACTGACATGCAGGAGTTCAAGTGTAATGTTAATAGACATCTTGCTGCTCAATTCCCTAATTAGTGTTCTTGTAGCTTTGGTTTTAAATAGTAGCCCTTTACTCCCAAGCGGCAATGTATCTTGTTTGGGGTGTAAATCAGTGAAAAAAAAAAAAAAAAGTTTGAATTATATAAATACATCCAGTGGCTATTTTAATGCTGTATTGTTTAAGGGTTGATTCTGTTAAAATGGGAAAAAATGTTTTAGAAGTAGAAGTTTAATGTTTGACCGAAATAAAAAATAATTGCAGTTTCAGTAAGTTACAAAGATTTATTACGGACATTTTTGACTAATTTAAAGGAATATTGCTGTTATTTTTGTGGCAATTTGTAAAGAGGAAGTTAGAACTGTCCTCTAATTTTGTCACATTTTGAAAATCAATAATTCATAAAGACGACAAATTATTGTGATTTTTTAACTCTTTCTTAATGCATCCATACAACATTTGCTTATGATTTTTTTTTTTTTTTATTATATTTTCACCCCAAACAAGGCACATTGCCACTTTGGTGTAGGGGGCTACTATCAGGGGAAACATCTACTGGGGTACTATGTAGGGATTAGGGCAGCGAGATGTTGGTTCACGTTGCACTTGAACTTATGCATGTCAGTACAGTTGGGGAAGCAGTGACCTGGAATGGAATTCCAAAGTCTAGCAGTTCTGGGGAAGAAACTACTGGAGTAAAAAGATCTTTTACATCTAGGGATCTCTACAGTGTGGGGGTGGAATTTTGCAGCTTGTCGGGTCTGTCGAGGGTGTTCACGTCGTGGGGGCACAAGTGCTTGCAGTTCTTCAGAGCATTCACGATTATAATACTTGTAGAACAGGCAGAGGGATGCAACGTTTCGACGATGGGACAGAGGCTGAAGTTTAGATGCCAGTTTAGGGCCTATCAGATTTGCGACTCTCTTTTGAACCTTGTCAAGGAGCGAGAGACTAGTAGCCGATGCACCGGCCCAAATATGACAGCAATACTCCATACATGGGCGAATAGTGGCCTTATAGAGGTACAGGATACTTTCGGGTGTTAGAAGTTTTCTAGCACGGTAGAGAGAGCCCACCTTCCTTGCAGCGGCCCTGGCAATGCCCTCAATGTAATTGTTCCAACTCATGTTTCTTGTGAACGTTAGGCCAAGGAGCTTGAGAGACGTACTCTCAGATAAAGAGTCGTTGGCCATTGCTATAGGTGGTAGAGAAGGTTTCTTGTAATTATTGAATGAAACCAGTTTTGTCTTGGTGGCATTGAACGTTACCATCCATTTTTGTCCCCATTCCACTACTGATTGGAGGTCATCCTCTAGTGTTTCTGCCATTACTTTAGATACATGTTCGTTTGTTTTCCTGTCGTGCCTGCTATAGAGTGTGGTGTCATCAGCATATATACCCATCTCAGAGGCAATCTTGTCGGGGAGGTCATTTATGAATATCAGGAACAGCAGAGGTCCAAGGATAGATCCTTGGGGCACTCCCGCATTTATGTCATATTGTTTAGATGTACGACCGTCGAGGACAACCTGGATTTTTCTCTTATCTAAGAAGGATTTAATTATGTTAAGTATTCTACCAGTGATACCGTAAGATCTAATCTTCCTGAGGAGACCCTCATGCCATACCCTGTCAAAAGCCTTAGATATATCTAGAGCTACCGCTCTGCTCTCTCCCGCTTTGTCCAGTGAATGGTATATGCGTTCAGAGATTACAGTGAGGATGTCTGCCGTGGAACGGGCTTGTCTAAATCCATATTGATGGTCGGTCAGAAGTTTAGCATCTGTAAGGTGCTGGACTAGAGCATGGTTAATTAAGGTCTCAAATATTTTGGCAAAAAGTGGGAGGAGGCTAATGGGGCGATAATTTAATGGGTCAGTTCTTTCGCCAGAATTCTTGAATACTGGTACTACAGAAGCAGTTTTCCAACAGCTCGGAAAGCAAGATTCATTAAGGCATTTGTTGTAGAGTTTGGAGAGAACTGGAGCTACTTCGGCTGAGCACTTTTTTAATAGCACAGCTGGGATGAGGTTGGGTCCACATGCTTTGGAAGTGTCAAGGTTTTTTATGATAGCATGCACCTGAGCAGGGGTGATTTTCAGATCGTCTAGCGTGGCGTCTGTCCGCATAGGAAATTGAGGTAGGGGGTGGTTTAGAGGGTCCAGTGTGGAGTTTGAGGCAAACCGACTGGCAAGCATGTTAGCCTTCTCGGTTGCTGAGCAAAGAACCTCGTGATTGTTGGTTAGTGGGGGAATTGTTGATTTAAAAAAAAAAAATAGTGCGTAAAAGAAGAAAGAGTAAAAAGTGAACATTGTCCTTTCGGCAGTATTTTGCTTCCCTTATTTTGTCCTTGAGTCCTCACATTCCATGAGTGATGTTTCTGACAAAAGGAGGAAAAAATGCTATTTTCTGGGTTGAAATGTACCCATCTAACACTTGTCGTGGCTAATTTATTTTATCTTAAAGTGGTGTTTTTTTTTTTTTAGATGCTTACGTCAAATGGCTTCATGATTTGTCTGGAGCGATTTCCATTAAAAAAAAAAAAATTAATCCTCCCAAACCTGCATGGCCGATATATCGGACCTAGCAACATAGCTTAAAGGGCGGCACGGTCGATATTTCGACCTTCTAATAATGTTATCAAATAAATTTGCTAATCACCTATTGTGTTTTTAGCCAATTATTATTTAATTGGGCCAGGGTTCAAAGGGTTACACTTATATATTCATAAATGCCAACGAAGCATTAAATGTTTTAGCAAATAAACATAGAAAGCTCGCCAATAAACTTATTCCTTTGAAATTTCTTTAAATAAAAGAAGTTTCTGGCCGAACAGTGGTCATACTGTATGAAACCAATAATTCGTTCGTAATATCCAATCCGTATCTAGTTAAATAAATATGTTGGACTATTACTCCAGTAATCGAATATTCTGATTGAAGGCAATATATGTAGCATCCATCGACAGACTTATTCATCGATATCAAAATCATTCAATGTGTTTAGTGAGACAAGTGATTCAAGCTGCGTTTGAAACTCGTTTTTTTTTGTTTGTTTTTTTTTTTTGGGGGGGGTCCCAACACTTGGAGCATTTATCAACTACAGTGTACAAGTAAACGACTTTTCAAAACCGGAAGTGAACAAAATTAAGACAGCCGGTCTTGATCAAACAAACATACTTTTAGATAGAGCTAAATAAAAAAAATAAACTGTTGTACCTAGTTTTAGACTTTACTGCAGTTTCACAGCATTATCGATTCTCCACAGTTCACATGACAGCTCTCTAATCCAGCATTACTCGTAAAATTGATATAAATTATTAAGTTGAGTAACTAACATTTATATATATATATATATATATATATATATATATATATATATATATATATATATATATATATAACCTCCAGAACGTGAGAGAATATTTAATTATTTCCACAGCCAGACAATGTCGCGACTCACAAGAGCCATGACAGCCAAAGACTTGAGTTTCGCCTTCATTTGGGCTCATCAGTTAAACACATATGAACTCTGGATTCAAAACCCAAGCCTCTAGCATCAAGGCAATCACTCTACCAACAGAGCAAACTGCCACACACACAAGAAAGTCTATTAATTAACACAGGTCAAGCAAACCGCGGCGAAAATCCAAGAACGGAATGAACCAACTTTGTCTCAAACAAAGAATGCGGTCATCACGACCAGCTATAATCCAAGGCAATGTTCTCACGAGTAGGAATTTTATACTCGCTAACGATGCCATCACGACAAGCTTATCTAGCGAGCAATCATCAATAGAACCTTCAGAATGTGTGAGAGTATATATATATATATATATATATATATATATATATATATATATATATATATATATACGAGGGTCGTTCCAAAAGAAAATCTTCCCAATGTCATTGTTTTTTTAACTCCAAAACTTGAAGAGCTACGAAAACGAAAGTGGTACTATTAAAACAAGAAACTTTTATGCTCCAGAATTTACTTTTCTACATAGACATGCCAGGAATTCAAGAAGGCAGCTGCTTCTGACACACGTCCAAGACAGGGGTTGCATTCTTAGTGCCTCACACACTCAATATTTGAAACAGAGAAATGAAACTTTCAGGTGATGAATGCATAAATAATTATAGCAATGCAATTTGCAATTCCCTCTGATCTATTCGGGCGGAATAAAAAAAATAGGAGAAATTACTTTTGGAACGGTTCCTCATATATATATATATATATATATATATATATATATATATATATATATATGTATATATATATATATATATATATGTATATATATATATATATGTATATATATATATATATGTATATATATATATATATGTATATATATATATATATGTATATATATATATATATGTATATATATATATATATGTATATATATATATATATATATATATATATATATATATATATATATATATATATACTTGTTTTTTGTTATATAAACATGCTTACATCCCGCTGCTACAAACAGCCACTTATTTCAATCAAACAACAGTTTATTCATTGAACATTTGAATAGTCAAGTCGCTGCCTGATGATATCTGTTGTTTGATTGAAACAAGTGGCTGTTATCAGCTCTTTTTATTGAGCACTATCTAACAACCTCGTTGAATTCACTAGTCCATTACTTTTGAATAAAAAAACCCGAGGATATATATATATATATATTTTTTTTTTTAATCTTATTTTATATATATATATATATATATATATATATATATATATATATATATATATATATATATATATGCTGTAGTTGGGGACTCAACGCGGTGCATAGGGAGGACGCTTCACATGCCCCACTGCAATGACTCAATACATTGTAGTTTACATAGCACTGTAGAGAACTTACTGTTTCTTTTATAAATAAAATTTTATATAATGGTTCGAAGTAATGTTTAAAATGCAAAAGTCAAGTATCATGATTCAGTTGTGCTCTAAACAGAAACATTCATTCAAACGCGCCCCTCTCTTATCAAAGAACCTACACCGGGCTCTTGTGCTTGTGCAGTGATAAAATTTCTCAAATGAACTTATGATGTTAGGTTGTATAAGGATGTAAATTTTGGTCAAAAGCGGAATGTTCCTTTTTTTTAATCAGAATATTTTGATTATCGATTTTTGATAATTATTGGAGGCATTCTGATGCCAAACTTATCTAAGAACACTCTCACACACATAGAGTAGATTTGTGTAAAAGTTTTTAAAATTGGCCCAGCCATTTTGGAGTCCATAGGGAATAAACTCACACACAGGCAAACATACATGCGGACACACACCAACAAAGTACCTTTTAAATACAAGTAGAGATATGTATGTGTGTATGTCTGTGTGTATGTGTGTGCGTGTGTGTGTATATAATTACTCAGTAGAGGACGTGCTTCGACTAATATTTAAAATGTTGGTATGAAAATTTTTTTAGTTCTAAAGATTGAGAAAATTTTAAGGCCATATATATATATATATGTGTGTGTGTGTGTGTGTGTGTGTGTGTGTGTGTGTGTGTGTGTATAATAGTAAGTTATGAAAATATATATGGCTATTAAGCTACACAGAATATTCTGCATTTCATTCTTGTGAGAATTCGTCAGGCGTATATATAAGCTTATATATAATATGCGTTTCAATCTCGTGAGAATTCGTCACGAGAATGAAACGCAGAATATTCTGTGTAGCTTAATTGCCATATATATTTTCATAACTTACTACCTAGCTCTACCTATGTATTGAACACTGTTGAAGTAAATACTGAAAATTTACACATAAAATTATATCTTTGTATATTAATTTATGTGATTAAATGAAGTAATCATATATATATATATATATATATATATATATATATATATATATATATGCTACAGAAGATAAGAAAAAACATCGGTATCGTCGGTTTCTAAATCCAACACAGGAGGGGACTAGTCTCTGATTCTGATGCTGGATTCTCTTCAGCCTCTATTTATATCCGTTTCCGAGGAAATAACTAAATAATACACTCATATATTAATATTTCTTTATAATCGACCACTTTGCTTGGGTTCTGTCTCTCTCTCTCTCTCTCTCTCTCTCACACACACACACACACACACACACACACACACACACACACATGTGATTACTCAGTAGAGGACGTGCTTCAAGATCAAAGTGTAGTATCTGTTCTTCAGATCTACACTTCAATTTCTTGTTCTCTGTCAGTGGAGGAGAAATCCTTCACGACTGAGACAATTTTTATTTTTGTTCCTTTTCTCCACATTAAAAAACGACCCTGGTGTCTAACTCTGTCCCGTGGGGAGGCATTGTAAATAGGAATTAGTATCTAAAATGTTGGAATGAAAAAACTAAGTGAAAATATTGTAGATTCACTCCATATTTTCACAGCTTTTATAAGATTCTATCTAAAAGGCAAGCCTATGCACATCACAGTTGGGCTACGAAGACAAGTATTTAAAATGAAATAAAAAAACCTATGACTTTGTTGGCTTTGATTTTTATTAGCCTTTAATTTTACTGGGAGGTCAATGTAACTTTTTTCAGCACCTAATGATTTTTTTGAGAGGGAGGGGACGGCTTCCACGAAGGTAAAAGGATAGGGAAACACTGGTCTAGGTTGCATTTTTGCATCTCAGTCAAGGAGATAAAATAAAAGACTTATTAGTTAAAAATGTTTATTTGTACTTATTTACATTCTGACGTAGGTAGGTACTTTGGTAGACAGGCAGGCATGTAGGTAATAAATACAGTATCGATATATAGATTAGACAAATAAATAAATATATACATGGTGTGTGTATGTGTCTGTGTGTGTGAATTTTTTTTTCTCACCATTGCCTTTTTTATCTTTATGTTTAAAAAATTTCTTACAAGCAATTCTTGGCATGTACTCTTTATAATCTTTTCTTCATTTTTTTTTTCTTTCTTTTGGGATGTCGGAATAAAGAAAACTGCAAAAGACAAAATTGCACAAAATAAAAAAAAAAACATAGGAAATTTTCTTTTGTTGTTCTTTCTCTCTCCAGTTTCTCAACTCGACAGGCTTTCTTCGGAAACATCAAACAATTGGTGCAATAATTTTCTCTAATGATTCGCTCGTTTCTTTGACATCGATCGTGTTTTTATTATTTCTGTTTGGAATTCTTCTACTTTTTAAAAATATTTTTCTAATTATCATCAAAGACAGTAACAACAACAAAAAAAAATGGTGTTAATGGTTTGTGTTCATTCTGTGCATTTCTCTCTGGATTTTTTTTTTCTTTCTTTTCTTTCTTTTAATTCTTCATTCAAGTTCAGCAGATTAAATTAGGCTGATAAAAAAAAAAAAGGTGGGAAAAATTCTCTGGTATATCTGTAGGAGAGGATCTAACTCGACTCGAATGTTTCCAATTGCAATATACTGAAACAGTTAATTAGTACTAAAATTAAATAAAACAACTTCAATTTTTCCATGATTTAAGATTAGAGTCAATTCCACCCCTAAGCCATTCGGTGTTAAGAATAGATTTAGTGTTTGTTTTCTGAATCAGTGAGTTAAATTTTATTTTATTTCATTTTATTTTTTTAAGGAGTTTTTGCTAACTATTTCTATTTTAAAGGGGAGGGAGGGGTTAAATTTTTTTTTTTTTTTATCCCTAACTAGTGATAGGGTGATTCCAGTATTTTTCCCGATTCCGATACAATTACCGATTTTGTTCTAAATTCAGGATTCTGATACAATTATCAATTCCGATTCTTTTAAAATCTAAATATTTAACTATAGAGTTTTTTTTTTATTTTATTTTTAAAATTGCAAAAGGAAAAGCATGTAATATGTGCATATATTTTTGCAAATGTAAAAATACATTTTTGGTGCTTAGAGTTATAGATTTTAATTTTACTAGTAGTGAATATCAATCATTTTATAATTAGTACCAACAATAGAAATTTTAAATTTTAAACAAAGACAAATAAAAATGAAAAGAATCGTTTTGGGCATTAGAAAATAGGCACAATTTTTTTTATTGGCTTCGATACCCCAAAACGTTCCGATTGTTCTGATTTTCAGTTCCGATTTTTAGATATTTTTGTGACTTTAAAAATCGTAAACTATTTCTGCCTTTTCCGGTATGTTTTGTAAATTGCAAGTGGAAACATTCAGCGAGTTGGCTCATCTCCTAGACAAGCACCTCTTCAAAATTATATTTGTTTGCATTGTCTGTTTTTTTTTCTTCGAACTATTGTCCCTCTTTTCGACTGCCAATATTTATATTTGTATTAAGCTTTAACCGTGCCATCTGTTATTTATTCAAATACCGGAACAAAATCACTGTGAATGATGAACATACGTGAAGAAGGCACATTAGTCGAAACGGTGTAAAACACTGAGGACAATAACCTAAAGAAAAAAAAAACAATGTAGATAATAACAGGTCAGCATCTAAAAAAAATTAGGCTAAAAATATTTTGGTTACTTATTGAAAAATGAAAAAAAAAAATGGATAGATAATATATTTTGGCCTAATTAGGACATCAAATTATGAAGTGAAATACAAATTTTCGTTTCTTATTTCAACAACTGCAAAACATAATAATAAATTTTGCGTTTTTTTTTTTTTTTTAGAATAAAAAAATTCATATGTTGGATTTTTTTCTAAAAAAAGAAAAAGAATTTCATAATTTCTTTATCTTTTTCATTATTGCGGTGAAACGGGACGGATTGCATAAAAACGATCAAAACAAAATTGTTTCTTTAATCAAATTTGAATAATCTTTTTGAATAATTTGAATGCTCCAAATAAAGGTCGCTTGTTAATATCTAAGTCAGCTTTCAATGAGGAAAAATGAGTTTGATTTCTTTTTAGTAGATATTTCTTTTTGAACTATGAATAATGGTAACATTTACATCAGATATTTACTCTGCATTCAGTCCTCTGCTCTACCAATAAGCCAGTTAATTAACCTATGAACCAATGTAAGTAAAACAAAATAATTGCGACTATTAGATTTGCATCCTATGATACTTCTGACTTTTATTATAGTAGCTATTTTAGCTGGCATTTATTGCAGTAGATTTTTTTTATTGTAGTAGCTGCTTTAATGCATAGTATATATTTTTAACTGACTTAATGGAGTAGATTTTTGACTAACTTTTATTATGGTAACTAATTGTGACTGATTTTTATTATTAAAAAACTATTTTTACTAACTTTTATAATAGTACTCATTTTTTGACTGGATTTAATTACAATACCTATTTTGGCTAACTTTTATTATAGTAGCCATTTTTAACTATTTTTATTATGGGAGCTATTTTTTATTGACATTACATTATATTACATTTTTTTTTCTTTTACTGTAGTAGCTATTTTTGATTTGCGTTTACTATTATTTTTCAATTTTATTATTCTGATTTCAATGGTAAATTTGAAGGTTTTGGTCCCAAAACCCTAGTTGGGATATCAATTTAATAAATTATTTTAACATCTGTAGATTGGATGTGGAAAATAGAACTAACATAGCAATAATTCTTTCCATGTGTGGATGGGGTGTTTATATTTTCGGAAAATCCTTGAAATCAATAGAAACAGATTTGCAATTATAGATGCAACACCAGTTTTCCGACAAGGCTTTTAATCTGAAACAAATCACGAGACAGAATAATTGATAATCTCGCTGCTGCCAGAGTGCTGACATAGCTCTGTGTATAGTACACCATCGACTTGTTTACACCAGTGACGTGCAGAGGAGGGTGCTAGGTATATTCAAGCACCTGCCCCTTTGACTCCCGTTTTAAAAGTGGCCTTTTCAGAGGAATATATTATAAGCCTGTGCTCTGCCGTTATATTTTTTTGTTTTTTTGTTTTTTGTTTTGTTTGACTTGCCCTGAGGAAGTTCTCTGCACGCTACTGGTTTACACTGTACTTGATGGTGATAGTCTCTCTTGAAGAGTTACGAAGACGGAAGTGATACCACTAAAACGAGCGACTCTTGTGCTCCAGAATTTATTTTTCTACATAGTCACCACCATTCTCAATGCATTTTTGCCAGAGATGAATGATGGCTGCGCATAGGCGTTTTGGGGTGTGCTTTGTCATGTAAGAATCGTTTCAAATGTAAAGATTCCCATTTATTTTTTACTCAAAAAGTTGAAGAACTGTAAGGACGAGAGTGGTACCATTAAAACGAGCGACCTTTTGTACTCCCGAATTTATTTTCTACATAGTCACTATCATTTTCAATTCAGGAATTCAATGACGCATCTCTGCTTCTGATGTACGTCCATGACACAATGTGCTTTCTTATAGTCTCACACCGTCAATATCTGCAACAAAGAAACGAAATTTTCAGGTTATGAATGCATAAGTTCAGTCATGATGACAATACGATTTGTAATCCCCTTGATTCATTCGGGCGGAATAAAAATAGGAGGCATTACTTTTGGAACCCCGTGCATATATATATTGGGAGAGACAGACAGGCAGACAGACGGACAGACAGACAAATGCAAAGAATGTTATAGAGAGAGGTGTTGAGAAAAAGGACAGATCGAAAGAAAGGAGATGGAGAGAAAGAAAGATATGGTGAAAAATATAGTGTGACATGTGTTTCATCCTTTTCCAGGAATAATCAGTGTGGAGGATGATTATTCTGTCGAGCCTTAAATACAAAAACACAGCAGCCAAACTAACAACCGTGGTGAATAGAATAGAATTAAGGTCTATTTATGTCTAAACAAGCGGACATACTCAGGATGTTGTTGTAAATAGTGTTCAGTTACCTAGTCGGATAGAAATTCACATGACACTTTAAATCTGACAGCCTAATTATACCTCCCTTGAAGGGATCGTTCTAGTATTAAGGCAGCTATAAATTGTATTATGATATTTTTTCTTATCCACATACACATGTGTTTCATCCTTTTCAAGGAATCATCAGTGTGGATGATGATTTTTCTGCTGGTCACACTATTCGAACCCCTAGAACCATGCAGCTAATCAGACAACCACAATAAAAGGAAATACTATATATATATATATATATATATATATAATTATTTTCTACTATAATAATTAAATACCTACAGACACTAGTGTTTCATCCTTTCGGGAACCCTCAGTGCAGGGTGTCACGATTACTACCAGTCGAACGATTCGAACCCTGTATCACAAGACATCTCTGGCTCGATTAGCGGAGACCTAATCCATTCGGCTACCATTAACCGCTTGAAATAACGTTGAATTTTTAAATATCTTAATTTTAAGTGTTCACTAACGTCAGTCAGACAGTGATCTAATCGTTATACGATGATCTACGCATAAGAGCTAAATTGACCGACTTTTAATTCAACTGAAAGTGCTCAACGATAAGAAACGAATTTCTTAAAAGGGCTGTCATAATTATTTTCTACTATAATAATTAAATACCTACAGACACTAGTGTTTCATCCTTTCGGGAATCCTCAGTGCAGGGTGTCACGATTACTACCAGTCGAACGATTCGAACCCTGTATCACAAGACATCTCTAGCTCGATTAGCGGAGACCTAATCCATTCGGCTACCATTAACCGCTTGAAATAACGTTGAATTTTTAAATATCTTAATTTTAAGTGTTCACTAACGTCAGTCAGACAGTGATCTAATCGTTATACGATGATCTACGCATAAGAGCTAAATTGACCGACTTTTAATTCAACTGAAAGTGCTCAACGATAAGAAACGAATTTCTAAAAGGGGCTGTCATAATTATTTTCTACTATAATAATTAAATACCTACAGACACTAGTGTTTCATCCTTTCGGGAATCCTCAGTGCAGGGTGTCACGATTACTACCAGTCGAACGATTCGAACCCTGTATCACGAGACATCTCTGGCTCGATTAGCGGTATATATATATATATATATATATATATATATATATATACTAGTGATGGAACGATTCCAATATTTTTCCTGATTCCGATTCTTAATAAATCTCTAAATATTTAACTATAGAGTTATTTTTTTCTTGATTACCATAAAAACACATGTTAAATGTGCGGATATTTTTCTCAAATGTAAAAATACACTCGTGCGGATAATGATGATGATGATGATGATGATGATGATGTATAGATTTTAGTTTTAATCACAGTTTAAATTCAATAAATATTTATTATTTTATTATTATTACCAGAAGTGGATTGGTTGGTTGGTTGGTTGGTTGTTTTTGTTTAACAGCATATCAACCCTTTTCAGGTTATTTAATGCCGAATCCAAAGATTTTGAAGAAAATTTTTTTAATAGAATATATTTGTTGTTTTCAAGTCAGTTTCTGTTCAACCCATAGTTGGGACCCTAACAGGTACTACCACTCCGGGTCAGAGTGGACCTGGGAGCAATGGCAATTAAAGAGTGGCTTCACACTCCCCACAGCCCAAAAGCTGGGGCCTCACCACTGGATATAGTTTAAGGTCATATCCAGGACCACCAGAAGTGGAACACTTTGCTTTAAACAAAGCAAATAAAAAAGAAAATTAAAAAGAATCGCTTTTGGTATCGGAATATAGGCACACAATTTTCCGATTCTGATCTCGCCAAAAATTCCGATTTATCTGATTTCGATTCTGACCCCCCCCCTCCCCACAAGTTCCGAATTTTCATGTTAAAATCGAGTTCTTCTTCTTTCTCAAATAAATATATGATTTGTTTCAACTTGATGGATTCGGCAGGGTTATTTCCACGGATAATTGTTACAGTTCAACACGCACGTTTTCAAAAGCATACAATAATGAGCGTATATATCGGAGTCATATTTTTTTCCTTCCTAATTTATAACGGATTCTAATAATAAAATGTTCTTTAATTTTGATAAAGATAGATCCAAAATGTTTGATAACGATATTACAAAGTAGTTTTTTTTAATTGTCATTGCCTATGCAAGTGAGATAGAGAGAGAGAGAGAGAGAGAGAGAGAGAGAGAGAGAGAGAGAGAGAGAGAGAGAGAGAGAGAGAGAGTTGGCGCTGTGAATCCCATAAAAATATATCTGATTTTCAGAGATGCAGTCTAGGTATACGACATTTAGAATTATCTACAGGCTCCCACTACCTCTCTTCATCCGGGCTGTCTACTGTTGTTTTGATTTCTCCCCTCCCCTCCTCCCCGCTTCTCCCACGTTTTAAATTTTTTTAACACCTCTCCCCACCCGAGTTGCCTATTGTTGTTTCCGGGTTCCTTATTACACCACCTATACACACCTAGGCAACGTCGGGTACCCTCACTAATCTTCTTCTATATATACAAAGGTCAAAATGTGTGTGTGTGTGTGTGTGTGTGTGTGTGTGTGTGTGTGTGTGTGTGTGTGTGTGTGTGTGTGTGTGTGTGTGTGTTTATATGTCTCGCAAAAACTTCTCCTTCGCGTTACGGGTTCAAGCCTGCCTGCCTACTACCATTTTTTTTTAACATGTCTCTCCACCCGGGCTGCCTACTGTTGTTTTGATCCCCCCCCACCGCTACTACCACTTTTTTTGGAGGGGGGGGGGTCCTTACTACACCACCTCGACACATCCGGACAGTGCCGGGTACCCCCGCTAGTATATATATATATATATATATATATATATATATATATATATATATATATATATATATATATATATATATATATATAAATCTTTATTGATACAAACATTATTAACTACTAATCCTCTCTAATTAAAACTCTCTGCGAGAAAGAATTTATTCGTTTTTTGAGGGGTTTTTTTCGTACAGCCTGAAGATGTTTAGCTGGAGCATGTATGTACATATGCAGCCGATAACGTTTATACAGATTAAAATATACATAAATACAGCTCTATTTGTTATTGAGCACTATCACGTAATTTCATTGAATTAACATCTAGTAAACAACAACCATAGAAGCACCATATATATATATATATATACCATATATATATATATATATATATATATATATATATACCATATATATATATATATATATATATATATATATATATATATATATATATATATATATATATGAAATAAGAATTACAGTTAAGTTTACCAAAATAATCCAAGATGGTAAAACTAACGTAACTTATAAATATTAAAGAATTAATATTTATAAAGTAATCTCAACCAGATGTAAAAGCTTGATAAAACCAAATAGGAAACAGAGCTTATAATAAAAGTTTTCAAAAGAGCTTTTCAAAATGTTTTTTTTCTTATATATATGTGTGTGTGTGTGTGTGTGTGTGTGTGTGTGTGTGTGTGTGTGTGTGTGTGTGTGTGTGTGTGTGTGTGTGTGGTTGTCTAGATTGGTTTCTTGGAGGTAAATCCAATGAAATCCGCGTAATTATTAAAGAGTTCTCAATGGAGGACAGAGCTGGTATACAGTTTGTTTATGTGTACTAACATTATTGGTTACATATGTGCATACATGTTTCAGTGGAATACTAATTGAAGGAGACCAAAAGAAAAGGAGCAATATTGAAAAGAGAGTCAAGATTATCGCTCCTTTTCTTTTACTCTGATGAGGTGGTCTCCTTGAATTAGGATTCCACTGAAACATGTATGCAAATATGTAACCAATAATGCTTGTATAATAAAAAAGTGATTTCACGTGAATCGATAGTCTGGTGAAGGGTAAAAATCCAATGACAATAATAATAATGATAATAATGTCATTGGAAATTTTACCCTTCACCAGACTATCCATTCACGTGAAATCACTTTTTTATTAACTCTATTCCTTCTGCTTCACTTTTTGTTATCAAGTAAGATCTATTACTTACTTGTAGTTTCATCAAATACTTTTGCAAGCAAAATCCGATCACGCATTTTGCTAAATCTTACCCTCTGATGAGAAGGGAAGTATTTCTTCGAAACTCCGCGGATTAAGGACTATCCACTTATTTAGTTTCTTTTTTAAAATTAAATATGTTTTTAACTCTTTTTCAAAGTGTTTTTAACATGTTTTATTAACTACTTGTTCTTATATATATATATATATATATATATATATATATATATATATATATATATATATATATATATATATATATATATATATATATATATATCGTGTCAGGAAGCGATGAAAAAATCCAATAAGTACTCGATCATGGATGTGAGAGCTGAAGAGACAATATTTATTACGACACTATATATACATATGTAAAGGTCATACCAGTGGTTTCATTGCGCTGAATCCACCATAAGAGGTTGGGAAGAGTCAGCGCAAATTCATCAGCAACTTTCAGTTCCAGTTTTTCAAAGTCGTTGATGAATTTGTGCTGACTGTTTCCAACCTCTTATGTATATATATATATATATATATATATATATATATATATATATATATGTGTGTGTGTGTATACGTACATATATATATATATATATGATGGAGAGGTCTGCAGACAGCTTTTTCGTCATATTATAACTGTTCAGTGTGGCTAGATATGGCAAGTGTTTTAGTATGAGATTTGCAACCTCGCCGTTTGCTCAGCTGTTTGGAAAGCTTATCCTGGCGTTATTATGTCCAACACAAAAATAAGGGAAATTATTACTTCGCACCTAGTGTAAAGACAGAACCGTTATATTTACCGTGATAACTCTGGTTCCCTTGACTTTAATTTATCTCTAACTCACCTATGTCAATTATCCTCATTCATTCCCCCTCCCCCCATTCACTAATACAACACCCACTTTTCAAATTTCCCCAAATTCTTTATCTTCTACTTTTAAATAGGCAATTTTCTCCCCTTTAGACTATACCTCTCCATCCTCAACATTAGTTTTAAGCCACATTACACATTTTTGCTTTTTTTTTTAAAATATTTATTATTTAGTCTTTTTTTTAAATATTTATTATTTAGTCATTTTTTTTTAAATATTTATTATTTAGTCATTTTTTTTAAATATGAATAAAATAATTATACTAAAATAATATATATATATATATATTTTTTTCATTTCTTAAGAATCTTCTTTTTTTTTTTCCTCTTAATTTTCGGTAAGTATCTTTTGACCGCTATTTTGGTGAAGCGGAGGACACCTATGACCTTAATACTAAATTCTTCCCTTTTAAAATTTGACTGGTTTGATCAGATGACAAATTCTGGACATCTGATTGGACGTAATTTTCAAAGTTGAATTCTGCACAGAATAAGACATCATTTGCAGGAAGTGGATAGCCATTGATATACAGCGAAAGGTATTTGTATTTAGTGCTCCAAATATGATGCAGTGTTCTTGTAGTCCTTTTATATATATTACCACCACAACCACCACCACTACCCCCATCTTGACCTCAACTTTTTTTATGTTTTTTTTTTACGTTTACACAATTCTTTAATTCAAACGTCTTTCTTTTGCATATTTATGAATCAAGAATTATAGTAGTAGCGATTGGAGAGTGAACTCGGTGTGCCAGGTTCGAGCTTTGTTGGGCATTACTGCCTTATTTTCATAAATACCATTGCGAAAGTATGAATTCAGCTATTAGTTAAATGGTAGGGTTGAATGGGCTCTCAATTCTTGACAGAGAATTTAGTCTAATCGAACGAAATATCCAAGACAGTACCAGTTATATATATAGTTAAATATATATAATATAGTTAAATATATATAATATCAAAGATACCAGTTATATATATATAGTTAAAATAAAAATCAATTCAGTATTTTTTGCCGTTTCATTTGACGTTTATTTTTGTTCTCCTACTTAAGATTTCCTACAAAAATTACTCTATCCTTCACGGATCCAATACACACACACACACACGCACTATATATATATATATATATATATATATACATACATACATACATATATATATATATATATATATATATATATATATATATATATATACAATTTAAAAGAGATTAGAACAATAGTCTAAAGAGCAGAGTGTATTTTAATGTAATAGTGAAATTACTAGTTTAATTAAAATACAGGAAAGAAAAAGTGCTCGTTGTAATTTAGGTATATAATAAGCTCGATAGGTAAATATCCTAGAGCTAATTTAATATTTAGTAATGTGATTGATAATTCAAAAATCAAATTATAATTAAATTAAAAATCCGTTTCATAAGAAGGAACAACAACAAAATCAATTATTTGTACGATCGTTTTGGAAAACAGTGTTTTTATTGTGGTAGACATCAAGTTACGGACAATAATTATTGCATATAGTTTTTTAATAAGCAAGGTTTCCTCATCAGCAAATTGTGAAGGGTTTTTATTAAATTTAAAAGACACCATAAATAAACCTAGCATTAAAAGTAAGGCAGATGTATCTTTTAATTTTTCGCCTTTTGAAATCAGGAACTAATGGTTAAAGTACTCATATAGATGCTTGCTATAGCTTTTCAGCTTATGGAATATATACATATATATATATATATATATATATATATATATATATATATATATATATATATATATATATACATATATATATATATATATATACATATATATATATATACATATATATATATATATATATATATATACATATATATATATACATATATATATATATACATATATATATATATATATATATATATACATATATATATATATATATATATATATATATATATATATATATATATGTATATATATATATATATATATATATATATATATATAAACCTGGTGGATATTCTCTGGATTTTTACCCTATGAGTGCATTTTTAACCTGGAATACTATATATATATATATATATATATATATATATATATATATATATATATATATATATATATATATATATATATAGTCATCCACAAACAGTACTGTTTCGCTGTTTCACAGCTCATCAATGCGGTTAGACAGGCAACTGCCTCAAGCCAGGATCGAAACCCGGCCGCCCAAATGACAGTCAAGATGTGTGTGTGTGTGTGTGTGTGTGTGTGTGTGTGTGTGTGTGTGTGTGTGTGTGTAAATCAAAGATGGCGTAAATATTATAATATCTTAAAGCATGATGCAAAAACTCTTCCGATTTTTTCGGATTTATGTAATCATGCCCAAATTATGTTTTTTTTTTTAAAGTTAATGAGTACTTATTCTTATTATGAGTTAGGGCGGAAAATGTTCCAAAATTGGCATTATAATTATATGATTATTTCTACGCTATGAAACAGGTGTTGTCACGTATTGAACATTTTAATATGCTGAAAGAAATAAACGGTATGAGACTTTTGGTCATTTATATATATATATATATATATATATATATATATATATATATATATATATATATATATATATATATATATATATATATATACAAAAGATTATAGTCAAAATCTTAGAGAACACTTCTACTCATAATTTTTTTTTAATTTCATCATGTATTGTAAGGACATGTCTCACTCTCTCCACCAGCCAAGTTATTACTGTGCAAGTTCACAATGTGTGCCATAAGACACAAGTTTGGTTTCAAGTGTCATTTTAGAGGGTTTTTTTCTGCTATTCGAGTTGTCCTACCAAGGTTTGAGAGTCTCATTCACGCTAATATTTTACTCACAGTTAGGTGGAAGCGATAGTGGTACTTAGTGGGGATGACTCAGTAGTTTCAACAGAGCTTGAATACAACACGCTGATCTCGTGGTTCATTCTGTTAAGCACATCTCATACATTTATAACAACAACTACAACAGTAACAGCAATGAGCCAATGCTCGATTAATCTCAACCAGTCATAATATTTGATCCTTAAAATTAGTGAACATACAGCATTTGTACTTTTTTTCTGTTTCATTATAAAAAAGATCGAAAAGGTTTATAAAGAAGCTGTTCTTTTAAGAGGTATTGTTTCATTTGAAATTTAAACAATAGAACCATTTTTTAAATAAAAATTTTCTGAAAAAAAATACCCTTTCTTCAGATATATTAAGATTTTCGTTATTTATTTATTTTATTTATTTATTTATTTATTTTGTTGTTATTGCTGTAGTGTGGATGCTAACAGGCAATTATTGTCTTTGTATTATTTGGATTCTTCCGAACACTGTTCTCATCTTGAATGTTATCTTCATGACGTTTCGGTCACTGTAACCTCCGGCTTTGTCTTGACCAACTCAGGAACGTTTCTGTTGAACTCAGGAACCTGGACAGAATTCTGAATGGAAAAATTTATTTACTTCTCGCTGGTAGCATGCTCTTGTTTCGTCAGCCATGATTCGGTGGAGGTCCTAAATAATTCACAATTGTATTTTTCAGTCGCCTTCAGGAGAATACCACTTTTAAATTTGATTTTTTTCCAATTTCCTTAACCTACGGGTCCTTGTTGACATCAACCAAAACATTGTGAAAATAACATTCAAGGTGAGAACAGTTGTCCGAAGAATCCAAATAATAATAAATCATCGTCATCTCAAACATTCAAAAACGTAACTTTCATCCTTGTTTCAATCCTTCAATATTTTAACAATGTTAGCTCAACAAAAATAGAAGAATAAAAATCTTGTTTATATTTCCTATTATAAATGACATTTTTTCATTTAATCATTCCAGGGTAAAAGTATAAAATAACTTAATCTAGATAAATTTAAAAAAAAAAGCGATAAATAACCTTTGAAATACTATAATACCTATAAATAAGAATACAACTAAAACATGCTAATACAAATATATAATAATTTATTCATATACATGATATAAATAAAACATACTAACATCAACTCTAAAGGTGAGTAAATAGATAAAAGTGTTGTAGCTTTCCTATAACATAACCCACAACACTTCCGCTTCAGGCTTATAAGCAAAAAATGCTAGATGGAGATTATTTTGAAAAGCAGATTTTACTTTGAAATATAAAAAAATATATACATATGACATAATGCCATCTTTTATTAAATACGCTATATCGGTAAATATTTAATCCAATAATTATTGAATTCTTTAATATTATCGTTTTATCTACATTTGCCTAGTATGATTTTCTATCAAACATTATTTAATAGTAGATTGTTATTGCTTTTTGTATCCAAACTTCTTTAGTAAGTATATGTTTAAAAAAAAATTAAGATTTTTATCCCATAGCCGTTTAAATCGGCTAAAATTAAACATTTTTTATAGAATATTTTTTCTGTTCTTTCTTGCATTAAATTTTTAAAAACATGTAACTTTTGAATAAAGTTTGTGTTTATATGTGTTTCCTCAAATGTTATCCATTTCGCCTCTATTTAATGTAGACTGTATAAAAGTTTTCATTTCAATTTAAAGTTGGAGCCCATGAATTGAATCCATTTTGGTAAAAGAACACTACATCATTGGAGATAGTCTAAAAATGTAACCAATTTTTGTGTCTTCAGAGAATTCATTTATTTAAGCATTTGAAAATGAATTTGAATTCAAAAGAAAATCACATTGTAAAAATAATAATTCAAAAACAACAAAAAATTTAAAAATTCATTTTTATGTTAAATCCATTTTGTTATTTTATGAATTTTTATTTGTTTTTTTTTGGGGGGGGGTTTCATACAGTTTCTTTGAGTTCACTGTTTTTGAAATCTCAAATTTTAATGCTCGTTTCTTTTATAATTTTCAAAGAGTTTATCCTTTTAGGCCATTGTTGGCTTAGAAATGTAGCTGACGTCATAATAAGATAAATCTTGTCGGCGCTTCTACACTATTGGGACGAAATTTCGGAAATCGTACTACTGAATTCCACATGAAAACAATGGTATCTACGTAGTCCTCGTATTTTTTAAGATGATTATATTCAAAAGTTACGGTAATCGATAAGGTAGAAAATTATTTATTAAAGAAAATAAAAAAAATAGAATTTAATGAAAACGATCCTAAGACACAGAAGGGTTCAAAAGGGACGTGATTTTCTGTTTTGATTTAAGCAAGATGACGGCAATTTTTAACTTGCTAACACGATTAAAGTTGTTTTGTTTAATAATTCAGTAATATTCAGATAATTTCGACTGCATAATTTGGAAGCTACCATTGTAATTTATTAGAATTGACAAAAAAAATTGTTGAAACCATTGTTTTTTATCTGAAAACTCAATTTATTGACTACAAAATCTTGTCCCAATCCTGCAGAAACGCCATCCTGTGTAATTGTTTTTAAAATCACTAAGCCCTGTATACACAAATATTTTTATATGAATATTTTTCATCATTACATACAGACACTGGAGTTTAATACTTACACAATCTTCAGTGTGTTGTATAGTCGGTTCTCTCTGTAACGATTTATCTGTTTATCGCTGTCACGTATATATAATCACGTGTGTTGCACTTCCACGAAGATGCGTGCTGCCAAATAAATATATACACTTCAGCTTGTTCCGGCCGCTTTACAATCAAACGCAAAGACGGTTTCATAAAAAACTGTTTTTATTTAATTATTATTTTGCCTGTCAGTGGTCGTAGGACGCATCGAGCAAGCGTGATAAAAGGTGAGATTGGGTTGACGAGCAACGATCATGCGTCTCTCTCTCTCTCTCTCTCTCTCTCTCTCTCTCTCTCTCTCTCTCTCTCTCTCTCTCTGTTCGTCGGACCTTTTGCTTTTATCGACATTTCTTTTTTTGTTCCATCAGAGGTCAATATATGTGTACAAGTCCAACCTGGTATTTTCTTTATTCCATCAAAAGTCAATATGTATATACAAAGTCCGACATGGTATTTTCTTTGTTCTCTGCTAACCTGGAGTTTGTGTATGCGCACTATCTCCAAATTCCTTTCTCCAACAAGTGTAGGGGACATTAATTGGCCAGCATTAATTAAGATAGGAAAGAAGAGGATTTAAGCGCTATATAATGTTGAGTCAACAAGGCGTATACATTAGGCTTAGTAATATAGTGTTCAACAGCAGAGGCCGGAACATCGTTTTTATTCCTGAACCGCTTATTATAAATACTCCTAAATTTTCAAACCTTGTTTTCAATGAGGCGATAACAATATTCTTTTTATAATTTTTTATCATTATTATCTACAGACACTAGTGTTTCATACTTACACAATCTCCAGTGTAGGAAATGATAACTCCTACTGAGTGAAGGATTCAAACTCAGTTTCAAAGTCACCTTTGACTCTGCAGCCTGATATTCAACCCCTAGGCCAACATCAGCTTACATGAGAAAAAACAGAATTTAAATTAAATCTTCTGATAAATTGGTGGAAATATATATTAAACTTAATCATATAGTATTTAACAGCAGAGGCTTGAACATCGCTTTACACCTTATTTTATTGCTTATTATTAATTCTCATAGAGTCCCAATACTTGTTTTTAAGGAGTTGATAACAATATTTTATATAAATATTTATTACTGTTCCTTGCAGACTCTAGTGCTTCATGCTTACGCAATCTTAAGTGTAGGAAATGATAATTACTACAAATCAAATGAGTCAAATCCAATTGCAAAGTTACCTTAGTGAAGTTTTTTGTTTTTTTGTTATCCTGGCTCCAAAATAGTTATAGTTCTTTTTTGATAAAATCAAGAAAAACAAAAGTTTATGATTTGTTTTTAAATGTTTTTTTTTTTTTTTTTTAGTGTTTCAAACATGTCAGACCATCGACGGAGAACTGAAATAATATTTCTTTTGAAACAGTGAACTCAAAAAAAAAAAAAAATCAAAATTATTTAAAAACCATAATAGTTTACAGTCAAGAAATCATAAACAAGAACATTTTTTTTTTCAATTATATATGCGGTAAAGTTAAATTATCTACCGACCTGTATACTTTTAACATGTGGAAACTGTTTACAATATTTTTCTATATTTCAGAATTAGATCTCGATGAAACATGTCTTATTGGCACGCACACAAAAAAAAATGGCAGCTCACATTTTCGGGGTGATCGCTTTTCTTCCGTGAAATTCATGTTTAAAAGATAGTAAATAAAAATTACTTACCCCACCACTAGCCCTAAGTCCGAGTGGCAAACTTCTCTTTCAATAAAAAAAAAATCTTTGTAAAACCATACGTATTCGCTTAACTTTAGTGAAGGTAAGCTATGTCTTAGCGGCCATTGTTTTTTTTTTGTTTTGTGTGTGTGTGTGTCAACAGGACACCTTTATTTGAAATAAAATTTTGAAATTTTCAAATCTTAGTTCCCACACGTAAAAAAAATATACAGATCAGTAGAGAATTTAATTCTACAGCATTTACTATAAATTATTTGTCTCTCTCTTTTTTTACGAGTTCTCGACTGTTAACTATTCTGTACTTTATCCAAAAATATATACAAGTATAATTACATTCAATTTGGAATCTTTTGAACAAAAAATTTATCAAATTGCAATTCATTTTTTTTTTTAATGCAATGCTATCGATGATATTGAAGAATGATTTCTATCAAACTCTTGTTTCTCTGAATCCTCAGATTTTGGTTAGATTTTTTTATAAGTTTAGTTAGTTCCCCATTTAGGTACTCATGGGGAGGAGTATCATACACTTTTTTTTTGTAGAAATTATTTCTTTTTTTTTTATACATAAAGTAGTTGATCATTTTCCATGTTTCAAAACATCTCCTTTTGTTTTTATTGATTTCATGTATATCATTGTACATTTGAATATTACAATTTATAGTTGTCGTTGTTGTTGTTATTATTATTATTATTGTTATTATTAATATTACTATTACTATTATTAATTGTCATTATTACTATCATTATTTTTTTTCTCAGATTATTTTTGTGGTTTTGGTGTTGAAAATAACAAACATCTAAGTTTTGATATTCCAGCAGTTATTTACTTGTGAATATATATATATATATATATATATATATATATATATATATATATATATATATATATATATATATATATATATATATATATATATATATATATAATATTAATATCTTCTGTTTGCAATGTTTTTGTCCTGAGTAAAAAATGTGTTGTTCTTTTTTTTTTTTTTTTTTTTAGTTTTTTTTTAAGCATGCGATTGAGTGTTCTATTATGGTGTTTAGAAAAACAATTATTTTGAAAAATTATGCCATGAGGAACCAAACAAAACGAACCGAATAAAAAAAAAGCGGTGGAAATATACTACTTAAAAATGGAAAATACATTTAGTGAGTAAATTGAATACAAAATCTTTTCTTATCAGTTGTTTTGTAATAGACATTTACGGTAAGTGTGATTCCTCGTTCATACATTTAAATAAATATTCCTATATTAATGTACCTATTTACTATGCCTCCCCACGGGACAGAGTTAGACACCAGGGTCGTTTTTTAACGTGGAGAGAAGGTACAAAAATAAAAATTGTCTCAGTCGTGAAGGATTTCTCCTCCACCGAAAGAGAACAAGAAAATGAAGTGCAGCATCTGAAGAACAGATACTACACTTTGATCTTGTCCAAAAGGCCAAGAAAGATTTTTTTTTTGTAGTCAAAGTTTAACTTCTTCGTCTAGAGAGTTCAAAAAAAAAAAAAAAAGAAAGAAGAAGCTTCTGTACTTCAGATATGTTTAATAAAGTTTACCCCATCATTTTAACCCTCTTAACGCGACTGTCGCACGACACCACATCTGATAGGGCTACAGAGGAGGGGGGGGGGGCTCACGCTAGAAAAGCAAAGGCTACAAACAGAGCAAAGGTACAAATTGACTAATACAGTGGTTCCCAAACTTTGTATATGGCGGCACACCTATCACACAAAAACATAAATATTTAAATGAAAGATTAACAACGCTTACGAATGTTTAAATGTTTTGGGTTTTTTTTTAATTATCGAAAAGGCAAAATATCTAACAATTTAAACAAACGATTTATTATATATTTTTCTTTTTTCTTTCTTTTTTTTTTTTTTTTTTGATATTTAAGCATCAATGTCACGTAAGTAATAATGTGTGAGTTAGTATTTTCAAACCCTACCCAAATTCCACCATTACTGATCATCACGGTGTTGTTTCACAGTCTACCCGACACTCATAAACCCTTATCCTTGAATGGCCTTTGGGCCTTGATAAGCAGTGATCTCCCCCCCCATCTAGTAAAAGGGTTATTCCAGCCCAATTCATCCAGCCCCGACACACCCCCTCTTGGATTTTTTTCATATTTACACCATACAAACTTTGGGTTAAAACTAAGAGAAATCTGCAATTTCAGCCCAGTTGGATTTGAGGAACATATTTTTTTTCACAGTCGGTTTCGGCCTGGAAATCAAAAATTGCTATCTCATGACGTAGAATTTTCGACCCCCAGCGTTTTACAAAATTTGCATTTTTGTTGCAAAGAATAAAGCTCTGGAGCTAAATATTCACACAGATAAGGTTTTGAGGGCAAGGAATCCAGAAATCATGGTTAGAAAGATGGCAAATGAGAGGAAGTACCTTATTTTTACCATTTTAGGTGGTACCGCAGCACTTTTTTAGAGCTTGTTTGGGGCGATATTTTGTTGAGAAAAAAACATAACTGTGGTGCTTTGCCAGACTTCTCCTTTGGATTTTTAAAGTGACTTTGGGTTGGAAATTACAAAAATCAAATAAAACCTTTCGGCATATTTGACATTTCCAGACACTAAAGCCTCAAAATTGGCATTTTTATAAAAAGTTAAGGACTTTTTGGTGAATTTGGCAACAATCTAATCTTAAGCTATGATCAATATCTAGAGCTGAAAAAGGACTTGGATCGACCCATTAGAGCCCATTTTCATGATAGAATGTCAAATTACATCATATAAAAGGATATGGACAAAAAATAGTCGAAAATAAAAGACTGATGCATAATCTAGTTTATCGTAAGAAAAACTGTCAAACAAATATAAAACAGACATTTGTTATAACTCCAACTATCGACTTAATCTGTCAAAATAGTCCTGAGTCTTATTTTTCTCCTCCTCGGTGATGAAATATGTTCTACCATTCACTGAAATACTTGGGGTCTGCACTCTCATAACGACCTTGCTCAGGTGAATATAGCCTCGATCCCTATTAGTTGGCCAGTGGAATTGATGTGATGGTCCATGTGGATGCAGGAAGTTGCAAGTAAGATCTTTCTCTTCCCTGTTGACACTCTCAATCAATGCTAACCACCAATATCCATCAAAAATGCAAGTAATGTAGTCATTGCATTTGAGCAACTCCAGAGTTTCATCTAACGGCACAGGCATGTCCAGGAAAGAATGATCGATAAAGATCGTTGTGTCAGCACTCAATTGCTTGCCCTGAATATTAAACTGAGAAGCTGGTTTGAAATAGTGACAGCTCCTTGTACCAGGCACAGTATCTCCCAGTTTATATCTCATTTGATGTTTCTGTCGAACTGAAACCATGTCTTCTTTGCCGATCTTTAGAAACATGATACCAGTGATCGATGATCTGCAAAAATCTGCAACAGCATGAAAGGTGAGTATTTGGTCTTTTATTGGCCTTTGCAAGCTGGCACGGAGAACTTTGCGTTTGACAGCCCCACCAATTCCATCACAGGGTGATTTGCCATGGCTAGTTGCAAAAAATGCCCAAGTTGCATCAATTCCAAAATCTGATGAGTGATGGCAAAGGTTAAGAAATGCTTTGAAGTTTTTATATTGGCCAGCGCAGCCATCGCTGAAGTACTCTACACTCTTGATCCAGGGAAATTTCTCTTTGATGTACAACATCACCATTCTTTGCAGTTCATGCACAAAACAGGTGTCATGCTCAAGGTCATCTGAAATGATGCATAATGAGATCTGTTGAAGTTTCCCATTGTTATCTTAGTAATAAATTACCACTGGATGCATGGTACACTGGTTTTTGTTCTAGTGATATCTCTGGATCTCATCTTGCACCACGTAGTGATAATTTTCTGCAAAGTCCAGGAGAAGGATACATTCAGTCTCAGTTATTTCTTCTCTTTTTTAGATACTGAGCTTGGCGTTTTGCTGTGAAGGAATGGGTCGTTAGATTATCAACATTGTATACCAATATCTCTATGAAGTCATCTACATCAGCCATCTGTGTCCATAGCATTGTTCTATCCACACTCTCCCACCGATTATATGACATCTCACTGTCAATTTCCAATTCAGTAAATTTATCTCTGATATACTTCTCTAGAGCAGGGAAACCTGGGCATTTAGGACAACGGTGGACCATACATTCAAGACTATCGGTGTCGCAAACTACCAAGGCCATCAAATCTTTGTAAGTGATATTAAAATTGGGACTTTCAGTTGGTACATTAGCAGCACTCTCATCTCTGGATTCTTCAGCTTTCCTTCTGAGCTGAGTCTTGACAGTTAAAACAAAGCAGTCAACAAGCAATTTGCTGTTTTGATGGTGGGTGCAAACACAAACTGAATGAGAACCTGATGTCAAGATGGTGACACACCATTTTAGACGGAGCTCACAGAACTTTGAAAGACCTATTTTGTGTTCAGGATAGCTTTCTTTGTAAACTACATAAAGCTCTTTAAGATTGCATAATAGGAGCTGTTTCTGGACATGAACTTTGTTACCGATGCTCACAAAATCTTTCCCTCGAGGCATTAACCATGAAAATTCATCGTCCTCATAGAAAGCCAAGACAGAATTGATAACCTCTTTTGAGAGACCTCTCCCCTTCTTCTGTGGCAATGAAAGAATACCTCGATCCTTTTTCAGTTGCCGTGCTTCACGTACTATATATTCAGAGACATTGAAATATTCAGACACCTTTTTTCGAGACCAACTTTCCGGAGCTAAAGTCATCAACTGGATCCTCTCACTGGTTTTCATTTCTTTATTCTCAAGTTTGGCCTTCATTGCATCCAATGATCATCATCCTTTGCCTTTGCCACTAAATCCATTTGACTCGTTTGGCTGCTAATAGGGCTTCCTAATTCAGGGCTAGAGATGTTAAGGACTTTGGCAGCTGCCTCTACTTGCATTTCATAGCTTCTTTCTAATTTCTCTCTGACAATATTGATTTTTGTGTGCTTCTGCATTCTACCGGTTTTTATAGGGGATATATCAAACATCATTAGACTGTCATTCAGTTTCTCTCTCTTTTGCTCAATTTGTGACTCATTTTCAAGGTCTTGATTGTCACTTTCTTCTGTTTCACTTGGATCTTCTAACTTCTTGGCAGCTGCTTCACAGTGACGGCAAAGCTTCCAGCCAGGAACAACATGGTAGCCCTTCTGCTTTAGCATCTCAGCCATGTCTAACTTGATAGCACGATCACCCTCTATCTTCTTTTTGTGCTTCAAAAAGATGTTGCAGCACTTTGTATATTTTTTCTCAAAGTAATGCCCCAAATGAGGTTCGTGATACCTGCAAATGTTAGCAACAGTTTCATCAGTGAGTGTGACACCAGCTCTTAATTTGAGCACAGTTCCTACATCATGCTCTAATGCAGTTATTGGTGTTGAAAATGGCTTCAGATTGTGGTGACATGCACTCTTCATTAGTAATCCAAACGAACATTGAGGAGCACTTGTCATGGATCTCATCCCTCTCTTTTCCTTGTTTCAGAAGATATTCTTCATTTATTGCTCTGGAATAATTATTACAATCTGATAATAAAAATTATAATAATTCACAATGAGCAGAATATGCAATACTCAACTGCAACATTAAGAGATTTACAGACAGTATAATACACAAATGATGTAACAGTAGCACATTCTTGATCAGAAACAAAGGCACTGTAATCAAAGAAATGAAATTTGCAAAAAGTAATATTTATCTTCTTAGTTTCTGACCATTCAAATTTGATAATGAAAAAAGAATTTCTAAAGTGTGAAATTCAACTGTATGTATTTCAAGGTGCTACAGAACTGCAATTTTGGGGTATAAGAAATTCTATTTTAACCATTATTATGCCTTGAGGTAATAATTTAGTAAGAAACCATAAAAAAGTGACAGGAAAGAATAAACTTGGATTATTGACAAACTTAGAAGTTCACACCAAAGAATGCATTATTAGATCAATGCAACAAGTAAATAGCCTGAAAGAGAAGAAAATTAATCATAGCAGCGATGAAATATAACTATGAGACTATCATAACTAGCTAAAGAGACACACCCATTTATCAAAAAGGGTTTCATGTGAAAGTGTTTTTATGCTGAAGATTACCCTTTACAAATATATATCATGTTTTTGAGAGCCACAAATGTTGACTTCCCTGTTTGTCTTTGACAGTATTTAACATCACGCTCAGGTAATAACTCTGAACAAACTGTGTTGAAAATGTATCACCAGAAACAGAACAAAATTGATCAATAAAAACAACATAACGGCAAGAAATCATAGCATGAATTCTCTACTTCACAACTAAAGTAATGCCATTTTGAGTGAAACTGATCAAGAAAAAGTATATCGATTTGAATCAACATGAAACAATCAGAACTGAAGTCACTGTAGTGTCTTTTGAGTGAAACTGAACAAGAAAAAGAACATTTAAATCAACATTTGAAAAAAGAAGCATAGGACATTATTCAGGTATCATATCATAGAGGAATTTGCTCTGACACTCAAACTTGATTACTCAGGTGGACATGATTCTGAACAGCTTAAATGCATTGATTGAAAGGATTTGCTGATTTAATGGTTTAGAAACCATGATCCAACTGTCCAAAAATTATGAACTGCACGGCACGATTGTATGATGTGTGCCTGAAGGTATAAATAAAAAACACAATATCTTATTCCCACCGACTTTTTGGTTAACTGAGTCGACTCTACACTACCCCTAGTCACAGTTCATGAACACATACAAATTAAAGAATACTGTTATCATGATCAGTACTATTCTACTGCACATTTTTAATAAGATCTAAACATAAAAGAGAAGGAAAGAGAGGGTTAGATCTTGCCTCAGTTTGATAATGAGCAGAATTTTATGCTTCAAATGAAAATGTGACTTCATTCATATCTGAATGTTACCTTACATCTTTCCTCTAAATTTTAAGCTGTTTTTATCTGCAAATCAAAAAATAATGGCCAAAAGTTGTTTTTTTGAAAAACTCAAATGTCCAAAACTTGTACATAATTAAGATTGCTGTCCATATGTGTGTCAAAAATCTTTTATTTTCGACTATTTTTTGTTCATTTTGACTGTGAAGTAGGGGTCCATATCCTTTTATATGATGTAATTCGACATTCTATCATGAAAATGGGCTCTAATGGGCCGATCCAAGTCCTTTTTCAGCTCTAGATATTGATCATAGCTTAAGATTAGATTGTTGCCAAATTCACCAAAAAGTCCTTAACTTTTTATAAAAATGCCAATTTTGAGGCTTTAGTGTCTGGAAATGTCAAATATGCCGAAAGGTTTTATTTGATTTTTGTAATTTCCAACCCAAAGTCACTTTAAAAATCCAAAGGAGAAGTCTGGCAAAGCACCACAGTTATGTTTTTTTCTCAACAAAATATCGTCCCAAACAAGCTCTAAAAAAGTGCTGCAGTACCACCTAAAATGGTAAAAATAAGGTACTTCATCTCATTTGCCATCTTTCTAACCATGATTTCTGGATTCCTTGCCCTCAAAACCTTATCTGTGTGAATATTTAGCTCCAGAGCTTTATTCTTTGCAACAAAAATGCAAATTTTGTAAAACGCTGGGGGTCGAAAATTCTACGTCATGAGATAGCAATTTTTGATTTCCAGGCCGAAACCGACTGTGAAAAAAAATATGTTCCTCAAATCCAACTGGGCTGAAATTGCAGATTTCTCTTAGTTTTGACCCAAAGTTTGTATGGTGTAAATATGAAAAAAATCCAAGAGGAGGTGTGTCGGGGCTGGATGAATTGGGCTGGAATAACCCAAAAATAACTCCGGTTACAACGATATGAAGGCTGTTTTACACCTATAACCTCTTCGCGGCACACCTGTAATCATTCTCTAGCACATCAATGTGACACGGCACGGTAGTTGGGAACCACTGGACTAAATATGTACATGGGAAAATTACTACTTTCCATGAGTGGGGATCAACCTCATTATAAATACAAGATGGCCGCCATCACAATATGCAAATTAGTCGAATTTTACAATTTACTTTGAAAATCCTTACATGCTACAAATGTCATATTCATTGTTTGGATGTGCCATTAAATCTTGAGCTTACAGAGTCATTTTTCAGCGATATCATTAAGACATTTTTCTAAAATCAACCAGATAAACAGGTGAACTGTTTTAAAAAGATCGATGTAATCGTATATTTACCGAGACAAGCGGTTTTCTGCTTTGAAGTCGTCCTCACTAAACGGTATAGCCTAATCTAAATATTTTTTAGCAATATCATCTGGATCCGTTTATTATTATATAGTTATTATTTTTTTTTTAACAAATGCATATTTTCTTTCCGTTTTACGTTTATTTTATTTAATTTATTATATATGAAAATTTCATATCTTTTATTTTTTAAACAATGTAAACATTTGGTCATTTTTTTTTTTCATTTGTTTAATTTATTTTAATTTATTATATTTAAATATTAAAAAAAAATTTACTTTCAGCATTAATTTACAGAAATGCTGTAAATAAATATGTTTAATTTATTTTTTTTAAATATTAGATTTATAAAAAAAAAAGTTTCTTTAAATCAACATATTTCAATGAAAATAATCAGATATTTTTTATGTGTTGACCAACATTTTTATTGGGCGAGGGGGTCAGTATAGGCTACACCGTTTAGTGTGGACGATTTTCGAAACAGGAAGTTGATTGTCTCGGTAAATATGCGATTGTAGTGAAAGATAACCGAAGGAAATAATTAGGTGAATTGAAATCATATATATATATATATATATATATATATATATATATATATATATATATATATATATATATATATATATATAATTCCAGGTTAATGTTTTCCAGAGATAAAAAAAATAAACAATGGAGTTTTAACGAGATTAATACAAGAGTGCTCAATACCAAAGTATGGCAAGATATACTTTTTATTTGTTTTACATAAGCATTTATATGCTTATAACATTCATAAGTATGTTTCGGTCAGCCAGTTACAAGTAAATAGAGATCTCTCCAGGCGATATTGCTTCTATAATCCGTTTAGTCTGTAATCTTTATGGACTAAACTTTTGTATAAGAAATATCGCCTGAAGAGGTCTCTAGTTACTTGTAACTCTTTGACCGAAATATGCTCATGAATGTGTAGCGGCATATTAATGCTTATGTAAAACAAATAAAAGGTATATATATATATATTGTGTATTCATTCTTCTGCGGACTGTTATCCTCATCTTCGTAGCTGATTAGAACACAAAATTGGATTCATAAGACCATAAATAATCCAACCTTGATCGTCCTTCGTAGCGCAGTGGATAAAGGTGTTGAGTCTCTACGGTTCCAGGTGAACATTGTCTGAAGATAGTAGTTTCAATCCTACCCAAGAAGGCCAGGGGATTAGTCGGTCACAACGTGGCAAGATAACAACTATGGAAGACAGTTATTACTGGGGATACAGTTACAAGACTCAGCATTCCTACCCTGTCGCAGTTAATCACCTGAAGAAGGCCAGAGGATGAGTTGGCCGAAACATGGTGAAACAACAACTATGAAGATGAATATAACAGCATGCAAAAGAACGAATACACAAATCTTAGTGATTGTTTTACAAGTACTTTCACGGAATGTTCTCTGATGAGCATACTGCACTTGTGCCCCCAACCTACCTCACTAGCAGCAAAATTCTACCCCTTCATTGTAGATGTACCTAGATGTTTGGAAGATTGTCTACTTTGATTGTTTCTTTGCCTTTGGAATCTCTTCCATGCTCTCTGCTTCCCCAAGTGTAACAAAATGCAGGAATTTAAATGTAATGTGAAAAAACATATTATCCTCCTTGCTCCACACTCAGGTGTGTGCCCTATAAATCTGTCCCCTTAAGAAATTCCAAGAGGGAGAGGCAACAATACTTCATGGGCGAGTGGTGGTTGAAAATAAACACTGCTATCATCAAGTCATACATAAAAGGATAAACAACCGACAGCAATTTCATCTAAATATTGGAAAATATCAATGTAATTGATCTTGAAGAAGGTCGGAAAGCACATTGGCTGAAAAGCAATGGAAATATAAACGTTCATCATCATATTGGGTGAATCTGAAGATTCTATTAGTTTCCCTGATATTTTTCTAGTCAGAATTCTTTCAAAAAAGACATCGAGAGTAACCACAAGGAGGTTGTGATTTTGGTGGAACGAACTGGATTCGAACTTGGGACGCCCAGGTCGTCAGTCCGTATCGTTAACCACTTGAGATGTAAAAGCTGAAGATAATAGCCGAAAGAAACGATTATAAAAAAAGTTCTTCAGTCAAATGTGTACCTTGGTTTTACTTCGATGTAAATTCTCAGAAATCAAGGCGCACATCCCTTGGGCTAACACTTAATCTTCATAACAGGATACATAGATATTTGAGTGTTCAACTAAAGTTATCCTTTATCTCTAAAGCACTGAGTTAGCGACGAAGAGAACATTCATTTTCCTCTACATTAACTGACCGGTTAAATATGTTATAGCATACTTGTCTTGTGGTCACTTGGTCTTACTGGGTTCCAAGCCAAGAATTCGTCATTTGGTGGAGTATGCAGCTTCATGCTATTACTAGAGGCAATAACACTTGAAAGGGGGGCACCATTCCTCTTATGGGCCAGTGTGTAGCCATGCCTAATTTGGGATTCAAATACTATGCTATTTTGAATGTTTGGTCAGGGTCTACTTGTAAGAGGAAATATCCTCAAGCCAGGTTGTCCTGACAAGAGATCTTAGACACCTGAGTATAGACATTCAAATTCTCTTCTGCTGTGAAAAGGAGGCCATTGTGATCAGCTATCATCAATCCCTGTCATCCAATGGTTCTCTCAGTATCCCAGCACACGATATATCAGTGCTGCTTTCTGAAGAAACAAAAGGAGAAAATAAGCCAGAGGATAAATTAGTCACAACTTAACCTGACTTAACACATAGTATTTTTCACCGTGAAACATTGGACAAGAATTAGAATAAGATAATGAGTTTTACTGGGTATTGATAACATTTTTTTTTTCAATTCATTCATGGAACCTTTATAAAAATAATTTATTTCACTAGCAATTTCCTATCAGATTTGAAAACTTCATAGAAATTTTTTAAAAATATCTTTGTTACTTTATGAATTAAAATTAGGAAGAAATAATTTAATTTACGAATAATTTATTGTCTGTTTTGAAAACTTCATGGATATTTTGTTTTTAATTTTTGCAAATTTATAAATTGAAATATTGTAAACGTAATTTACTTAAGAAAGTTTTTTTGTCCCTTTTTGAAAACTTTATTAAAAAAATTTTGTTAATGTATAAATTGAAATTTTGGAAAAAATAATTTTATTGTCAAACAATTTCTTATTACATTTAAAGACTTCATGAAAATTTGTCAATGTTTTTGTCAATGTTTAAACTGAAATTTTAGAAAAAAATATTTCATTTACAAAAATTTTCTTGTCATTTTGAAAATTTCATAGAATTTTTAAAAAAATGTTTTGTCAATTTATATTTTAAAATTTTTACTTAATTTAAACAATTTGTAAATTGAAATTCTGGAAAAAATAATTTAATTTACAATATTTTTTGTCATTTTTTTAACAATTCATAGACTTTTCTTTTAGTGTTTGTCAAATTTATAAATTAAAATTTTAAGAAAATGATTAAATTATTATACATAATTTTTTGTTATTTATATTTTTTAACAGTACACATATTATTCAATGTTGATTTATTATTTCACGTATCAAATATTGTTTTCTCAGATTAAATATGTTCACTAAATACTCTATTATTAAAATAATGTCTGTTCTTATCGTCTTTGTCTTTATTGCAAACAGTATACAAAGTAGACTTCTTTTAAGTTTTTCTTTTCAGGTATTTTTGTTCCTTTGCAATACAATGTCCAGTCTTATAATAAAATGTTTATTTGTTTTTTGTTTTTTTTATAAATGGTATTTAAAGTATGTATTTGATTTTTTTTATAAATGGTATTTAAAGTATGTATTTGATTTTGCAGTACCGATATGGGGAATCATATTAATATGCGCTGGAGTCTTGCTTTTCTTGGTCTGTGGGACATATTGTTGCTGCAAACGTATATGCAGGAGGAGAAAGAAGAAGGATGGCAAAAAAGGGCTCAAAGGAGCTGTCGACCTCAAAAGTGTACAGTTACTGGGCAACTCTATCAAAGAAAAGGTGAGCAATCAACGGAAGCGGAAATGAGATACCCTGCTTTAATAATTTTCTTTCTTCAGTGAATTTGATTTTGATATTCTTCCTTTGATACTTCGTTTTGATAAAAGTATTTTTGATCTCACTTTTACCCCAAATGCTTCAAAACGCTGAATCTAAAATCCATATTTCAGATTATTAACCCTTTTTTCTATGGATATTCCCACTAAAAATCTTATCACCAATGATTGTTGAAAACAGATTTACTCCACGCCTTTGAAGAAAAAAAAATGTTGCCCTTATGTTTCTGTATTTTTTATATAAGGATTGATACTTTAGATTATAGAGACTACTGTTTTTATCTTAAGTGTTATTTTTCACGTAATTTCGAATGAAGCCTTTATTTAATCTACGGAGGTAGAATGCTCTTGTTCCGTCAGCCATGGCCAAGTAGAAGTCTTGAATAATTCGCAATTGTATTCTTAGTATTGCTCGTTCTGAGGATTGAAACTTCCCCTTACAGAAAAGGTTAATTTAGAACTAAATTTTACTTAGTTCTTTATGCGTTACTAAGAATGCACTTTTTTTTTAAAATGGAAATCGCTCGAGACAAGGCACGAAGCCACTTGATGTAAGGGGCTAATAAGATTAAAAGCTGATTATTGCAAAGACATGAAAGACAGGACCTTAGTCTTGAAAAGACCAAGACTGCAAATAGAAGGAAAACAGTGAGCAGAACTTGCAATTTATTTAAGACTTCTACACAGTCATGGCTGACAGAATAAGAACATACTATTCTCATGAATTAAATAAAGTGTTCTGTTCGAAATTCTGTGCAGATTCGCGAGTTCAGCAACATACGTCTGAAGAAATTCACATCACCCAAAACGTTGTACAAATAACACTCAAGATGAGAACAGTGGTGCGAAGAATCCAAGTAATACGAAATCTCTCTTAATGCAATGAAAAAGTAGATGCGCCCTTAAGTACTCCTGATTATCAGATCAACTCTTGAAATTAACATTCAATAAATACATCATTCAGCATTTGATAAAATATGATGATTAGATTTCATTTTAAACGTTTATGAAAAACTTTTTCAACCACCAAATTTAAAATAGGAACATATGAGTGTGAATTCAGTACATTTTTTTATGGAATGATGACTCATGATATATATATATATATATATATATATATATATATATATATATATATATATATATATCATGAGTCATCATTCAAAAAAAAATATTTACTTAATTCACACTTATATGTTTTTATTTTACTTTTTTATGCAAACGCCTAAATTTTCCTAATAGTACGCCTTATACGTGTCTTGCTGAATAGCAGAAGACCACTAAACAACTCTTCAAGGGCAAACTTGTTAATGGTCTTTCACTATTCAAAAAAAAGAAACACTTTTAAAATGTACTTTTGAGAAAATTTAGGTATTTGTGTGAAAATACATGAATTAAAAATGAATAAAATAAAATAAATAAAAAATAAAAACTGATAAGTGTGAATTAACTTTTGTTTTTTTGGGGGGGCGAGGAGGGGATTATAACTAAAGTTATATCCATTCTTTGAAGTTAAAAATGCAGTTTAATTAAACTTAATATTTGTTATAATTCGAAAAGTTTTTTGTAAAATATATACCTCAATAGTATATATTTTCTTATAATCATATTTCCGCCCCTTGAAGAAGCATGCTTCTTAATAGTTGAGGACTGTGTGATAAAGAAAAGTCGGTCAGTTGGCCTACGTGCTTGATCACTATAGATTGACATTTGATAACGTTTATGCTTTTATAAATGTTTCAATTCCTTTGAATATCGTTGCGGTTTACGGTGGCCCTGGGGTTGTGATCCTTGCAAATGGAGACAGAGATGGTTTTGTTGCGGGGTTCGAATCCCATGACCAGCGGCAACTGTAACTTTCTGCATTGATGATTCTGGAAGGATGACACACTAGTATCTGTAGGTAATAAAATCAAATATTTTAATTATAATTAATTCATAATAAAAAATGAAAAAAAAAAAGTTAATGTGAAATAAATTTTATTCAATTCATATGATTTCCTATATACGAATGTATGGAAGTTTCTTTAAAAGAAAAACGATGCATTTTACATGTTGACTGATTGCCGAAATATCTCCCACCAAATTAAAAAAAAAAATGGTACTTCATGCCTTCATGCTAACCATGCAACACTGTAAAGTGATGACCAAGAATAAGTGGAGTAATCTTGGGAAAAGGAGTAGCACATTCTCCTACATCGTTGTGGTAGTAACAACTGTAAAGGGAACCTTTTGGTCGCTCTTGACTACAGTTCATCTATTTTACTTATATAGTTATATATATATATATATATATATATATATATATATATATATATATATATATATATATATAGGTAATAAGCTAAGAAAAATTTGAACAGAAAAAACTCAACACAAAAATATATTGATTTTATATTTAGTTTTGATATACCGCATAATCATGTTGACACACCTGTTCCTATTAGCTCACCGAAGTTAAGCAACATTGAGCCTGGTCAAGACTAAAAAATGGGTGACCATTTGGTAATGCCAAGTGCTGTATGTGCTCGGAGCCTGGCGAAGGATGGGCGCCACCAAGCTATTCTTGAAATAATGCACATACCCCATGACCCCAGAGGGCTAAGTATGTTCTCTGCTTATTACCTTTATCAGCATCATCATTATCTAGTGTTTAAGATGCTGCAAGTATCTCAGACTCCATGGTGGGAAACATAAGAGAACAGCTCATACCTGCAATCTGATGTAAAGAGTTGATGTCAGTTGTAGATTCAAGCAAGATCTTCCTTGCTCTACCATGATCCTTAGTGTTGAGGATATTCCGGCATGTTATGGAGTTAATGGAAGATGTGGCACACTGTACATGGCCAAACTACCTGAGATGCTGTGTAAGGCATACATAATTCTACCAGTATCACTTTTATAATGAAGCACCGTTTAAGGAATTCCTCTTTGGCTATATACATCTTAAGATTGATTCCTGCCAGATCACCAAAGTTAAGGATGGTTAATATTTAGATGGTGTCCATTTGGGAACACCATGTGCAATATACAAGACCTGGACCCAGTGATCTTGCAAGCTGAAGACTGGCTAACAATCTGCAACTATAATGAATAGTTCTGAACCGTTAGTTTGATTTGTGTCAACCAGACACTGTCTAGTGATAACAGGTCGATTGCAAATTTCAGATCATACATTGGTTTATGCCTTTGTTAGATATGTCATCATCATCATGGCGGCCTCTCATCTGTAAGAATGATTCTGGTTGGAGATTTTAAAAAATAGACACCTGTGTATCGATTTTTTTTTTTTTTTGTATCCTATGTTACACTCTAGAATGTACACTTTCCTTTGCAAATCTATGTGTTGTATCCGAGAAAAGGAGATAATGTTACTGTATTTTTGCGATGAGGATTGGTAATTTGTATTAGCAGGATTATTCGGACTACTGTTCTTATATTGAGTGTTATTCGCACAACGTTTTAGTCGATGGTGTATCTTGTCGAACTTAGGAATCTTTTTGTTGAACTCGGGAATCTTTTTGTCAAACTCGGGAATCTGCACAGAATTTTGAATGAAACCCTTGAATTAATTCACAGGAGTAGCATGCTCTCGTTCCGTCAGCCATGACCAGGTAGAAGGTTTTAAGTAAATCACAATTGTATTCTTAGTAGCGGATAAAGAACTAGGTAAAATTGAGTGGTATATGAGACTCTTCCAGAGATTGAAGGTTCAATACTCAGTGCGGGTAATACTACAAATTCTACTGCAAATTGCTTAAGACTTCTACCTGATGATAGCTGATGGAACAAGAACAAGCTATTCTGTGGTTAAAATATAGGATTCTGTCTGAAATTCCATGCAGATTCCCAAGTTTGACAAGATACACCTGGAGACGGTTGGAGGTTACATCAGCTAAAACGTTGTGAGAATAAAGAGGAGAACAATAGTCTGAATAATGCAAATAATACAAAGAAAAAGGTAACGATTAGAGCAGATAGATAAGTTGCAGCTCTCGTTTGCTAACCTGACTATTAGCATTGTTAGTCTCTTCCACCAGAAAGACTTGGGCTTAGATTGCACTACACCTGGCTTCTCGTCTGAGACCTTACTATCTTGAGTGGCTTTACCAGAGACTTGTACCCTCCACAGTGTTATTCTATAAATGAATATAAATGAATGAAGCACCCATTTTGTTTTTTCTTTTTTAAGTTGTGAATTTAACGACTTGGTTAAGACAAAAGCTCAAGTTAAAGAAACATCTTGTTGATTGTTATTTTTTTTTTATAAGTAATTCATATGAATTGAATAATTCCTGTTTCACATGAAAAGATTTCCCAGTAATTACTGATCTTATATTTTCCACGGTTGCATTACAATTCCAAAATGATACTATCATATCCATATACATTGTTTAAGTAATTCCTGTATTTGTCTTATTCTTTGATGCCGCTTTCTTTTATTTCTTGTCATAAAAAAATAAATATATTCTGTCTGTACTGTGTACACCTTGATTTCGGATCCATTTGGCATTTTAGCTTTAGATTTAATTCATACAAGAGTTCATTTCACAAGAACATTTTCAAAGATATCGTTTGCTAGTCTTAAGCAAAATAAGCTAACTTAAATGCAATACTGTTTGGGCCAATAGACTCAGCAGGTTTTCAGAATCCAGAGTTATCCTCCTTGAATGCCATCACCCGAGAGATCAGGATTTTGTATCCTCAGTGACTGAGCCTTGCTGTTAGGTTAGTAGGACAGAGATGGCAGAAGGAACACAGAGGAAAAGGCAACCATGTCATTTAAGATATTAACGTGCGTGTGGATGAAGCGAGAGGACTTATCGCGCATCCAGGAACTTATCCACTTTCATCTTTACTAACATAAATTTAGTTAGATTATATTCTTCATATCGCTTAACTAATTCATTATGGATAATTCGTCAGAACAAAATAAATGCAAATCAATGGACACGTAGCACAACGGATAAAGTCGTTAAGTATCAATCAGTTCTAAATGATAGTCTTCTGATGACTGAAAGTAAAATCCTAACAACAGGTGACACCTACTCGGAATAATCTTAATAAAGTTATTAACACTTCTACTGAATCATGGTTGACGGAACGAGAACAATCAAGTCCATGCAATAAATAATGCGCTCAGTTCAACATTACATCAAGATTCCCGGGCTTCACAACACGTTTTATGCTACTTTTATGCTCAATCCAGATATAGTGATAATAAACCTTGTGTCTAGAATCCTTATTCGAATTTTGTTCAAAATCTATCACATGATTTTGATTCTAGAAAATGTGTAAAATTTAAGGTTTCAGCTTAAGGGGCCTTAAGAAGAAATTGGAATTCAGGGAATCTTAATTGTTGCCTAATGAGCATGGATGAAGGCAAATGCAAATCTAAAAATTCAAATGTGAGGTTGCGTCCATATTATGCTGCCTTAAATCCCTCTACAATACAACATAAAAAAAAACTAAAATTTCGAGAATATTTATTAATTGAAGTCTAATGTATATTGTTAAAATTTCACACAAAAATCGGAAGTATCAAATTTTCACAAAGGGCTTCCATCGACTTTACGTTTTTTTACTCCCTTTGCATAAAACTAAATGAAACTAAACATTGTCCTCATTCTTACCTATAACGTCTAGCAGCTGTGTTAAAAAATTCATAATGTTCAAGTTAATTTGTTTAGGATTATATCGTATGCAGAGAAATATATAAACGTATTCACATACCTAACTTTATATATAGAGAGATTACATCCGAGGAATTTTTTTATAATAAATGATCTCCACAAAACACTTTACTGATGCGGTTTAACTATTGCCCTATTAAACACACCTCCTCTTTCATCTCTCTCCCCCCATCTCTTCCCCCCCCTCTCTCTCTCTCTCTCTCTCTCTCTCTCTCTCCCTCTCTCTCTCGTTGTTTCAATTATTTCCTCTAGAACAGCGGTCTCCAAACTACGGCCAATGGATCAGATCCGGCTTGCCAAAACCTTTAATCTGGCCCGCGGAAGTCTAATTGAAAACGTTAAACTATTCATTAAAGATTAAAAATGTCTGAAAATAGTGTGATAATGTTTCTTTTGGTTTAGAGAAATTACTAAAAGAATGAGGTTTTTGGAGAATCAGTTTCGTTAAAAAGCAAAGCTAATCAGCAAACTGTATAAAACATGTCCAAGTGATTTTTTTTTTTACTCTAAAACGCCAGCAATATGCGCCCCCACCCCGCTTCGAAAACTTTGGAGACCCCTGCTCTAGAAAGTTAAACACAATGTCAAGTGCAGGTCTGATGAAAGTGTTTCTGTGGAATGAACTGGATTCGAACTTGGCACGCCCAGGTTTTATATTAAAAACGAAACCGTTGATGTTCTCTTCTAGTGGTGAGCTCGTAACTTTTGCACTGAAAAGCTCTTACAAGTAAATGAATAAATAAAAAATAAACAAAACACTATTTTACCAAATTATCCGGTTATTTCAATGTGTATACAACCAAATATGTTTTTTTTTAAATTTCATTTACAAGGTGTTTATAAAGCTCGCATATTACTTTATTATAAAATTACATTTAAACATTTTTTTTGCATTATTTTTACATCATTTTTCGTTTACTTTACAAATTCATGCATTTGAGAAGTTTTATCACCACAGAAGCAGAAGGGCCCAGCATATAAAATCAACAGTAGGTTTTATAATAAGACGGGCGCGTTTGAAATGAATGTTTCCGTTTAGAGCACAACTGAACTATGACATTTGACTTCTGCATTTTATATTTTAATTCAAGATATATAAAAATAATTTTAGACGTGTAAAGCTTCCTCCCAATGCACCATGGTGGGTCCCTGACTAGAACAGGGAATCAATCGATTTGATTGAAAAATGGGCGATTTCACAGATTTTGATAATAATAAAAGTATTGGAAGTGTGGAACAATTATTGATCCTAATTCAATTCTTGGCAACGCCGTGTCTCTCACACGAGGGGCGTGCAATAAGTAATACTCCTGACCCACTTCCCATAGCAGTAGAGCAACGAAACTTGGCACAGATATTAGTCTTTCTCTACATAGGAACCACCCAGAGTTATGCATTTCCTCTCATCGTTTGATGTAGCTCTGAAGACCGTTTTTGTATAACACCCCACGTTAATCCTCCAACCACGACGTGACTTCAGAAATCAAAGCTGCATCATCTGGGAAACGCTTTCCTTTCAAAAGCAACTTCATGGCTGGGAAGAGGTGAAAGTCAGAGGGTGCATGGTCAGGAGAGTAGGGAGGATGGGGGAGGATTTCAAAACCACACGCCCGTGCTTCTGATCTGGCGACATGCGAGTTGTGAACCGGAGCGTTGTCCTATTGGAGGAGGGTACCTTTGCTGATCTTGCCCCGCCTCTTGATTTTGACAGCTTCCCTTAATTTCCTCAAAAGTGAAGCATAATGGGCTCCTGTAATTGCGATATGCTTTGCCAGAAAATCTGTCATCACTACTCCGTCCTGGTCCCAGAAGACTGTGAGCATGACCTTGCCAGCAGAGGGCTGCACCCTTGCCTTCTTTGGAGGTGGTAAGTCCAAGTGCTTCCACTGCATTGACTGGACTTTGGTTTCTGGATCATAGTGATGGACCCAGGTTTCATCCTATGTAATCAGTCTTTTGAAAAACTTTGACTCATCTTCTTGGCACATCTCCAAATTCATCCTCGAACACTCGACACGTTCTCGCTTCTGGAATGGTGTGAGCAACCTGGGAATCCATCTGGCAGACACTTTATGCATATGCAAATGGTCATGAATGATAGTTTCCACAAACTCTGTACTAATCTTGACATCTTGCGTTATTTGGCGAATAGTAATGCACCAATCTTCCAAAATGGCAGCCTCAACTTGACAGACAGATGCCTCATCAATGGTAGAAGGGGGGGGGGCGACCAGGTCTGGGAGCTGTTTCCACAGACTTCCGGCCATGTTTTAATTCACGATGCCAGCGTCTTACAAGGTCATATGATGGGACATTATCACCATAAGTTTCTTTCATTTCATCAAAAGTCTCCTGTGGTGTGCGTCCTTTCAAATACAAAAACCAGATAACTGCTCGACATTTAACAGGCTCCATTTCACACCTGACTCAGTTCAAACACCTGTAAAACAGAAACCACAATTAGTTCAGGGCTGTAATTTGCCATATAACTAGTAGAGATATAAATCATTGCACATGCAAAATTTCAGCTAGATCAGACAACTGGAAGTGGGTAAGGGGCATTACTTATTGCACGTCCCTCGTGTATATAGATATATATATATGATTTTTATTTTATAACCTCAACTCAACTATTGACTTAATCCATTACAATTGTTACCACGAACAGATAACTTACTGTCTTCTTCATCAGACAAAAAAAAGTCAGAAGTATTCAGCTCTACTAACGTATTGAGCATTTTATCTTGTTTTTTTTTTTTTGACCATGTCTACCTCCGAATATATATATATATATATATATATATATATATATATATATATATATATATATATATCGTCATTCGCATGCAGTACTGTTTTGTTGTATCACAACTTATCAGTGCGGCTAGACTAGCACCTTTCCCTAGCCGGGGATTGAACCAAGAACCATCATGTTACTAGTCAGCAGTTCTATTTAAGAGTTATAAACATCTTTTCCTCCTGCTGAAGTGGCGTCAACTCTGAATTTTCCACATAGATTTGTTAGATTGGAGTACTTTTACTTGGACCACTGAGTCACACCATGTGTCTCCAGCTCTATTTTTATGAACACCTTGCTTTACTCAGTATTTTATATATATATATATATATATATATATATATATATATATATATATATATATATATATATATATATATTCTTTCTAATAACTGTGATATGTTATATGACTTTGATGAATTTGTTATTTATGTGTATGAACCCTGGGTTCCATGATGTCTTATTTTCCCTTTTATTTTGTCTATATTTATTTGATGCATCCCATGCAGCTCATGTCCTTTGCACCTCCTCTTTATTTTGTCAAATACTTTTGATGCCTGCACTACAATTTCTTTTCTTTTCTTTTTTTTACTTATCTATCATACATATTCTGACATACTGTATGCACACACACACACACACACACCTGGTTTTATTTCACGGTTTGTGTTATTTTGTTTGAGCATACAACGCAAGCCTCAACTTTGTATTGTCCCATTTATCACTTTATTGATTCAAATTAGTTAGCCATTTTGTTTATTCATATAAGTTCAGATGTATATCTATCTATATATATATATATATATATATATATATATATATATATATATGCACTTGCTGCTGTTTAGTGCTACTGTAATATAAATTAGTGAATGCGTGCATGATCATATCAGTTCTTATTTCAGTGCTAGTTCGAAATAATAATGAAAATCGAAAAATTTAATTTTAGTCAAAAGCAATATTATCTACTTAATTGCCATATGGGAGTTAGGAATACGTCCCAAAAGTATGAAAAACGATAAAGTAAAAAATTAATTAATCATGAAAATTGCTTTCGAAAAAATTACAAGTTTTACTTAAATAAATAGAGTAGTTCTTGTGATAGGCAGGGGAGGTAACTGCATGAAGTCAGAAGAGGTAACTACAGTAATGGCGGATCATTGGATCATAAAAATGTTTTATGCAATAATGTAGTAATATGTTACTAATTTTGACATGGCAATTAAGTCGATAACATTGTCCAGTTTTTGATTTTCATTATTTTTCTGGACAAGCGCCATTATTTCTTTATCAGTAGGTAAGTCATTTCTTTAAGGCGTTTTCTTTCTTTCACTGCTGCCTGAGAAAGCACTTGTTCTATAATAATACATATATACACTGACTGTCATGCTTTTAGAAGAATAGTAGATATCTAAATAATAAAATCGATCTATTTTTCAAATCAATATAAAAAACAATACGATCTCGTACATACACGTGCCCACCCCCGCCACTCGAAAATTCTAGCCATAGCATCCTTAATAAAATTTGAAATCCTTTCTACCAAGCCGATAATACCTGGTGTGGTATTAGCCCTAGGCAGGTCATACCAGCTTCCTCCAGAGAAAAAAGTTTACAGAGGAATATCAAATTAACAAACGGTCCACAGCCGCATGTATATTCTAAGCCATGGGAAGATCACATACAGTGCTTAACATTCCCACTATTTATGCAGAATACGGACCGTACTGAAATGATGTTACTGTTTAGGAACCGTTGTGGAGGAGGAGAGCATGTCGTAATTAGTCTCTACTTTCACTTAACAATTTAATAAACAAAAGATGATGTAAAAATTGAATTCAACTTGAAAATCTTATCTAAGAAAAATGGTATTATCTGCATAGGTACCACATTCCCAAATGGTCACCCATCTGGCACTGGCCAGAACCCATCGAAGCTTAATTTACCAGAAACTCGTATGCCGATGTTATTTGATATTTCTCGTACAGATAGTGAACCAAATATCGAGAAATTGTTACGAATTTATGAGTACAACCTCGGTAAACACCTTTCTACAATCTAACCCAAATGGTCACCCATCTGGTACTGGCCAGGCTCCACGAAGCTTAACTTACAGCTTTATAAAACAACTTTGTACAATCTAGCCATATTTTGTACAGATAATTCTATGCCTGATTTTCATTCCTGACTGTTCAACAATCTTTGTTTAAGTATCATTCAATATGTTCTGAACTCTTTGCATTGCGAGCACACTTGCATATGACTCATCTAACATTCAGAAATATTCTGTGGATTGTTTTGATAAACTTTATATTTGAGATAATCCTACAAATAAAAAAATCTGCAGAAAAAGTAAAAGTTACAATGAGTATGACGCCCATTCAGAACCACATCTCTTACTGATGACACGAGCACCAAAGTGCCCTCTCGTATTATTGAATGATGATAAAACAAAGACTGTCGAATATACATGAATTGAAACTTGGTAAAAAAACTAGTTATAGAATGAGGTTTATTTGTACCAAACATTTCTGGATTGCAGAAACGACTGTGGATTTTATTGACGATTCCATGGGTGACATTTGGAGCAGGGTGGAGGTTACCCTATATATCAGAAGAATAGTAATAAACAAGAAATATACTAATTATACTTTGAATAGATTATCTCTTAGTGAATAATTCAAAGTATCTTATATCTTAAAGAAATATTTCTAGTACAGATACTAGACCAAATATCCAGAAATGGACCTGATTTATGGATATTATTGATACAGCCTGGTGTTCCAAAAGTCTTGGGCACATTTCAAGATTAATGGATAAATTGAGTGAAAAAGAGTCTGATGACTTCATTTCCTAACAGTATTGGGCGCCACCACATTGGTGCCTCAGAGTCAGACAATTTCTGAACACAACACTGCCAGACCAATGGATTGGACGATCTGGGCAAGATGATCACAATTTCATGCCCTGGCCTCCCAGATTTCCAGATCTTAACTCCTGCGATATTTTTTGTGGGGATTTGTAAAAAGACTGGTCTATGTGCTTCCCATTTCAAGAGATATGAATGAGCCGAAGGCCCGAATAACAGAAGCTGCTGCAATCACTGACAATATAATACTGGGACGCGTTTGGTAAGAATTGGACTATCGGGTTGATATGTGTCATGTGACCAATGGTGCTCACATTGAATATCTTTGAACATTTCATGAAAAATTTGAGATTACAAGCTTTCTGAAGATACCAGATGCGTTTTTATATCCTTAATAGTTCTCGAGATATTCAATATCTAAATGTGCCCAAGACTTTTGGAACACCCTGTATATATATATATAATGACAAGTAAAAGCAATAAATGGTATTTACCAGATACAAATTAATAATGATAAACTAGTCTCTCTCTACTCCATCATCATTTACATTGAAGGTGCTCGACTGAGCTCCAATCTTGTATGGCCACCACAATGGAAACAGATATTCATTTCTCCCTCCATGTGCTTAGCATCAGGCAGAGCTTCTATTTCTTCACACGAACTTCATTACTGCAGAACTGTTTCTCTACTGTTTACAACTTGGTTGTCTTCAAAACCAATGCAAACAAATTCTTTTCATGGACCGCCTCATAAGTAATCAAACGCAGTTCATACCATTGATCATTGTTAGTACTCCCATAGTGTTACTCATCTTTCGGTTGACAATGATTCTCTCATTAATCCTTATTCTCAAGTAGCCTTTGGCTTTGATAGATGGTTAACCAATAGTAAAAAAAAAAAGGAACAAAATTCTAAAGTCTGTGTGGGATATTTATTAATCTACCTAAAAATTTTTAAATCTATGTAAACCTTCGATACATGAACTTAAAAAATGAAACAAAAAGAATAAGAAAAAAAAACTACAATATCCTTAGAAAATTGATTTCTTTATTATACTAAACTAGAATTAATTCCCCGAACAGAACAGTTTCATGAAGATTTTAAAAATCAAGATATAATGTAACTTAACTTTATGTCTTGAATACTTATTCTAATTTGATTAAAACAAGTTAAATGGTTTTCATTCTAGAATTTAAAAAAAAAACGTCTAAAATGCTTAAGATGTTTTATGAAAAAATTGAAATTCAAAAAAAAAAAAAAATGAATAAAATCTTACTTAATTACTGTCTAACTGGCGATCTATGGATTCAATTAAATGCAAATCTGAAATATTTGAATTTTAAAATGGAAAGTTGTGCCCATATTATGCTCATTAAAATCCGTTTAAAATATTTCACAGAAACTGAAATTTGTTGAATATTTATTATCTGATGTCTGATACCTAATATTAATTTTTTTCAAAAGTATCTGAATTTTTACAAACTGCTTCCACGACCTTTTTACCCCCTTTAAATTGAATTAAATAAAGCCCACGCTTTGACGCCCTTTCCACAATTAATAATGAACTGCTAATTATTTTAGAAATGACTCCTCTACATGCAAATATGTAAACATAGATGACTTTATAAATATATCTATTGTTTAAAATGAAATGATTGGGTGAAAAAAGTGTTTTGTTAATAGAGTTAATTGAACCGAATTTATTTCGATAGGAATTAAGTTTGTACAAAATATAGCAGACATCTTTGGAATTTCTTCAAGTGAATTAAAAAAACCTATACTGACATGTAAATGTTACAAGATTTTTCAAATCTAAGAAAAACAATTTTTTTTTAAATAAATAATAATAATAATAATAATAATAATAATAATAATAATAATAATAATAAGACCTGTTGTTATTCAGATTCCGGGGAATGCTACTTGTTATTGCCACTGAGCAATCTCTGGTTATAGCGTGTAAGTGACAAAGACACGAAACGATAAACCATATAATAAGTGAATGCAGCAAACTGGCCCAAAAGGAATACTAAAACAGGCATGACCAAGTGGGGAGGGCGGTGCACTGGGAATTGTGCAAACGGCTGCATTGTGAGCGTACAGATAAATGGTACAAGCATAAACCCGCAACAGCACTCGAAAACGAGAACCACAAAATCCTATGGGATATGGACATACAGACGGACAAAACCATCCAAGCAAGAAGACCAGATGTTGTAATAATTAACAAGAAAGAAAAATCCTGTCAAATCATAGACTTTGCTGTCCCAACTGACCACAGGGTGAGTATGAAAGAAAAGGAGAATCGAAACAAATACACAGAGCTAGCCAGAGAGTTAAAAGGGATTTGGATGATGAAGAAAATCAAAATAGTACCGATAATAGTAGGAGCACTAGGAACAATTCTGAAAAACCTGGAAAAAAGAATGGCAGAAATTGGAATCAGAGGAATAGCTGCAAAAATACACCGCCTAACGATAAGGAAAACGGATGAAATATTCAGGAAAACCCTTGAATGCGGAGAATAACACAAGACAATATAATGAAGAAGCATTACAGAGAATGAAGAACACCGAAGCTGCAGATGTACATGTTCTATACCCCCCCCATCATACATCTCTCCATTGTTTCACCACCGTTTCCCCCCAAAAAAAGTGATACCAAAGAGCCAAGAAGGGTCAAGGAGGATGGAAAGACCGAGGAGGGAGCACTGGCCAGACCTCCGCTGGACAAGTGCGAAGAGAACTGGGATCTTGGGGAGGCTTAGTGCCACTCAAATTCCAGTATAAACCAATGGCAACTGCCAGCGAGAAATCAATGCTAAGAGGCTGTTGCGATGATGCAAATTTATTTGCAAATGCTATCGAAGGAGGAGGAGAGAGCTGTACGTCTGCGGAGACGTGTTGTCACTCAGCTTCCAGAGAACACCACAGGTCTCCAATCAGATTGTTTGCTGATTTGTGTGAAAGCTCCAGGTGAGCCGATAATAATAATA
>NC_136491.1:95617262-95657262 GCF_053919585.1 Euprymna scolopes
TCTGATGATGACCTGGGTGCGAACTTCTTATGAGTACAATTTTTTTTTTAAATTAAGGAAATTACATTTAAAATTCTTTTTAAATTAAGGAAATTACATTTTAAATGACGTCAAAGAAGAATAAACTTAATATTGCAAACATAATTTTTTTAATATATAATATCGCAAATATTTTCAAAACACCAGTTCCTATTCAATTCCCTTCCCACGGGCGTAAAGTTAGACACAATATTAGTTTTTTAATGTGGGGAAAATCTAGCTTTCTAAAACGGGTGACTCTGGATTGGAACAAAAATTAAAATTGTCACAGTCCAGAAAGTCCTTTGCTGATTGAGGACAGGATAGACTAAATGTAGCATCAGAACAGATACTACACTTTCTTTAATCCATCAGATCTTATAAATTTTCAATATAGAAAATATAGCATTGACATTGTAAAAGTTTCAACTTTCTATTTAGCCAAATTCGGATTTGGCTTTAAGAAACGATTAGGTTGAAACTTTGACAATGCCAATGTCAGACACATATGTTAGTAATATTATTATTGCTCTACATTTTGAAAGTATTTGAGCACTTCTGAATTCAATACTATTTACAAACAATGAAATGTTCTAATCTTTATATATATATATATATATATATATATATATATAATTTCGAAGTCAAGCTATGAGCAGTGACAGTTAATGAATGTGTATTGTCATTTCTAAAAAAAAACGCATGCTGCAAAAAAGATATAAGTAAACAATTAATTATTATATTTTAGTAAGAATGACTTTTTTTTATTCCATCATCACTATCACCATCATTGTAGTTGTAGTTATCACTGTAGTCATAGCAACCACATCTGGCTCTGGAATTCCAAAGCTCTGCTGAGAAAGGAAAACCTACCCAAAGATCAGGATTGAAGATTTCTGACATCTGATAGTGGAACGGAAAAGAGATGTCTCCAGAATTAAAGGAAACGAGTCGAAGATTCAGATTGTGATCGGAAGACATCAATTTTCAAGCATGGATTATCTCCAAAATGATACGTTGGATAGAATAGTCGAATGTGGATTCACAGGAAACAGGAAGACGACTCCATCTAATCTGTAAAGATCTTTTTTTATGGAAATCGCTCCAGACAAAGCATGAAGCCACTTGATGTGAGGAGCTAATAAGAGTAAAAGATGCTTATCATAAAGACAGAGGATGTCTATTGGCCTTAGTCTTGAAAAGACCAAGGTAGGAGGAAAACAGTTTGCAGAAAGGGAATTTCACAAGCCTGCACTTCTTAAAAAGAAGCTACTGGAATAGGAAACTGTATAACAATGAGATATCAAAACAGCAAATTGATGAAGACCACTGGACCAACAAGTCAAATGAGCTGAAACAAAAGAAGCAGGAAATAGATCAGACAATTCTGAAGAACACATGCCATAATAGTAATAATAAAAATGGTTAAGACTAGCAACATCACATCTGTGAGACTGTGAGAGAGAGGGCGCATAGAAAAAGAAAATATGAAGACAATCAAATTAGAGATACGTTTCTGCAACTTATGACGAACCCTCGAATGGGACAGACACCAACAGTAGTCCATTCATTGTCTCATAGGTGTGAGAAAGTGTTTGATTTTTTTACCAGCACAAATTCAAAAGCGAAATGCGACCTTATGAAATGCAGTAACACAAAAAGTGATTTCCATTCTCTTTATCATCTATATTTACATCGAAATGAGACAAAAGAGAAAATGTCCTTTTAAAAAATAAAGACTTAGATTTTTCAATAAGCAGATGGAGTATATACGAATATGGGTACTGGCACAGCTTTTGAACTGAACAAAAACCAAACTGTTTTTTTTACCCTAACCTCTAACGTAACTAACCCTAACTTCACCCTAAACTATCTCTAACCTAACCTTATTTCATGATCTAGTGGGCGATGTCTTTTTTGCTTCCCTTCTACCACCTTCTCACAGAAGAGAAATTGCTAATCTTTCTTTATTCTACCATCATCTTGATGACATATGCTCTTCTGAGCTTCAATTTATGGTCCATTCACAACAAACACTCATCTAGTTACAACCACTGTCAATAATTTTCATTTCTCTCTTTATGTGCCTAAATCTAAACAAAACTTCCATGAGCAAAGTTTCTTTCCTAGAACTACCCGTCTGTGGAACACAATACTGTGGGACTGATTCTCAGCTGATTACAACATAGTCACATTCAAGTGTAATGTAAACTAATTCTTCTTGAGCCGTCCCCTTAAATCATCAAATTCTGCCCAATCACCATCATCATTATCAATCATCACGGTGTTATCTCACTGTCCACCTGACGCTCGTTCAATACTTATCTTTGAGTGGATTTTGGCCTTGATAACTGGTGACTATTTAGTAAAAATAAATATCTAACCTAGTCGGTTGTTGTCTGCTTCAAAAGCTATGCCAGTAATTAATTAATCGTCTTTAATAAAACCATTTGAATGGAAATATCACTTTTTTCAGGACTATTTTATTATTCATATATTATTATATGAATTACATATTATATAAATAAATTATTATATAAATATTTAAGTAATATATCTAGATAAATAGTGCGTGCAAACACTGATGGAACCTGATTTATTTTCCCTGTCATTTTTTGAGGGATGGAGTGTACACTAGTATTTAATAATTGATACAAGCACAGAAATTTTCAAAATAATTTTCAAAGTGAATCGTCAAAAATAATTAATGTTTGAAACATTAAATTTTTTTGTCAAATTATTCCTTCAAGATTCTTAGCTTTTGTGAAATCTAAAAAACGGATCAATTAAGGAGTTTAGATGCATTTTAAAAAGCATATCACAAATAAAACAATTTCAAATGATGTAAAAAAAAAAATCATACTAAATATTGTAACTATTGACTTGAAATGTTTTATTTTTTTTTGTTTTTGGCTGGAAGTAGGCTTAATTAGAATCTAACCGGTAAAACACATCTCTGATCACTGCATATCATATGTTGTGGTTCGTGAAAACATCGGTGATGATTTGAAACCAATCTTTTGTCCAACATCAGAGGCTGTAGACGTGACGGTCAGACAGTTTCTGTGACTTCTTTGACCATCACAGGCCAAAGTTTTTGCTTCCCCTATGTTTTGGCCTTCATTTGGAGTCGAAAGCCACAGCCCTTCCTATGAATTAACTTTCTTTGTATCAGAGAGCTTGATCTAGCCAATGAGACAGGATGAAACTGGCAATGATGTCAGATTTTAACATTGGATATTCTGTACCTACTTTGGTCATCACTGATCAAATTTTCAGCTGGCCGCCCCTATGTTTTAGCCATCCAAGCATGAGCCTGGAGCTATAGCTCTCTGTGTGAATTCCCTTCCTTCACATCAGCAAGTGCGATCTGGCCAACGAAAGTGTCTAATTATAAACAACAAAATTATAAAACAACTGGGAAACATTATGCGTGTGGCAATGATTGTAGTTTCTGTCCATATAGTTTCGGTTTCTGCTTTGACAGTCATGAGTCAAATTTTCATCTGACTGCCATTACACTTTCACCATCTGGACAGGAGTTCAAGACCAACGCGTTTTTTCGCCCCAAACAAAGTGTCTGTTTACATTACATTTGAACTTCTGCATGTCAGAAAAAGTCAGGGAAGTAGGGATCCACAAGGGAAGTCCAAAGTCCAGCAGTTTGAAGGAAGAAACTATTAACTTTCTTCATATCCGAGAGCACAACCTAGCTAACAAAGGTATCTAGCTGTAAGTTAAAAGCATCTTTCCTAGAACTGCTCACCTGAGGAACACTGTTCCACTGACTTGCTCCCGGACCAATTGCAATATGGTAGCCTTCAAGTCCAATGTAAACAAATTCTTGCTGAGTCGTCCCAAGTAATCCAAATGCTACACAATATGCACCGTTAAGGATTACTAGACTACCACCTTACATTCACTAACCCTTATCCTCGAGTGGTCTTCAGGCCTTGATAAGTAGTGACTCACTTGTAAAAAAAAAAGCAGCTTAGAGGCAGGGTGTTTGTGTGGCAATGACGTCGCACGGTAACATTGGATTTTCTTTCCCATTGTTTGATCTGGGTCAGCCGAAGTAAACAGTTGTAATCAAAGACCTATGGTCTGTGAAGATCCTTCTGTTGTATTGGTTGAGTTTCACTTCTGTAAAGAAAGATGGTCTGTACCAGTGTATGATAAATCTGGACCATTGTGTTGAATCGGATTTCACTGTGTGACCAAAATATTTGGGTAACACATGATTCTGTGTGAAACTTGTGATTAAGCCAGGATTTTGCAGACATGTCAACGAAGTTGATTGAAACACAATTTGCAAGAATTTAACCAGAGAAGGAAGACTCCACACATTGTTATACGAATGCTAAAAACGACAAAAAAAATGGTGTCTGTGAATAAATCAAACAAAATCAGAAGCAAAGAAAATGAAGAGAAAAAAAAAGAAAGGAAGTAAAGGAGGAAGAATGAAACATAGGTTTGAGGATTTTTATTTAAACGTTGGAGAATTAAAAAGAAAATAAGAATAAACAGACTTTAAAGCAAGGGGTCTCCAAATTAAGGCTCGTGAGCCAGATCCGGCCCACCAAAGTCTTTAATCTGACCCGTGGAGCTCTTATATAAAACGTAAAAATGATCAGGAAAAAATTAAAAAAATAGAAATGTGTGAAAATACTCTGGTAGTTTTATTTATTTTTTTTTATTATTTTTTTTTTTTTGCTCAGAAAATGGTTAAAAGAATGAGGTTTTGCAGAACCAGTTTCACTAAAAAGCAAAGTCAACAAGTAAAACAGTATAAAACACGCCATGGTCATTTTTCTTTTAAAAATTTGGCCCATATTAACTGTAAAAATCAGCAATATGCTCCCCTCCCTCGTTTGAAAACTTTGGAGACCTCTGCTTTAAAAAATTCAATGGAAATTTAGGTAAACTAAAATAAGCGTTTATACATTCACTACAAGAAAACTTGTCCCAGGACAGATAAAATTAATTGTTCCTATTACAAAATTTAAAATCAACATATAAAGCTACTAGACTTTCTGTTTAGAATCCTTATTCAAATGTTGATCAAAATCCATTACGTGATTTTGATTCTAGAATATGTCTCATTAAACACTTAAGCTTTAAGGAGATTTAAAAACATGCGTATAGAAAGTACAAGTTTATGATATAGATTTACTAGCAGGTTGCCCAGCGTTGCCCGGTCATAAAATACGCATAATAATACATTTTAAGTGATGCAGAATTCTTATTGATTATAAACAAGAATACCGTAGGTATTAAACATAATGTTAAATTCCTTTAAAAAAAATGAAGTAAAAAAAAAAATCAGAATGAAACTGAGACATTTGCATGGGAGTATTATGCATTTTCAAAGCAATTCATTTTTTGTAGGAAATAAATACTCGAACTGAGATTGAAAACAAAATGTAAAGACAGTGAGTCAAGGACGATAACCATTATGCCAGCTTTACATGACTTTTTTGAATAGTGTTTTTAAACCAACTCATAATTAACATAAGGAAGCTGTCATATTTCAGGACCGCGTATGCACAGTCGTGAAACAGTTGAAAATAGATAAAAACCCGGTGGCCTCTCACGTACCAATTTTTCAATTTTGACCCATTAGCAGCCCTTTTTTCTGGATGAAAATGGATTAAAAAAATTTTCACATGTGTGTATACTCTATATACCAAATTTCAAGTCTGTAGATAAAAAATTCGTTGAGTATATAGGTTGAGAACTGTTCTCACACACACACATTCTCACTTGTATAGATATATAGATTAAAAGAATAGCCGTCCTGGGATGGGTAAAATGAATTCCTTAAATAGAACTGTTTCACACCATTTGTACGTTCCCTTATGAAGATTAAAACCAATATATATTTAGATATAATGCTACAAAAGCTTATGTCATTAAAATATAAAAATTAAAACTTTAAAAAATTAAAAATAAAATTAAAACTCTCCATCACTACCTGCTTCACATGAAAAAATTGTCATGAAGTGCCAAGGTGAATATAAAGGCCGAGGAGCAAGAATTGTAACATTTTAAATGTTACAAAAAACAATTCAGAACATCGTATGCACTTTTGCACGTGTGCTTTTTCGCCCGCGGGCAATCAAGAAAACAAATCAACAAAACAAAAAGTCTTTTTACATACGTGCACGGTTGGTAGTCTTCATTCTCTAATCTGATCACTCCCCTGCCTGAATCACTCCACCTGCAGCTGAATCTACTTCCGTTTGCCGCCAGGTTATCCGTACATGTATTCATATGACCCCTCACCAAAATCCATATTAGTTAATATAATCTTTACGTAATGGCGTAGGGTCTCAATATATCTAAATGAATTCTGAGGAAGCCTATTACCACTCAGATTCCCAGGGGAGGGGGTAATAGTCTTTGCTAGTAATAAGTAAGAAGGTTTTCTGAAATATTTTGTATCTGTAAAGTTTATATAAACGAACGTCAAGGCAGTAGAGGAAGTCCAACATGGCGGTATGAAAATGGCGCCATTTTGGCCAACAGTTATAAAACAGGAAGACAGACAAACCGACCTCCAAACAACCTTTCAACAAAACTGTTCTTCTTTTTATCTCCTTGTTTTCCCCTCCAAATACTACTACTACTACTACTACTATTACTACTACTACTACTACTAACAAAAGATTAATCTCCATAGCTAATTCCATCATATCTTAATTTGCTTTAGTTTGCGTCTATTTGTTACACCTTTGCATTGTATTAACTTCTATAAATTTTCTTTTATAAAAAGATACTATAGTCTATATATTAATAAAGAGCATGTGTCTGTATATTCCATCTAAAGCTACAAAACTATAATAGTCACACAAAGAAAATGTACATCTATATATTCATAGGAAAATCCTCGCAAATATCTTATGTCTCGAAACTTTATATGAACAAACGCTATTAAACTCAAGTAGTTGAAGTTCTTCATAATGAAACCAATTGCGCCATTTTTTTTTTTTTTTTTTGCCAAAACTTATAAAATAGGAAGACAGACAAGCGAACCTCCAACAAGCCTTTCAATAAAACTGTTCTTCAGAAAGAATTGTTTCTTCAGTAATAAAGCTTTTTTTCCCTCCTCATCTTCTTCTTCCTCCTCTACTACTACTACTACTACTACTACTACTATCTTCCTCAAACAAAAATACCATCACCATCAACAAAAAATCTTGATACAGCTCTTAAGGAAAAAAATATTTCAAGAATAAAACAAAAAAAAAAAGAAAGAAATAATGAGAAACACAAAAAATAAACAGTTTAAAACATGAAATAAAAAATACAGACTTTTTCTCCCCTCAAAAAAAAAAAAAAAAAAAAAAAAAAGAAAAATCCTGGAAAACTGCAATCTCATCCAGAAAGGAAGCGTCGTCTGCCGCCAACAAACTTCTCCCTTCAATCCTCGTGACTCTCCGACCAAATCTTCCACCACTGAGCCGCATGTGTTTGTCTCTAGTGAATGCTTCATGTTTCAGCATCTAACTTGTGCTTTTGTTCTTTTTCTATTTTGCCGCCTGATTGTTACGCCACCCATATTACTTGTCCATTTGGAACTGCACATATTGTTGATTTTGCGAAGGTGCAGCCTGACTTGGAGGAACTACCGATGAATATGGAAGACAATGAAGATGCCGAAAGTACAAAATCCGAAGTAAAATTAGGGAAACTTCAATATTCTATGGACTACGATTTTCAGAAAGGCGAGGTAAGTTCTTTCATTCCTCTCTTTTAAACAACATGCATATTTTTTTTTAATTAGTTTATTCCAAAAGATAATACCTATCATGGCATAGACCCATCCAGTTTCAAGAGACAAGCTTGTTTCTTTCAATAATTACAAAAAACCCTCTTAAGTACCAATAGCTATGACAAAAGACACATTACCTGAATGTACTTTTGTCAAACTCCTTGACCTAACATCCACAGGGAACATGAGCTGAAACCGATACATTGAGAGTTGTCAAGGCCGCCGCGAAGAAGGTGGGGTCCCTCTACCATGCTAGAAAGCTACTTATGCCTAAAAGTATCCCGTATCTCTCTCTCTATATATATATTGATAATATGAACTAAAAAACTACATTTTTTCAAAAATTCTCAATACATGAATAAAGCTTTTATAAATAAAATTATATAAAATGCTTACGAATCCACACATATCGACCAACGTTACGACATTAACATGTCATCATATATATATATATATATATATATATATATATATATATATATATATATATATATATACACTTGTGCCCGATATTATTCATACCCCACCTTGAAAATTGAGTTTATTATGTGTAACTTTGTAAGAATTTATTGTTTACGTCCATATTGATACATATTCTTAATAAACCTCTTCTGATCATTTTCGTCATTTTAAAATCTCGGGATACTTGTAATAAAAGAAATATACAGCTATTTATAAAATCTGCAATGTTCAAAAATATTCATACCCCCTTATTTTTTCAGTATTAATCGAATTTCTGACTGTTTGTTTCCTGTTTGATTCTTATTTTGAATGCTTTTATACAACCTTTGATTAATTTCATTTCGTTTTTTGCATTTTTCAGAAATTAAAATGATATCAACTGAAAACCAATAAAAGAATAAAAATTATTAGAATGGGGAAGAAAAAAGAGCTTAGTAATGATCTTAGGACTAAAATTGCGAATTCACATAAGGATGGTTTAGGTTACAAGTCAATTTCCAAGAAATTTGAGGTCCCTACAGCAACAGTACAGAGCATCATCAAAAAATTCCAGAGCCACCACACAACAAACAACTTGATTGGTAGAGGAAGGAAAAGGAAACTGTCTGCTAGAGCCACCAGGAATATTGTAAGAAGTGTTAATGCAAATCCAACCACCACTACTAAGGACATTTTAGAAAATCTGGAGTCTTCTGGCATAAAAATATCAAGGCCAACATTGCAAAGGACTCTGCATGAAAATGGTCTGAAAGGAAGAAGACCAAGAAGGACTCCATTGCACACCGGAAAACACCTTGCAGCACGTCTAAAGTTTGCTAGGACCCATGTGAATTCTCCAGAGTCCGTTTTCTCAAGTATTTTGTGGACTGACGAAACAAAAATTGAATTGTTTGGCCATATGGATGCTTCTTACGTTTGGAGGAAGAAAGGAGAAGCTTACAACCCAAAGAACACCATACCCACGGTGAAACATGGTGGTGGTAGCCTAATTTTTTGGGGCTCTTTTTCGGCTAGTGGTCCAGGTAGTTTGGTCAAGATAGATGGAACCATGAAGAAGGAGCAATATTTGGAGATACTCCAGAAAAACATTAGACAGGATGCGGAGAATCTCCACTTAGGACCAAACTGGGTCCTTCAACAGGATAATGATCCAAAACATACTGCCAAAATAGTCAAGAAATGGTTTGAGGATAATCAAATTAATGTTTTGGAATGGCCTTGCCAGAGTCCCGACCTGAACCCTATCGAAAACCTCTGGCACATATTGAAAACTGAGGTTAAAAAGCGGAAACCTAGAAATTTGAGGGATTTGGAGAACTACTGCATTGAAGAATGGTCAAAAATCAGTGGTGATGCTTGTAAAAACCTTGTTGATAAATATCCAAAACGGTTACAGGCAGTTATTAAGAATAAAGGGCATGCTATTGACTATTAGTAAGAGAGGTATGAATAATTTTGAACTAGTGCCATTATTGTTTTTCTTTGTATAATGTTTCAAACTTGCATAATTTATTTATTTGTTGAGTTTAAATTAAATGCCTATGCTTGATTTATTGTCTGAAATCCCTTTAATATTGTCTACCTTCTGGTTTCTTATAGAAATCTCAAAGATCCGAGGGGTATGAATAATATCGGGCACAAGTGTATATATATATATATATACTCGGGTTTTTTTTATATTCAAAAGTAATGGACTAATGAATTCAACGAGGTTGTTAGATAGTGATCAATAAAAAGAGCTGATAATACTTGTTTATAGTTATATAAACATGCTCACATCCCGCTGCTACAAATAGCCACTTGTTTCAATCAAACAACAGATATCATCAGGCAGCGACTTGACTATTCAAAAGTTCAATGAATAAATCATATATATATATATATATATATATATATATATATATATATATATATATATATATATATATATATATATATACCATTATTTTCTATGCCTTGTATAAATAGTGTTTTGTTTCTCGTTTCAGCTAACAGTTAACGTGATACAGGCTGCCGACCTACCAGGGATGGATATGTCTGGGACATCTGACCCATATGTCAAAGTCTATCTAATGCCCGACAAAAAGAAGAAATTTGAGACGAAAGTCCATCGGAAAACACTCAACCCAGTATTTAATGAGTCGTTCACGTTTAAGGTAAGTTCGGAGGTATAGCTATAAACTGAGATATACTGAAATATATTTAAACAATGGAAATAGTATATTCCCACCCCACCCAAACAAAATTCCTTTTTTTAATAGGGTAACATTACTATTGGGAGATATGAATATCTTTATTTTCAAAAAGAACTCGGATAGGATTTAAATGCGGCATAGTCAATTACATTGCCTAAAATTGTATCCATTATGCTAACTATGCACCATCATGTTTTTGAAACAATTCCATACCTATCATTTTGCAAGAACTTGGAATTAAACTAATGTTATATATGATAGAGTGTTCACACGCACATACATGTGTGTGTGTGTGTGTGTGTGTGTGTGTGTGTGTGTGTGTGTGTGTGTGTGTGTGAGCTGGAAACAAGTCGTTATCAAGGCACGTTTGATTAAATACAGCTGCGTTTATTTTCTTTATTTTTTTTTTGTTATATGTGTGTGTGTATGTGTAAATGTGTGTGCGCGTTACAGAAAATCAGAAAAACATTGGTACCGTTGGTTTCTAATCCAACACAAAAGGTTCCAGTCTCTGATCACTTATGCTGGACTCTCTTCATTCAACATCTGTTTATGTCTGCCTCACTGGACATATTTTATTTATTACGCTTTTATATTGCTTTTTCTTTATAATCGCGCACGTTGCAGGGATTCCCTTGCACAATTCTTACACAGAAATTTATATATACTAGCTGTACCTGGTCACTTATTGCGTGGCTTAGTGTGGTTTAACGAAAAACAAAAATAAAACAAAAAAGATAAAGTGCGAAATTTCATAATATTGGATACACAATACTTTTTGTTGTTGTTGTTGTGGAGCCACCCTTTAATTGCCATTGCTCCCAGGTCCACTCTGACCCGAAGTGGTAGTACCCTTAAGGGTCTCAACTATGGGTGAAATAGAAACCGATTTGAAAACAACAAATATATTCTATTAAAAATTTTTTTCTTCAAAATCTTTGAATTCGGCATTAAATCACCTGAAAGGGGGTGATATGTCATAAAACAAAAACAACCAACCAATCCACTTTGTCATAAGGACTCTGACAGACAAATTCAGGACTTGGAGTCTATATTTGTAACACCCTCCCCATGACTAGGGAATCTAAACTAGAATCAGATGACCAGGCTTTCATGTGCTTTAAACTAACTTTACAACATAATGTTAGCAACCTATATTTTCTTTGTGCTCCTTTGACTCAGGACTGTACTCTAATCAATCATGTCTCTGACAGCATAGATGTAGCATTCTCCCTTGACACTAGCGCCCAAGTACATGTATTTGGTGACTTTAACGCCCACCACAATAATTGGTTTAGCTTCTCTAATAAAACAGACAGAGCTGGTATGATCATCCATAACTTTTCTATACATCCCATTCCTTGACACAGTAACATTCTTGACCCATCTCCCAGATTGTCAAGACCAACAAGCCTCACTTCTGGATCTATTTCTGACAACAGTTCCTGAGGATTGTGTAACAAATGCCCATTGCTCACTCGGGAATACTGATCATGCTGTAATAATGACAAATATACCCCCAAACTCTTGATTCCAAGTTGAAGAGCCATTGCTCAAAATGACAAGGTACAACAATAAGGCTGACTGGGATGCCATTAGAGACCACATCAAAGATGTCCCATGGGGAAATATCTTTTCTCTTTCTGCAGAACAGTGCGTAAATGAGACCACTGAATGGTTCAAAGCAGCAATTGAAGCACATGTTCCCATGCGGAAGTTCTACAGAAAACCCCACTCTCCCTAATAGTTTACTTCTACTTGCACAGCTGCCATTGCTGAGAGGTAACATGCATACCGCGGATTCATCAGACATAAGTCCAGTACAAACAGACAAAAGTTTATAGAAGCTAGAAGTAATTGTAAGAAAGAAGTAGCGACAGCTAAGAGGGAATATACCGAAACTACCAGAAAACGCATTGAAGCGCAGAAATTAGGAACTCGTGATTTCGTGAACATCTACAACAGTAAATGATGGCCAATCAACAATTCTCCCATTATCCAACAATCATGAGGTTGTTTGCATGGCAACCGAGAAAGCTAACATGCTTGCTCGTCACTTTGCCTCAAACTCTACGTTAGACCCAGCAAACCACTCTCCCTGATTTTCCTTTGCAGATTGAAGCCACACTAAACGATCTTAAAATCACCCCTTCTCAAGTACATGATATTATAAAAAAACCTAGACACCTCAAAAGCATATGAACCTGATGTCATCCCGGCTGTACTATTAAAAAAATGCTCCATTTCGGTTTCTACAGTTCTCTCCAAACTCTTCAACAAATGCCTTAACGAATCTTGCTTTCCTCACAGCTAGAAAACTGCTTCTATGGCACCAGCTTACAATAATTCTGGCGAAAGAACTGACCCATTAAATTATCGCCCCATTAGCTTTCTTCCTCTTTTTGCCAAAATATTTGAGTTCAAATTAATCCAGTTCTAGTCTACCACCTTACAAATGCTAAACTTCTGTCCGACCATCAGTATGGATTTAGGCAAGCCTGTTCTACTGCAGATATTCTAACTGTAATCTTTGAACGTATATACCATGCACTGGATAAGACAGCGGAGGGGAGAGCAGTAGCCCTAGATATGTCTAAGACTTTTGACAGGGTATGGCGCGATGGTCTTCTCATGAAATCATGAGATCCTCTGGTATTACTGGACAAATACTTAACAAAATTAAATCCTTCTTAAATAACAGAAGAATCCAAGTTGTCCTCGAGGGTTGTACGTCTAAACAATATGATATAAATGCAGGTGTACCTCAGGGGTTGATCCTTGGACCTTTATTATTCCTGATATTCATAAACGACCTCCCTGATAAAATAGTCTCTGAAATGGGTATATTTGCTGATGACACCACGCTCTATATCCAAGGCAATGCCGGAAGATCTCCAGTCTGTAGTGGGATGGGGTCAAACGTGGATGGTAACCTTCAATGCTGCCAAGACTTAGCTTGTTTCCTTCAATAATTACAAGAAACCTTATCAACTATCATTAGCTATGGCTAAAGATACATTACCTAAAAGTAATGTGTTCAAACTTCTCGGCTTAACATTCATAGGAAACATGAGTTGGAACAAGGGCATTGCCGCAACTGCTACTGGTGGGCTCTCTCTACCATGCTAGAAAGTTACCTTCACCTGAAAGTAGCCTGTACCTCTATAAGGCCACCATTCGCCCATGTATGGAGTATTGTTGCCACATTTGGGCCAGTGCGTCTGCTACTAGTCTCTCACTCCTGGACATTGTTCAAAAGAGAGTCGTCAACCTGATAGATTCTGAACTGCCTGTCCCATCGACGAAATGTTGCATCTCTTTGCCTGTTTTACAAGTATTTTAATGGTGGATGCTCCAACGAACTATAAGCCCTTGTACCTCCTCGACATAAATACCTCCGGACAAACCCAACAAACAAATCTCACCCCTACACATTAGAGATCTCTGAATGTAAGAAAGGCTTCTACCTTAGTAGTTTCTCCCCCAGAACTGCTAGATTTGAAATTTCCTTCCGGGTTTCTGCTTTACCAACTGTACTGACATGCAGAAGTTCAAGTGTCATGTAAATAGACATCTTGCTGCTCAACTCCCTTCCTAGTATCCCTACAATTTATGTCCCTGATAGTAGCCTCCTACATGAAAGTGGCATTGTGCTTTGTTTGGGGTGAAAATAAAAAAAATCACACAGTTGTAAAGATTGTCACTCGGCTTTTTAAAGTTATGCCGAAATACTATGTTTTTTACTCCTCCACGCCAAAAGCATTTTATTGTATTTTTCTAAAAATTATAAATAAACATTTAACAAAATAAGATACACGTCAGATTAAAGTAATGATAGAAATATTTTCTTCTGTATAAAATTTAATCAATTAACTTTCTCTTTCTTCTTCAGAACGTTCCCTATGCTGATATCACGGGTAAGACACTTGTGTTTGCGATCTATGACTTTGATCGCTTTTCAAAACATGACCAAATTGGTCAAGTCCAAGTGGCTATGAACTCGATAGATCTTGGATCGGTCATAGAAGAGTGGAGAGATCTAACTAGCCCGGATAATGATGCTGAGAAGGTACGTATAATTTTATCCATGTGTTATCATGCCAGAAGCAAACAATTTTTTTTATCCATCATATATTTATATATATATATATATATAAATATATATATATATATATATTTATATATATATTATATATATATAATATATATATATTATATATATAATATATATATTTATATATATTATATATATATATTTATATATATGTTTATATATTTATATATGTATTTATTTATATATATATTTATATATATATTTACATATATATATATATATATTTATATATTTTTATATATATATGTATATATATATACATACATATATATATATATATATATATATCTTTATACATGTTTATATATATGTTTATATATATATTTATATATATATATATTTATATATATTTACATATATATACACATGTATATACATACATTATATATATTTTTTGTATATATATATTTATTTATATATATATATTTATATATATACTTATATATATATGTATATATATATACTTATATATATTTTTGTATATATATATATATATATATATATATATATATATATATATATTCATATATATATATATTTACTAGCAAAAGTACCCGTCGTTTACTGGGTTCAAAAACAGCCTACAGAAAATAGACTCTGATTTATGAAAGTATGATAGGTTATGGAAAGGAAGGGTTGTAAATTTGGGTTGAATTTGGAGGTATCAAAACCAAATCAAAATATGATGAAAGTAAAAATAAAATAGATAAACCCCACAATTTATTATACCATATCTGTTCACACTGAAACACTTATCACAATATTCTGTGGATCTATATTAAAAAACCTTGTTGAACTTTGTGATATATTTCCATTCTATGGAGGTACCCCATAATTTTATTATACAATATTTCTTCAAAGTGAAACATAATTATCAAATTATACTAACACAGATAGATATGAAAAGTCTTTATTAAAGGTTGTGCCTATTTCCATTCTATTGAAGCCAGGCGCGAACGCAGACCCCACAATTTTATTAAACCATCCCTGTTTAAGTTAAAACATACTTATCAAAGTATTCTTATGTACATCTATATCAAAAACACTTGTAAACGTTTTTTTTTTTTATTTTTAAATTTTTTTTCCATACTTTGTGGACCAGGCGCGAATGCAGACCCCACAATTTTAATGAACCACCGTTTATATGTGATCAGTTTTCTATAATAGTCAACCATATAGGAGCCTATTCGTGACCAGACACACACAGATGTTCAGCTTTATATTATAGATATACACACAATTATATACATATATACACATATATATATATATATATATATATATATATATATACATAAACATATATATATATATATATATACATATCATATCATATATATATATATATATATATATATATATATATATATATATATATATCCTTAGTTATATATCCATATCCTTAGTTATCACTTCTCGCCGGTGAACTAACTGTATAAGACCCAACTACGTCCTAGGATGAAGTACCGCTGTCATATCTGAGCAAGAGCTGCTCGGAGAACCTATCTTGCCTTGACAAAGTTCAAAACTGACACTGTAACCTAGCAGGTGATGCCTTTTTCTCTTCTCTGCAACCTCTTTTCCATAGAAGAAACGTTGTGAGCCTGTCATTGCTCTATCTTTTTTTTTCATGTTAAATGCTCGCCCAAGCTCCAATCTCTGATACCCTCTTGCCAAATTTTCACAAAAAACACTCGACAAGCTACAACCACTATCAATAATTTCTCTCACTTTCTACTGATGTCTAAACCTAAACACAGATTACATGAACAAAGCTTCTGCCATCAATATTGTTGTCTTCAAGTCCAACCTAAACAAGTTCTTGTCGAACCGTCCTCTTAATCTAATTAGACTAAATTTCCACTACTAATGATTACTACGCTATTGTCCCAATGCCTACTGTACACACATTAAATCTTATCCTTGAGTGGCCTCTATGCGTTGATAAGTGATGACCCATTTGTAAAAAAGAAAAAAGACTATGGCTTAGAGTGTTAGTACTGTTAGGGCCTATCTAATGTAATATTTGTGTCCTTTTCTTTAAACAAATCCCAATAAACTTTTTCCATGGCAAATACTATACCAATGCTTCGAGATGTGGTACACAGCAGAGAAGAAGACAGCTTAACCTGACTGGGATGAATGGTGTTAAGTAAAAATATACTGAATTTAAAAAAGTTTAGATTATTTTACTAGCTAACACTGTGAGTTCTATTATAATACGCTGCAAATGAACTGGCTGTATCAAGTGCATTATTGCTCGAGGCTGCCTTTGTTCCATTCAAACAGATCTATTGCACAAAGACACTTGTACTCCAGCATCATCATACCATAACCATAAGCAAAAATTAAAAATAGTTACCATTAGTCTCAGGTCCACTCCAACCTAAAATGCTAGTGCCTGGCTTTTAAAAATTAAATAGAAACTTGGAGTAGGATTTGGGTCTCTTAAACAAATCTCAACGAAACCGTTTTCATGACAAATAGTATATTAATAACCTGAGATATGATCCACACCATGGACTATGAATCTATGCGACTGAGAATAGCTTGTGAATTTAATATTCCCTTAAAACTTCCTTCTTCGCAGTTAGCTGGCTAAACCTGCCCGGGATGAATGCCACATCAGGTATTAGGTAGGTTTAACCTGACTGCCCGGGTGAATGCTATCGGAAGTACAAGTTCATTGAATTTTAAATTGATGAAAAATAATGTTGTATAATAGTAATAATAAAGCATTTATTAAATTTCATGAAAAAAAAAGATGCTAATATAATAGACATTGTGTGTCTGTTTCTAAGAATTCTGTGTTTAGTTTCTAACGTTGAAAATGTTCCATTATGCAGTGTAAAATGAAAAGGGAAACAAACGCAGGTGCATGTACAGCTTCAAAATGAAGGAAAAGATCTTGGTATTTGTGGAATTGGCATTTTGCAGACTTGGCATCTCAGGTGGTCTGGCCATGTACAGCATGCCACCACTTGTATTAACTCCATAACAAACCTGGATAGCCTAGGCGCTACAGATCATGGTAGACTTAGGAAGACCGGTCTGGAGGGCGGAAGAACTGATTTGACTGCATATTACATCATTGATATCAACCCATGAAGAGTAGGCGTCAGACGTTGCCTGGCATGGCCCACCCAGGAGTCCAAATGCTCGTAGCATTTTAAGTACCATAACACCGTCATGATGATGATGATGATGATGATGATGACGATGATTATGATGATTTATTTAAATTTCAGATTTTAATTCTAAATTAAACAACACTTTCATTGAGGGGAAAAATTTCACTAATTCATTTCACGCAACCACTTGATTTTCCTCGGAACGTTTGAAAATCTCACAGTTGAAACAACATACATTCTTTACTTTTCTGATGGCAGCATGCCACAAGGAAGGGCTAAAAAAAAGGGGGGGTGGAATAGCACAAACTGATTCTTCTCCTGAATAAGGTGTTATATCACCGAAAATTCAATTATAAACAAATAAATGTTTTTTTTTCTTTATGCGTTGTACTGGCTTTCTTTCTGAGCAGTTTTTTTTTTATATATATAAAATATAAACACGTTAGGACACAGCTTCTCATAAGATAGCCAAAGTTAAGCAACACTGAACATGGTCAGTGCCAAATAGGTAACCAAGAATGATTACAAAGAACCTTCTCCTTTATATATATATATATATATATATATATATACATATATATATATATATATATATATATATATATATATATATATATATATATATATATATCCCCGAAACAACAGTTTCATAGTAAACAACTGATCATCCCTTAAATTAACATTAGTACTATAGTGAATTCGAAAGAGCAAGTGGATGCATTGATTGCAGGTGATTAAATGACTTACTGACTTGATAGTTTTCTAACAAATGATAAAACATATCAAAGTTAAATGTTTTTAATATAGTTTTTAAGGTTAAAAAACTTCCAAGACTATATATATGTGTGTGTGTGTGTGTGTGTGTGTGTGTGTGTGTGTGTGTGTGTGTGTGTGTGAGAGAGAGAGAGAGAGAGAGAGAGAGAGAGAGAGAGAGAGATGAAAAAGAAAAACAAGTTATATGTGCAAATTTATCTCACTGAAAGTCCAGTTCGACAGTTGAGAAAATTTGAAAACTGCAAAAAACTAACGTTGCCAAGATAATCTCCCCATGACCCGACTCTGCATGTAGCAGGGGATCGGTTTTGAATTCAATGTTTCTTAGAAACTTCTTCCTTCAGTGGAAGCTGACTCAACCATGCATCTGTTTTCATTATTTCTTTTTGTTTTTTTTTACTAAGGTGTTACCACTTATCAATGGTTAAAAGCCACTTGAGGATAAGTGTTAAATGAGTGTAAGGTGAGCGATAAAATATGATGGTGATGATTGGGCAACATTTGCTTATTTAAGAGCATGGTTCAACAATAATTTTTTTTAACATCAGGCTTGAAAACAACCATGTTGCAGTCATATGAGAATTTCTAGGAAAGAGACTTTGCTCATAGAAGTTTCATTTAGCTTTCGGTAGAGAGAGAAAGAGAGAGAGAGAGAGAGAAGGAGAGAGAGAGAAAGAAGGAGAGAGATTGGGAAACTATTTACAGTGGTTGCAGCTAGACGAGTTTTTGCTTTTGCTGAATTCAATTAAAGTTTTATCTTGAGCAGAGTTGAGTTCCCATAAATTTGTCCCTTTATGTGACATTTCTCCAGCTGAAAGTTCACCAATCTCTTTAGGAGAAACCAGTGTTGGGGCATGGTCGCTTGTGCAGAATCTACGACTCTACTAGTTAGCAGCTTTTCTCAGCGTTTCTCGCAACACATGAATAAAAAAAAAAGGAAAGAAATAAAAAAGAATATGACAAGTTGTCTGGTTCAAGATCAATTATCCTCACAAAATATCTAAGTAAAGCACACGCATGGCAAAACTTATATGCAATACTGAATGTCAAAAGAGGGTGGGGGCAAACACAAAGAATAAAGAAATAATTATGATATTATAAGAAATGATTGATTGAATTCAAAATAAAAATAACATTTAAGCATGAATGTCATTATACAGTTTGCTTGATTGTCTAACAAAGATAGGGGGTAGATGTTGGGATTGGATGAAAGGAAATATGAAATATTTATCTGAGTGACGCAGCAACCCAAAAACAAAATATCAAAACAAAAAAGAAAAATAATAATATGTCCAGTCTCAATGTTTCCAAGGAATCGGAATATAATTGGTACAATCCATGTGTTGCTTAATCTTCTTTTTCCTGGTTTTCTTATTCCTCTCTCTCTCTCTCTCTCTCTCTCTCTCTCTCTCTCTCTCTCTCTCTCTCTCTCTCTCTCTCTCTCTTCTTTTATTTTATTTTATTTTTCCTTTCGATTATATTGGCATTATCCCTCTCTTTTGATGGTTTCTCTCAGCTTTTTTTTCAGCAAATAATTCCTTGTGGTTGGGCAGCTGGTCAATTACTTGTTACAATTGTCGCTCGGCATGAGTTCCAAGTTGATTGTTATTTGGTCTTTATGATACAGGCTAATGAATCCAATTACATCATCGCGATGCTCATTGATATATATATATATATATATATATATATATATATATATATATATATATATAAATGTATATATACATATATATAAATGTATGTATATATATATATATATATATATATATAATTTTTGGACTCCTGATTTGTATATATATATATATATATATATATATATATATATATATATATACAAAGTAGGAGTCCCAAAATTCCTTGGCGTTTCTCTACAATGCAAGAAAATTTGAAATCAGCTTCGTCCTTTTTCAGTCGTTTCTATATGAGTTGACTTGGGTACACGGCATGCAGGTTAATATGCCACGGATTCATATCACAGCTCAGTAAATCAGATGTGGTGTTTTGCACGTCTATAGCACATGCCAGCTACTATATATAATTACTTTCTGAAAATCTTTTTCGTTACACGTGGCTTCCGTTTCCCTCCAATATTGATTCATTTCACCTCCCTTAAATTACCCACTTCATTATGATCTTTTCATTCTTTTTTACTTTTGGGAAGGGTGAGAGTGCAAGTGAAGGAGAGAACGAGAGAGTGAGAGTATTAGAGCATAAAAGAGATATGGGGGTTTTCTGTCTGAACTGTTTCTTACAAGGTCTCTATTGACTGTTTGGTAACTCTAAAAGGAGAGAAGATCATCTGGTCCTTTCTGCATTACGATCCCTGATGTGATTTTACGTCACACATTGGAGATGTGGGTTCTAATCTTGCTGCTGCCACAACACAAATAAAAAGATTGTTAAAAGATAATTCTGATTTTTAAAAAACAAAAACATGGTTTTTGTCAAATGGATAATCATTACCTCGTATTTGTCATGATCTAGATTGAAGACAAAAAAAAAGATACAGTGGATCCTGAATTGGATAAGATATTGTTATTGCATAAGCTAATATACCTATTTCAAAAATATTTGATTTATTCAGATACTGTAAATATAGTTATATATAACACGTTATTAAATAGTTAATCTTAGCAGTTATAGCCCCAGAATCATGATGTGTAATGGTACAGACAACAAGTGTAGATCTTTGTAATGTACCAAGATCCATGCTGATAAGCTAAACATGAAATGGTAAACGATAAAAATTCACAGAAATTCAAGCTGTGAAACACTGAGAATGAGTCATCATTTAGCAAGTGCTAAATTCACAAAAATTGTTTTGTGAATGAAAGAGATATAGCATGGTTAACAAACAAAGCATATTTGTGTCTTTATAAATAAACTAGCAGGGGTGCCCAGCATTGCCCAGTTGTAAAATATGCTTAGATATGATATTTTAATTTACGCAGATTTCATATTTATTATTACAAAGTCAATTATTTCATATTAGATTGTACCCAATGATTTCAAAAGTAAATATATATATATATATATTTATATATATATATATATATATATATATATGTGTGTGTGTGTGTGTGTGTGTGTGTGTGTGTGTGTGTGTGTGTGTGTGATTTGAGTGCCATCAGCTAGAATCAAAACCGAGACCAAAACAAGAAAAACAGTTTCATGATTGAAACTATGTTTATAAGTCAAGCAAAGGCTGAAGTTTATTTGTATTCAATCTCATTGAACTGTGGAAAGGAGTGTGAATTTTATTAAATACAAGCTGGTTTCCATGACAACAATGTTTTTGATAGACAAGATGCAAGCAAGAGTGATCGGAGTTTTTGCAGAAAAAAAAAACTGAATAAGATCCAATTTATTGTGTTGTACGCAAACAACTAGCAGTATAAATACAGCTGAACGGAAGATTAGCAAATAAACTATATATATATATATATATATATATATATATATATATATATATATATATATATATATATATATATAAAGGATGATAGCAATGCAGGAAACCGGAACGATTTAAGAAAATATGAACAAAAACAAAAAGTCGAACATAATATTTGGGTAATGAATCTTTAGGAAATCTATTTTTCAAAAGATTTTTCACATATTAAATCAGTAAATATGGGACTTACTGCTAAATATTAATAAAAAATATTCGGCATGATGTAACATCTTTGATAGTTTCGAGGGTAAATCTCTCCTTTTCAAAAAGTGATACAAAAGTGGTCTGTCAAATGGAGTGAAAAATTATTTACAAATGTTTGGAAGATATGTTGTTCATCAGAAAATTTTTAAATTCTTGTGGTTGTAGAATTTTAGAATAGTGTTAGATAATGATTTAGGGAAGTTATCTCTTAGTTACAATCGATCTACATTGATCTATTAAATAGAAGTGATTGTACACAAAATTAATCTAAAACCAATTAACGTATGAACCGATTTCACCAGAATAGATATTACACTTTATTGCTATCCAAAAGGCCAAGAAAATGTCTTCAATACAACGTGACCTAAAGATAATTGATATGTCATAAGACATAATAACCAATCAACCATTTTTTTTTTACAGGAGAACAAGCTGGGTGACATTTGTTTCTCACTGCGATATGTTCCAACTGCTGGCAAACTGACCGTTGTCATCCTAGAGGCTAAAAATCTAAAGAAAATGGACGTTGGTGGACTATCAGGTAAGACAGCGGCTTCAATTCTTTCAGGCAGAAGATACACAATTTAAGAGTTCGAATGCAAAAACGTGATAAAGACCATCTTAAAAATGATAAAGCTATCGTTACAAAAAGTATTGCATTTCAACATTTGACTACACCCCAAAATTTCACATATCGCCATATTTTCACTTTGTTTTCCTGAGCTCCAATCTATATCCCCCATTGCACGTTGCTAATTTTTCCCAAAAAACACTCATCTAGCCAAAATCACTATCAATAACTCCCCCCGCCTCACTACCAGTGCCTAAACCTTAACGTAAACTCCATGAACACAGCTTCTTTCCTAGAACTGCCCGCCTGTGGAACTCGGTTCTGCTGACCTGCTTTCCAGCTAACTACAATATTGTCATCTTCAAGTCCAATGTAAACAAGTTCTTGTAGACCCGTCCTCTTAAATATGCCAAATTTCCGCAACTAACAATTGCTACACTATTGTCCCAATGACTACCGTACACATATTAACCCTTATCCTCGAGTGACCTCCGAGCCTTAATAAGTGGTGACGCTTTTGTAAAAAATAAAATTAGAATTAATTTTTAGTTGGTTTCATTTTACATATTCGCCCTTTTATTGTTTAAGTTAAGGTTTCAATTCATACTAATTGGATTTATCATGTTTTCCATTCAAACTCCTCAATTTCATATATATATATATATATATATATATATATATATATATATATATATATATATATATATATATAAATCTGGTAAAAATCACAGGCTAGCCTATTTAAGGTCCAGAATTTACTGCAATAATTCCTCCTATATCCCTCCCACATCCTTCTAATATATACCCCTAAAGACTCTAAAATGCACACTACTATCCATACCATTCCTACTTTGTTACCTAGCACCTCCTATTCTCTTCTGATGAGAAGCATTAGGCTTCGAAATGCTTGGCATAAAGAGCTCTGGTAACCACTACGCTCTTGATTGTATTCCCTTATTTTAAATTAATGAATAAATGCAACAATATATATTTTTCTATTCTCAACATCTTGTCCTCTTGTATCTGAGCCTCATCTACATGTTCAATTTTTTTATTATATAAACAAGTATTCATTTAAAGAATCCTCCTATACATCTTTGATTCCCTTATATATATATATATATATATATATATATATATATATATATATATGTTGCTACACACTCATGAGTATGTTTCGGTCAGCTAGTTACCAGTAACAAGACACCTATTCAGGCAATACAGCTTATACGAAAGCAAAGTTTGCAATGAAAATATCAAGTCTTCCTCGTCACAGGAAGTTAAAATCAGGAGGCTCCATCAGATGATTTTAAAAGCAAGATTGTGTTGTATGTAAATAAAATCCAATAGGGGGCGTGGAATTGCGTCTGTGTTGAGGTATGGGAAAGGATGGGGGGGCGGGTTAGAGAAGGTATTCATATGTGTGCGTGTGTGATGGCCACTCCAAATCTTAAATATACTAGTGCATATAAGTTCAATCAGTGGGGGAGTGTGGATTTGATATATATATATATATATATATATATATGTATATATATATATATATATATATATATATATATATATGCAAAAGTAGTTTCAGATTTAATCGGAGGTCATTCAGTTATAAAAATAATAAAAAAAACAATAACCTCAGACTATAGATATATATACTAGCCGGGAGGCCGAATGTTCCCCAGAAATGAATGAGGATCAACGAATGTTTCACTCTCCCATATTTATTTTAGTGTCATCAAAATCAGTAAAAATGCCTATTTTTCAATCTGCCCCGCATTTACTCAGCTCACAATACAGTGTAGTCTACATTGCACTGTGGAGAACCTACTTTTCATTTTATAAATCACTGCCAGCCATATAAAGTACATTTGGGTGAAATTTCAAAAAATTCGGCCCAACCACTCGGTACTAACTCTCATCAGCATAGCTTGACTGTTTCTAGGATTCGAGCCTAAGACCACATGTATTATGGTCAAGTGCGTTAACTATTATGCCACAAAGTCCCAGAAGATTTCACATGTTATTTTTATCACTTTTAAACTCATATCGAAGGCATACGTATGGTCTGAGGTTAAAATCCTAGAAACAGTCAAGCTACACTGACAAGAGGTAGTACCTTGAAACATGTGTTCATAGATTACTGTCTTATGAGTAAAATAAATAAATAAATAAATATTTCTTTATTTGTTTACATCCAAAAAATATGGGCGATTATGACCTCAGCAAGAAATCGGTATATATATATATATATATATATATATATATATATATATATATATATATTAATTGTAGTGATCAATGAATTTCAAAAAACCCTTATTGAAATTTCAATAAGGGTTGTTTGAAATTCATTGAATCACTACAATTAATTTATTTGCTCTATCTTGCATATCGAGCAATTCTTATTTAGATGGGATAATACTTATAGAATATTACTGCCAGTAATATTTGGTAAATCTTATAATCACAGGTTTCCATACCAACTGATTGTTAAATAAAATTATTCTGAAGAATATATGTTAAATAAAATTATTCTGAAGAATATATGTTAAATAAAATTATTCTGAAGAATATATGTTAAATAAAATTATTCTGAAGAATATATGTTAAATAAAATTATTCTGAAGAATATATGTTAAAAAAATGGCTTTTGCGTCCTTCTATTTATTATTTATTCATTTGTTCATTTACGATTCCGTTTTTTACTTTTTCTGTTTTGTGTTACTTTTACGTTTACTTTTAAGTTTCTGTGTTCTTACATATATGGGCGTGGCTGTGTATATGTATGTGCGTGTGTGTTCTTATCCTTACACCGTTTCTTGCCATGAAAGTCTTCGAGACGTGTACGTGGAAATAACATAATCGTACATACCTGCTTGCCTTGGCCAGTGGATCATACCTTCTTGGACGCTGGGCTGCCATCTCATTGGGAAGTGATCACTGCAGACAGATGCATCGATAACAACAAGATGGATTTGAAGCTTCAATTGTTTTATTAAAGGCAAGCCTATCATCTCGAACCCTGGTTGTGGAGAGCCAGATCTCCGATCAGCATTCCTCTGCTGCTTAAACCACTCTCAGCTCATGTGGTCGTCAACCGGAAGCCTACGACCATAATTTCCGTGTCACCCCTAATTTTCGGTGCATGTCACCCCTAATTTCCCGTGCATTCTCTCTAGGTTGATACCTGTCAAAGCTAACCTTTTGTGAGCCCGCTAAACTCGCTGATGGGAAATCAAAATATGCTATATAACTTTCTATTTCTCAAAATACCTATATAGCATTTAAGCTGGGATTCCCAATACTATATATATATATATATATATATATATATATATATATATATATATGTATAGCCTTGGCCAAAATTATTGAGCACCCATGAAAAATCGAAATTATTATTCCTCTATATTTAAAGGTTAAGAATAATAAACATTTATAAATTTATTCCAACAACAATCAATATTTAGCATGTCCTCTTTTTACCTTTATACCAAATACTAACAATTACTACGATACTATCCCATTGATTGCTGTACACACAATAACCCTTATCCCCAAGTGGCTTCCGGGTCTTGATAAGTGGTGACTACCATGTAAAAAAAAAAAAAATGTTGCAGGTGGTAGGATGTATTTTCTGCCACTTTTCATGAAATTTGGCCTCTAATTCTTTTTTTTTTTTATGAACATTTGTGCATTCTCACTTTGGGACCACAAAGTTTCAATCGAATTTAGTTCTATGGATTGAGGGAGAAACTTCATCACTGTAATCTCTTTTTCCTCAAACCGACACGTTGAAACTTTTTACATATTGCATGGGGCATTATCTTGTTGGAAGATTACATCACTTGGCATGTTGTTATTAAATATTTTAGTCAAGGAGGTTTGGTAAATCTGGTCCAGTATAAATTGTGGAGTTGATTCTGCCCTTAAATGTATATAATATTCCAGTGCCTGAAGAAGTCATGCAGCCCCAAACCATGACACTTCCTCCTCCAAATTTAACAGTTGGAACCACCCAATTAGAATGTAATGCCTTTCGTTACTTACAGCGAATATAAACTGCTCCAGTGATACCAAAAATTTGATGAAAAAAAAGAAAAGAAAAAGAATTTGTTACAATTTTTTAATAAATGTTATGGATATGTTTTATTTACATAAAAATTTAAATTGTTCAGGAAATAGAAACTGTTAACTTACTTTAAAGTTACTTTCGTTAGACCTCACAATTTTGGCCCAATCATCAGGTGTTTAATTTTCATGTATTTTTTTTTTGGGGGGGGATGCAAATTTCAATCGTTTAGTATGGCTTCTTCCTAGCTTTGCATCTTTTAATCTCACTTCTAATAACCTTCTTCTCATTGTTTGAGCTTATGTTTTTGTTTGCATCCTCCCTAAGTTCAACAGGAAGCTCTGAAGAACTTTTCTCGTGCAAGGGATGCTCTTATCAAAAATCTGTCTTCCCTGGCGGTTGTAGGCTTTTTACGGCCTTGTCCTTTCTGTTTTTAAAAGCCTTTGTTTCGTTGTCCCTTTTAATCGTTTTCTGAACTCCCTTCCCGGAACGTTTCATCTTCCTGACAGTTTCTACCTGAGAATATCCTTCACCAGATGAAGCAACAACTTGTGCTCTTTTAATCTCTGAAAGCTGCTTCTTTGGAGGCATTTTCAATTAAATTCACTGTTATAGCACTGGTAGTAATCAAATATTACCTGAAAAATAAAAAAACAACCTTTAGTATGACAATGAATAATTTTGAATATTGAAATGGATTTAGTATGATACTCAGCTAAAACGCTTCAGAGAAGCTATAAAATGAAAAACAAATATACTACAATCTACTGTTAAATATTTTACATTTGTTCTCAATTGTTCATTGTAAATTTAAATACATAGGTTTAAATTTTTATTTCAATTCTTTTTTATAGGAGCTCCATAATTTTGACCATGGCTGTATATTATTACTATAATTATTTTTAATACCTGCAGACACTAGTGTTCCATCCTTTTGGGAATCATTATTACAGGGAGTCACGATTACTGCCGGTCAAGGAATTGGTAGAGTTTGTAGTAATTACTCTCGACATTTGTTTCTTTCCAAGACTTGTATCGAGCTTACTATTTTAACATCGCATCTGATTGTTTACAAACAGGTTACTCCTTTTGTTTACAAACAGGTTACTCCTTTTGTTTACAAACAGGTTACTCCTTTTAAAATCTTTAATTTCAGTCACCTTATGTTAATATACCGTAAAATTTCATTAAACTTTTTCTATTCCAGATTCTTGGTAAAATATTGTTAAATCCCTTTAAATTTTCATTACAAATTATTATTATATCATTAAACCCCATTAAAATTTTGCATTCCAGATCCTTATGTTAAGATATCGTTGATGCTAAACGGCAAGAGAATTAAGAAGAAGAAAACCACTATCAAGAAGTGCACACTGAATCCATACTACAATGAGTCATTCGCGTTTGAAGTCCCGTTCGAACAAATACAGGTACAGTAATATTTTGTCTTTTTTTTCTGTACAATATTGATGGACTTTCTGACTTATAGATTTACTAGCCCGTGTGCCCAGCGTTGCCCGGGTGTTTGGAGGTTGGAGGTGTGTGTTGAGCAAAAAAAAAAAAAAAAAAGTGGTAGTATGCAGACAGGCAGGCTTGAACCCGTACTCCGAAGGAGGAAAAGAACGTGAAAAAAAAATGTGACGTCTTTGCCGTTGCGTCCATCGCCAAACCGGAAGTGACGAAGGTTTAAATTAAGGCTAGTCAATCTAAAAAGAGGGGATGACATTCGAAAATATCGGTGAAAAATGTAGAAAAATGCCTAGTTGAGGGTGGAGGAATTAATGTTTTTAGCCAACTTTTCGATATGTGTCGTCCGAAGGGTCAAGCTTCAAAACGATACCAGTCTCGTGAAAATACGTCGCCTCTGTCGAATGTTTTAGGCATATATACATATATACATTTAAACAGAAAGGTGAGATTTATATTATAGATAACTTAGTTCTAATGACTCGTCAGCTACATTAGTTTTGTCACTTAGGCATCTCTAAGTGACAAAACTAATGTAGCTGACGAGTCTTGAACAAAGTGGAAGGCTGGAAAAGTTGGACATCCTCAGATAAACTTGGATGAAAACCATCATCATCTTAGACAGGGTAATTTAAATAGAACCAATCTCTCAAGACTCATAATCTTGGAGACTCAGATAAAGTCAAATCTCTGACCAAGAGTAATAAGATGGCAAAATTGCATATAATAAATAAGGAAGAATTGAATTGGGAATAAAATCTACTTAACTGCATGTTTGTATGTTTATTGGTTTGGGTGCAACTGTGGTTTAAGTCATCATGTTGTATTAGAATGATTGTCAGCCATCTTTAAATATGGCTGCCGTTCTGATGAATGTGCAGCATTTATGCTTGTGAAAAATAGTATGGTGTTCAGGAGTCTATTGGCATTCATTTGCTACCATTTTTTCTATCCCCCCCCCCAACCGAGGTTACAGAATCAAAAATCTAGAGGGATTTTTATCTTTTGGCCCAAAGCATAAAAATGTAAAAACTGTTTTGCTTATGGTATTCACTATTTTTAAATAGCGAAATATGACGTCATGCTAAAGAAGAAGGGCAACAAGCTCTGATATTTCCTTTATTAAAAGATTAGTTCGAATTCCTTCTTGATTAAAGAAATCGTATTTCGAAAGACTCGTGCTCATTTTTCGTTCTGTCTATGCTGGGATCTTACAATCATTCGTTTGTCTAGTGTAACAAGACTTCAGCTGTCCCTCTCCACCGTACAGTGTATCGATACTCGATAGCTGATTGGGACAGCTTCAGAAGTTCCATACCTACATTCTATGTTTAAAAAGAATATGTCCGCTATAGCAGCTAACTCATTTGATTTGTTAACCGTTGGTATAGACTGCTACATACCCTCCAAGAAATTCCACCAGAAACCAAATATCCAGCTGTAGTACACCCCAGAATGTGCCGCTGCCATTGCACACAAAAAACACTATTTCAATTGCTTTCAATGAAATAGAAGTCTTGAAACTAAAGTCGCCTTTAGGACTGCCAGCAACCACTGCAAAAGAGTTTTAGAAAACACGAGAATGTCATATGCTCAGTTCATCAAGTTTAAAGTAGCTGAGCAAAGGTGTGGTCTCTATGTTCGGCTTAAAACAAGGACTTGAACAGACGCATGTCTTTTATCCAAACCATAGTCAATGGAGCTGAGGTGATTTCATCAGCAAAATCTTTGCTAAGTATTTTTCATCAAACTCAACCTTTTCCTCCCAACCCTGAAAATACTGAGCAACATCTATATATCTGTCTGAGATGCTGCCAAATTTATCAAGAACCTTGATTCCAGCATAGCAACTGGCCATGACAACATTCCAATCATAGTACTCAAAAAGCAGCAACCTGAACTTGTTCCTATTCTTGCAAAGCTGTTTAAATGTTGCCTTAAGGAGAGAAGCTTTTCAACACCCTGGAAAACTTTGACAGTTTGCTCAATATTTAGAAATACTGGAGATGGGTCTTCTGCTGTCTCCTGTGCGTCCTGAGTGTTTGAATCAATAGAGAAGCTGCCAACTATCTCAACAAAAACAACCTACTCAGTGACAAGCAATATGGTTTCCATCATGTAAGATGTATAGCTGATGTGTTGGCTGTAATATAACACAAGATAAGTGAATCTATTGCCGGAGGCTGCGTTTTTAGAGCAATAGCTCTTGACATATCAAAAGCATTCTATAGGGTTTCGAATAAATGTCTCTTTCACAAAATTTTCAGCTATGGAATATCTAAAAATGTCCTCTCAACCATCAAATCCTTTCTCTTGAGATAGCTTTATTAAAGTAGTCATCGCTAGGCAGAAGTCCAAAGCTCATAGTATATGTGCTGGCCTGTCTCAAGGATCCATTCTGGGCCGAACTCTGTCCCTGATTTTCAAGGATCTCCCAAATCATACACTTCAATTATTCGTCGACATTTATGCAGACAACACTACCATCTATGGCAACACTTCAAAGACCAGCAATGACCAAGATCTTTCTGATTCTCTCTCTTCTTACTTTACTATGGTACAATTAGAGAAAGATGGCTGGTTATCTTTAATGCATTAAAAACTAAGCTTATATCTTTTCCCCACCAGGGCTCTGATTCCTACTGGGCCCCAATTGAAATGGATGGTTATCATCTTTAGCAAGCACCCTGCTTTAGCAAGCTTTTGGAACTGGCCTTCACTTTTGACTTGAAATGGAATACTTGTATCAGATCCGTTGCTAAGTTCGCTGAAAAGGTCACAGTCATGGACTTCTAACTATAAAGGCAACTTCGATACTGTCTCACAAAGTTATTCACAAGTCCACACAAATATAAATAAAAATAATCCTTTCTTTGTCTTTGAAGATTTCTTAACTCTTTTCCTAATTTTTTGATGATTCGATGGATGAAGATACAAATAAAATTGATATATTATATATGCGTTGAGTAATGAAGCACGGGTAATACCAGGTTTTCTTGGAAAAACAACAAGCGCGAGAAAGAGTTACAGTTTCTGACCGATGACATAGAAAAACATCAATGCTAAAACGAATAGACTATGGAATTCTGACTTATGCAATGATAATAAAAACGAATGTTTTGGGGTTAGAGGAAACGAATTACAAGACGAGAGACAATCACCAGTCGGCTTGTTGAGTGCCAACCCCCCCTCTCTCTCTCTCTCTATCTCTCTCTCTCTCTCTCTCTCTATCTATCTATCTATCTATCTATCTATCTATCTTGGATTTTCAAATTTTAGCAGGTGGAACAAAAGGAACGACCTCTGAGGTAAGTGCGTTCCATATTTTGACCGGATGACGTCAAACGCTAAACAAAGAAAAAGAGGTATACAGTCAATATAAAAAAAATCGAAGGTCAAAGTTGAGAAGGCAAGTTACAAGACGAGACGATCACCAGCCGGCCTGTCACGCGTCACCCCATGTCTGTCTGTCTGTCTGTCTGTCTGTCTGTCTGTCTGTCTGTCTCTCTCTCTCTCTCTCTCTCTCTCTCTCTCTCTCTCTCTCTCTCTCTCTCTCTGCCGCAACCACACTCTCCAAGTGTTAAATAAACGGCATTGATTTCATAAAACTGAAATTGTTATTTCTTGATAAAAACACAGCTATACACCTGCACGACTAAAAAAACACGCACAGCGATTTTACACGTGCATTTTAACACGCGCTCTCTCGTTATTTAACATATGGATAGACTTTGCTATTACTTTTGATTTTATCACCAAAAGTGCTTTTTTTTTTTTTTTGCTTGTTTCTAATTCAATTATTTTATTTTAACTTTGCAGAAAGTATCCCTCTATATCACAGTGGTCGACTACGATCGCATTGGGACCTCTGAACCAATCGGACGAACCTTCCTGGGTTGTAATTCAACTGGTACTGAACTGCGTCATTGGAGTGACATGTTAGCCAATCCACGTCGGCCTATTGCACAATGGCACACGCTACAGGAGGTGCCCGAGAAAAACTAACGGGCATAAGTAAAGAAGATCAGTAACTGTACTATCTACCAGTTCCTTCATCAGTTTTGGCCCTCGACATAAGGACACCACTTTGGAAATAGCCAAAGAATAATTGCTTTAACCCAAACATTTCTCAGAAAGGGAGGTTTGGGTTGGCAATTTAGAAAGGGCTTTAATTTCAGTACTTATTTAATCAAGTAAAGTTTTTGGCATCAACGAGTCGAAATTTTTATATTGGAAGAGATCCGGTATATCTTAGACTATCGGTTTTAAAAGTAATACAACAGCAAAACAAAACAAAACAAAACAAAAACATGAACATATGTTGTTTTTTTTTTCATATATTTTCTTTTTTAAAATATTTTAAAATATAAATTATTGAAAAAATATTTTTAACAAGAAACTTTAAGAAATGGGAAAAATATAGTTTAGCAAAAGTATAGTTTTCAAATAGGAAAATTTAGTTGGAAAAAAAATATAGGAATGAAATTGTTGAAAAAACTGAAATTATAAAAATAGGTCTTCTAAAATACATAAACACACACACACACACACACACATTATATATATATATATATATATATATATATATATATATATATATATATATATATATATATATATATATATATATATATATATAGCTAAAATACAAAATAATCAAGGAGTAAATGTAATTATATAAGATAAAATAAATTTAGATTCAAAGACGAACATAAAATAATTGAAAATAAATCAAATAGAGTAATAAAGAATTTTTGAAGAATTACAATGAAAAATTAAATTCTGAAATTGATTAAAATTTTAATGTAGATTTAAAGTAGTCACTACTAAATGAAAAGGAACTATGATATGTTTAAAGTATATATAAAATGTATAGAAGATAACTTGTGCGAATATAAAATAAAACAGGAAATTAATACATTTCAGAAAAGCCTAATATATAAAAGCCTTTAGTGTTAAAAATGTCAAAATGGGAAATTATTGTCTTAAGTTAGACTAATAAATCAGGTCATTCCAACTAATAATGATAGTCATAATAACTCAGTATGCTGAACAGTATCGTCATAATGAGTTATTCTGTTAGTCATTATAACTATAATGCACATTTTTTTCATGCTATATGTTATTATGATAATAAACTATGTTATACATTATGGTAATTATACTTTATTATGCTACTGATAGATGCGTGAATAAATACGAACTCTACTGAAATCGAACTAAGGAAGTGAATTGGCAGAACGCAGTAGAAGCGCCAACAAAAACAACTTAGGAATATTTCCCGAGCAGGAAGTTTGAATTGAATGTCTCGCTAAACATTGTAAAATATGAAATTTAAAAAAAAAATGAAGAAAAATAATATATTGGAAAAAAAAAGAAAAAAAAGATGGAAACAATGAACTTTTATTCAATTTGTATGTCATGCAGTACAGCAGTGTGTTAGAACGGTACACTCTGCAGAGAAAAGGCCTGAAATGTCAATTTCTTTAAGCCATAATTCAAAATTACATGTCTTATGTATGTCATACATTCTAGAAGAAAAGCAACGATGTGTGTTTAATGTTGTATAACATCCATAAGAGGCCTGTCGTCTTAAAAAATAAAATAAATGATAAAAATAATGTTTAAAAAAAGTTATATATATATATATGTATAAACTAAAAAAAAATATATATATCTAGTATTTGAGTATATATAAATATGGCATTTACAAAAATAAGTAATTATAATTGTAATAAAGTAAAATATGAATTTTAAGTTTGATAAAAAAAAAGATGTTTTATCAAATTTGAAATTGAGACATGCCATTATAAAAAAATGTATCTCTTGACTTAAGGTATAAAAATGTAGATTAAAAAAGTATTGAAGAACTATCTTTGAAAATATGTTTATACCTTTTGACAAGGATATTGTGCATGTTGTAAAAAATTTAAAACAAAATAAAAGTTAAGAAAAATTTCTGTATGTGCCATGTCTCATATATACAGTAAGAAGCGCCAATTGATATCATTAGTTATACGCTGTATATTTCTAATTTATAAGTTATATGCATTGCTTAATAACAGAAGATACAATCAGTAAAAAGAAAAAAAAAAACAGTTTTAAAAATCTTATCTAAAATGCATATCAAATCGTGTTTACCTTGAGAAAAAAAATTAATATTAAAGAGATTTCACAAAAATTTCAAAGTACTTTTAAAAGCATGTCATACGATTATGAATAATTAATTTTTCGGTTTCTTTTAAGTCAGATTCTTGGAAAATCGATCAATTATCTTTACTGTATTAAGAAATGAATTATTTAATCCCAGTAGACGGAAATTTTTTTTCATGAACTCTGTAAAAAAAACTTCTGTTTACTCTAAGATGTGTAATAATTAAAAAAAAAACATGAAGCAAAAGTATTTATCTTGAAGCAGTGGTTGACTGATTGACAGTGGTGATCTCGGCAGAGCCTTTAACTGCCTGCCATTGAATTAAGTTAAGCTTAAGTAGTCGGTAAGGTTATTTTGGCCCTAAGTAAATTCAATTGCTACCGTAATAATAGATTAAACGCTTTCGTTTATGATATACTTAAACTAGGCATTAAACGGCTATAAGACAATAAATATAATTATCAGGTGTTAAGTTTAAGATAAATAGGTATCAGAAAATAAAGTATATGTAAAAATATAAATTAAATAAACCGAAACAGAAACACCATGTGAAGATCAGGCTGATTTTGAATGAGTTGTTTTAGTAATGTGTTTAAAAAAAAAGAAAAAAAACAACTAAAAAAATTTTCAAAATATTTCAAAATATCAGTAAAAAAAAAATAGTAATAATTGTGATGATTTTGTAGTGTATATTTAGAAAAAAAAAACAGTGGATTTAAAACAGCAACAAGAAAAAAAGAAGTTTTTTTAAAACCCAAAAGAAAAAAAAAACCCTCCCTATCATCCCTGTTCCTTTCTTCCATACTCGCTATGTTTCCAAGAAATGCTTTGAAAACGTGCTTTCCTTTTATCCTGCTCCCAAATCCCTCAAAATGATTTCCCCTCTCATCTCAAACCCTAACCCTAACCCCTCAAAAAATATATATGGAAAAGCACTGATAAGGTCAACTCTCTTTCAGGTGTACAGTACCTTGCTGAAGCTGGACTTTATTCCTCAATGTGTCAGGTCTATTTATTATACTTATTATCATATACTTTAAATAATTCTCCCTTTCCCCTTCCCCTGATTCCATGGTCTTGTGTTAAACTTTTCAAATCTATTATTTTTAAAAATATATCTTTGTTGGTTCTATAGTCACTTACTGAAATACTTATTAGTTATGTTTTATATTTGTTTATTTATCTTTTTTTATTTCATATTGTTGGTCTATAAAAAAAAATTTTAATATCATTTTTAAAACGGTAAACGTGAAAAGGAAATCATGCTTTTGTATTTAATGAAACTTTGTTAATGTTTGTGAGTGACTTTATATATATTTTTTTTAATTATTATTTTTTTAACCATTTTTTTTTTCGTGTGATGTTTTCAAAAAGAAAAAAAATAATTTCAATTTATTTTTTTTTATTTATTTAATTTTATTTTTGACAACAAGTTAAAGGGATCAACGCAAGTACTATTTTCGTATGTAAGCTAACCACGTTTTTTGCTTTTTTGGTTATATTCCAATATATAATTAAACATTCCTGGCAAACATTTCCCATGTTTCATACTGCAGATATTGACCTTTAAAAACCCGTAAACAGCTTACAAGAATTATAAATCTTTAACTGACAACATCAAGAGATAAATACATAATAGTAATAATATTTATTCAGATTGTAAAAAAAAATAAAATACTTAGTTAAACTTAACCGAAGGAAATAATAATAATAATTAATCAGAATAAGATATAATAAAATATTAATCTAAAATGTAAACCAAAATAGAAAAATAATAGATTAACAAATAAAAAAGAAGTTCCAATATGATAGTCCGTTTCTATGACCAATTGAAGAACAGAAAGCAAAAAAACGAAGAAAAGTCCGTGGATTCCTTTTCCAGATAACGGAAGTGGAATTGATTTTTTTAAGTTTAAATAAAACAAAAGAAAGGAAAATATGTGAATAAAATGGTGTGCTTGAAAAATGAAAATGATGAAAAAAAAAACGAAAAGAAAAAAAAACGCTTGAACAATGGCAGAAATAAAACGAAGAAAAACTCCAAGGAAACAGTAACTGGAGGTATTTGAGGTATATATATATGTGGTCTGTGATAGTGTTCTACCGCCTAGACTGCGCATCCCTTCCGTCTCTTCCTGTTAACCTCTTGATTGCTGAGCCAAGCTCAGTAATTAAGCAGGGACTTACGTAAACAACAAAAAAAAAAAAAGAAAGAAAGAAAAACATCAGTTCCCCTCTCAAAAAAAGTAAAAAAAAAATTTTTTTTAAATGGAGACTGAGCCCCTGATTTTTTTTTTCTTTAAAGAAAATATAAAAACAAAATAAAAATAAAAATGTCAGAGAAAAATAATGAAAAAAAATCTTTTTAAAAAAAATACGAAAAAAGTTAAATATCAGGAAATATATTTGAAAAAAAAAAGTAAAAGAAACTAACATCTCTGGCATAAAATGATTAAAATATACCTTTCAAGAAAAGCAAGAATAAAAAAAAAACTATAAAAAAAAAACGATTTAAAAAAAATCAACAACAACAAAAAACATCTTTAAAAAATAAAAGAAAGAAAAGATGTTACCTTTTAATTTTTTTTTTTTTTTTTTTTGACTGGCTCAGATCTAAATCACCCTTTCTATTCTTATTAGAGAATAAGTACTTTTCTAAGGTTTCTCAGCAAATGGTTCAAGAAAAAAAATATGTACCGAATGACCTATGAAAATACACCCATACATATCTACATACAAGTGTGCGTATGTGTAAGAGCAGGGGAATAAAAGAAAGAGTTATTCAAATATGTGTAAGTGCGTGCGTGTGTCTATTTGTACATGTGCGTGTAGAGGCATTTGCGAAATTAGAATATACATATACATACATCTATCTAATTCTCTGTACGCAATATATGTATATGCATATGTCTAAGCTGATATGCATGCAACTGCATTTCTATGAAAATGTTCGATCTACAAATACACACGCGTAGTTATTGGTGCACATACACATATAACGTATATAAATACATACATGAATACATAGAAATATTCACACCTACATGTATATATATATCTATGTTTATACATCTGTATATATATATATATAACATGTAGATACATATATATTGATGTCTAAACCTATATATTAATGCATTTAAATATATATATAATAGACATAAACACAAATATGTAAATACATACACACATAAATGCAATAACAGTACATGCATGCATAGCGAAATATATACAATCAAATATACGTAACCCAGTAAAATACAATATAGTTAAATGTGTAATATGCACATAAATAATAAATACTACCAAATATACATGCAAATAAATACAATCAAAGTAAATATATCATAGCAGATTACAATATACATGAGTATATATATATATATATATATATATATATATATATATATATATATATATAATAAACGCATGAATGCAGTAAAACACACATGTAGTTACATAAATACAGGTAAAAATATAGAGACATAAATACAAATATGTATATATAAATGTATAGACATAACCCATTATAATACAATATATATATATACACACACCCACACTCAGACACATATAAAGGTACATGCACATATTCATGCAAACATAAACACAACTATACATCTGCATACATATTTATATATCGAAAAAATATTCTTTCTTTTAATTATTGGGTAAAAAAAACTGTAAGCCCAATGATTTGACCTCCATTCCAAGCTCTCTATGGGGTCGCTCATTGCAAATGATGAGTATAGAGAAGAAGCTTCTAGAATGAGCAGGAAGAAAAATCTTTTAGATATTTTAACCAAATGAAAAAAAGAAAAGCTTCTTTTATTTATTTATTTTATTTATTTATTTTTTTTTTTTTCTTAATCAGGGTCCAGGATTTCTATTCTAACTAAAATTTAATAGTCCAGGAGTATTGTAAAAATAAAAATAAAAAAAAGAGGGGGAAAAATTTAAAGAAGGCAAGGAAAAAAGCAACAAAAACAACATTTTATTAAAGAACAAAAAAAAAAAAAGAAAAAAGAAAAAGGAAGACCTTAGCAAGCTAAAAACTAACCATTGTTAAAGTCTTTTTCTAAAATAAATACCTTGCCCTGCTAACAATTTCTCCCTATTTCTTTTCTCTATGTAGACACGTGTAAAAATTAAAAATGCATATATATATATATATATATATATATATATATATATATATATATATATATATATATATATATATATATATATATAAACCTCTTTACAAAAGCTCTACTATATCTTTCTATAAAACATAAGAAAGGAAGAAAAATAAAATGCAGAACCAGAAATTAAAAAAAATGTTTATGCATAATTTTAAGAGAAAGAAAAACTATTAAAACTTTGAAAGAAAACTGAAATTAAAAAACTCAAATTCAAATTAATTCAAATCTATTAAATAAATAAAATGTTAAAATGAAGACAACTAACTGTTATCTAAATTCTGGACCTAAAAAAAAAAGTAATTAAAAAAAAGTAAAAAGCAAAAAAAAAAAAACAAACAAACAATAAATTGCTATAAATGAATAAACTTGAAATTATTAATATTAATTATATATATAAATATATATATATATACACACATATATATATATACATATGTATATGTATATATTAATAAGTATAAATTTTTTTTTTCAATTTTATCTTCTTCTAATTCATGAAGCTATTAGATTTTTAAAGATTTTTTGCAAATTCCACATTTTGAAAGTGATATATATATACCCGGTAAATATTGGGTTCACCAAAATGTTTGTTCTGGTTTGGGGGTTATTTTTTTTATTATTATTATATTATGTGTATTTTTTTTTAATGGATATTTTTTAATTGCTGCTTTTTTTATACCATAATACAAGTCGCCATTAACTGTAGTGTTAAAAAATATAATACCAGAATCAACATGTATTTATTGCTTTAAATACAGCAGATAATTAGCAATACTGTTATTAAAAGACTGACTGTAATGGTAATCTATAATGAGGAAGTATTGTTGAACAAGAGTAGTTCAGCTTGACAACAAGAAAATTAAAATACTAATGTATATAATATTCTGTTTGTTCCTCCCTTAGTTAGTCCGTACGTTACGCTCTCAGTAATTAGAAATTCGAAAACGAGGCTACATCAAACTCTCATATTCTTCTCCAAGGTTGCCAGATTGGCTTTCACAAATTTTATTGGTTTTTCTGTCTACCACCAAAAAAATTTATCCAGAAAAATATCAACTTTTTCAAAACATATTTGTTGATTAAATATATTTCTTATTCTGTGGAATTCTCACGGGTCCTGCTAGTTAAAAATAAGTTTAGAAATATCAAAATCAATTGGTTAAAAAGAGCTTCCCAGATATCAGGATTCTCCTCCCAGCCTTGCTGATGTGCTCTGAAGGAGAATTGACCAATACATTTGACATTAGCCTGGCGACAAGAAGTAATTGTAGTATCGAACTGCTTAGGGGCTCCACTCTGGATTTAATCTCCGGCTTATATTATATGTGAAATTTATTGATTATTGCTCATAATCGATGGATTTCTGTGTTATTAGGTAAAATTTATTCAATAAATGCATAATTCAACATTTGATACTGTCCTGAAT
>NC_136491.1:95659762-95732262 GCF_053919585.1 Euprymna scolopes
CAGAAAATTAAATCTTCTATCATTTGGTGAAAGTTATTTTGTTTGTTGTATATTTTGTTCATTTTCGATTTCTCGCCTGTTAACTATACTACCATTTTGCTAACTAATTCGGATGAATTGACGTCTTGTCCGTTCCCCGAATGAAAAGTGTCCAGTTTGTCCAAGTGTGAATGACCTCATTTGAGTGAACGCGATATTTGTCTCTTTCGCTGTCCGGGATGACTGCAGAATGATTATAAAGCACAGATTGTGATATTACCTCAACAGAACAATGATATCCCTATATGGTACCTTTAATACCCAGATATCCTCTGCCAGAGTATAGCGGATACGATACTAATCAAAAAGTAATTAACTCAGTAAATCTTAAAATAGTATAATTTCTTATTAGAAAAAAAAATTAACAAAAAGGCTGGAATATGAATTAGCTAGAATCCAAAGAATAAGAAATTGATAAATGATTTTTTTTTTATCCATGTTTTAAAAGATTTTATCTCGAAAATCCTCCCTGTCCTCAAAATTTGATTTCAACTTAAATTTTTATTATTATTATTATTATTATTATTATTATTATTATTATTATTATTATTATTATTATTATTATTATTATTATTATTGCTGGTAAAACCAGTTTATCTTTTTTCTGCGCATGTGTGTGTGTGTTTTTTCTATAAAATTTTGGAAAAAAATTTTAAAAAACGGAAGAAAAAAACTGGACTGGTTTTACTCGTTCATATCCTTTACCTCCCTCCCAAATGGAAAATAATTTAATAGAAAAAAGAATACATATGTATATACATACATACATACATATATATATATATATATATATATATATATATATATATATATATATATATATATATATATATATATATATATATATCACTTCTTTGTCTATTAAATTTTCTTACTTAGAGAATAATTAGTTGTAATGTTCGAGCGTCTCATTTTTTTAATGAATTTTACAAAATAGAGAATCCCAAAAATTTTTTTAAAAAAATCTCCAATGTTCTTTATTGAGACTTCTATCTTAGGCAAGTATTTCCAGCAACCTTGTTGTTGATAAATTTGTTAATATATTTGTTATAGTCTATTATTATTATTATTATTACTATTAAGTGTGTGACCTCTGGTTAGGTCATGGCTGATAATGGGGGGAATTTGGGGTGGGGGGAGGGATGACTGGTGAGATTCTCATAACCTTTTTATCTCTATCTCTATCATTCACAACAAAAAAAAAAAAAAGAAAAAAACTGGCAGTGGTCTTAATAATAAATGCGATAATGACAATTTTAAACCAATAATGACAATAATGGTAATGATAACAATAATAATAATGATACTATTAAACATAGAAAGAGTCTCCAAGTAGATTTGTTAACTTTTTTAAATCTTGAAATGTTTTATTCAGCAAAAAAAAAAAGAAATTTTAAAGATTAAAAAAAAAAAAAACTTATTCTTAAAACTCCACAGAAATATTATTCTCTTTTTATCTTTTAAATAATAATAACAATAATAATTAAAAAAAAGTAAAAAAAAAAAATATAAACTCAAGTTCCCCCAAATTAAACCTTACAGATCTCCCTCTGGTTGTCGAGAGGTGATAAGTTGATAAAAAAAAAACCAAGGGAGGTAAGTAGGTGTCATGTTGATCACCTCAGCCTGATGAGGTTTTCTTATGTTTTTCCTGAGCACTTTGAAACATTTCTGCAGCATGTTGTATAAATTTGTTCCAAGCTCTGAAAGTGTTGTCAATAAAATTATTCTTTGTGTGTAGATTCTTAGGGTTGCAATAAAGACACATTGTCAGTAGGTTGAACTGTTTTTGACTTTTTAATACAAAATATCTATGTTTCTGAATTTGTTTTAGATGAGGATTGGTTAATTGTATTATCTGGATTCATCAGACTGCTGTTCTCATCTTGAGTGTCATTTTCACAACTTTTCGGTCAGTGTAACCTTTTACCTTCTCCAGGTGTATCTTGTCGAACTCGGAAATGTTTGTGTCAAACTCGGGGATTTGGATGGAATTTCGAACGGAACCCTTTATTTACTTCACGAAGGTAGTATGCTCTTGTTCCGTCAGCCATGACTGGGTAGAAGTCCTAAGTAATTCACAATTGTATTTTCTCGGTCACCCACACTGAGATTTGAACCTTCAATCTTCGGGAGAATATCATTTTTACAATTGATTTTTTCAAGTACTCTAAACACATTTTCAAGTTTGACAAGATATACCTGAAGAAGGTTGGAGGTTACTTTCAAAAGTACTTACTAAAGAATCTAAATAATACAAAATTTGCTTGTTGTGTCGAATTTACCCTATGTGGATTGAACCAGTTTCCTGTGAAGGAGGAAGTGTCAAAGGAATATTAAATTCTCAGGTGGTTCCCAGTCGCCTGTAAAAATATGTGTATATTGTTACTGTATATATATATGTTCTTTTTTTATTTTGTTTTTGTTTTTTTACTATTGGAGTCACTGTTGGATATCTGAGCCATGTCCACCTGCGAAAACAAAATAATTATCAGATGTACCAAAAAGTTATTTTAATATGAATTATGAAGATTTTGTTTAAAACCTAAGCCGTGTATACCTTGAAATCATTTTGGCAAAAGCGCGCACCTTCAATAACAATAAAATAATTATCAAATGTATCAAAAGGCCATTTGAATAAGGATTATAAATCTGTCAAGCACCTGCATGAAGAAGCGACAAACTTGATCAATTGTCAGAAAAAAAGTTAAAAGTATGATTTTTGGAATTTCATTTTCGGCAAAAGATTACACAGGTGTAATCAAAGTCAGTTCAATCCAGTAAAACGACAATAGCCGGATAAAACGCCCTTGGTGTGTGGTTACAGTAACAATACCATCCCAAAAGGGGCGTTTCAGGTGGTCACAAATGGTTATATAATAACAACCGAAAAGGATATCGTTGTTGGTAGGTAATTTTAGCCCGAGAAAAATCAACCCATGTCGAATTCCAATGTGTGCATCTCGTTCCTAACATCCAACTATCCATAACTGTCATTGACAACAAAGATATATTGTTATATTTTTATATATCAGTCTGTTGTCATTCTTTTAAACACAGTAGAAACAAGGGATGGGACGATTCCAGTATTTTTACCGATTTCAATACAATTACCGATTCCATATTAAATTTCCGATTCCGATACAATTACCGATTCTGATTTCGATTCTTTCTAGATCTCTACATATTGAACTATAAAGTTGTTATTTTTCACGATTACCGTAAAAACACATGTTAAATGTGCAGATATTTTCTTAAACGTAAGGATACACTTGTGAGGGGTGATCTATCGATTTTAGTCGAAAATCAACAGATATTAACTATCAGCAGTAGAATATTTTTCTTTAAAAAGAAAATCAAATAAAAAAGCCAATTAAAAGAATTGTTGTTGTTGGCATCGGAAAACAGGCACAAATTTTTCTGATGCCAATACTGATTCCGATACCCCCAAAATTTCCGATTTTTTCGATTCTGATTCTGATTGATTGATCTAACACTAGTAGAAACGCAAGTCACCACTAATCAGTATTATTGAGTAGATGCAGGCAGTGGCACACATGACCAAACCACCTGAGATATCGAACACATACAACATCTAAAATCCTATGAATACCCTCTTTTCTGATCATGGCATGGTTATTATGCCCTTGTAAAATCAAGTTTTTAAGGTTGACATCTCACTGCCTTCAAAGATGGCAAAAGCTAATACAGGCTAAAAAGACCTTGCCCCAAATAAGGATTAATGAAACGGAAATAATTTCCAGCCAAAAAATGAGGAGCACTATGGGAGTATGAATATTGATAAATGGTAAGAACTGTGTGTGTGACCACTTATCTATACTATTATATAAAAGGAACATTGCCTGTGTGTGTGTGTGTGTGTGTGTGTGTGTGTGTGTGTGTGTGTGTGTGTGTGTGTGTGCGTGTGTGTGTGTGTGAATTCGTTCCCTATGGACTCGAAATGGCTGGGCCAATTTTTATGAAATTTCACACAAAGGTACTTTATATACCTGGCGGTGTTCTTTGATAGGTTTTGTATCGGAATGTCTTCAATAAGCATCGATAATCAAAAAAGTCTGATGAAAGAAGGAACAGGCGATTTTGATCGAAGTTAACACCTTATACAGCCTAACATCACAAGTGCATTGCAAAATATATTTGAGTGCGTTTAGGAGGTTCTCAGTGATGATTGCTGTCTTCATTGCTGATTTCGAAGTTCTTACTCACCAGATCAGCTCGGACAGCCACTCTCGACCTGTTATCGCCAACTTGTAAAGATTTGTGCTACTGTTCTATTTGCAGAATTTATAATTCCTCCCTTTTCTTCAGGAAACGTGTTTTCAAAAAAAAAAATAATTAATTAATTAATTAATAATTAAATATAATAAAATAAAAATAATGGTGTATAATGGTTAAATATAATAAAATAAATAAAATGGTGATTCATTTATTGGGTCGTTTAATCTAACCAAATTAATTTTGTAAAAAATATTTAACACTTTAACTTAAAGTTAAACTTTAACAACACTATCATAAATATGGGATGGAGTTTTAAATAACTAAAGTTAAAATACATAACGAAAACTTTCGAGTGCGACGCTGGTTATAATTGTGGTCATGTATTTCAACTGATTTTGAACATTTCCTTGCCCGGTCAGTTACAATAACTCGCAAGCCTCCTTGTTGTTGACAGGCGGCCATTTGATTCTTTTTCTTGACTCCATGCCTAAAGGAGGAGAAAAGCTTGGAGTGTCTTGACACTGTGATGTGACTCCTGACCCTCCTCCTCTGTTGTTTTACGAGGTCTTGCACCTGCACATTGCTTCTGCCTCTCTCCCTCCAGGCATTTCATCCAGCTTTGGTGAATTCTTAAGCCTCGCTGGTTTTTGCACAACTTCTCACAAATGCATTCTTTCGTGTGTGGTTGAGCATTTCCATTCGTTGTTGAAGAATCTTTCCTGATTAGGATCTCTTTCACCTCCCCCTGCTGGGGATACCTGTGGGGGGATATATTAGATCTTAATTGATTATAAACAGAATATACATCGCAAAATACATTCAAATGCATTTAGGTGGCCCTCGGTGATGATTGCTGCCTTCATTGCTGATTTCGGGGTTCTTAGCCACCCCCGACCTGTTATCCGATCCTTTTGAGAAGTTTTATTACCACACAAGCCGAAAGGCCCGACATATAAAATCAACAGTAGTTTCTTTGATATGACAGGGGCGCGTTTGAAATGAATGTTTCTGCTTAAAGCACAGTTTCACAATGACACATGACTTTTTCATTTTAAAGTTAAATTCAAGCCATTATCACAGCACAAGCAGTTAGACCAGGCATATAAAATCAACAGTAGGTTCTTTGATATAACAGGGACGCGTTCGAAATGAACGTTTCTGTCTAGAGCACAGTTGAACCATGGTACTTGACTTTTGCATTTTAAACTTTAATTCCAATCAATATATAAAAATAGTTTTATAAAATCAACAGCAGGTTCTCTACAGAACAATGTAGACTACAATGTATTGTGAACTAAGTCACTGAAAGATGTGAACAACAGGTTTAGATAGAAAGAATATATTGTGCAAGAAAGTGAATACAAAGAAAGGTTGTCAGTATTGACCACCTGTCGAGTTAGACAGTCTGTAAACTTGCGTTGGATTGCGATATTTCCTCACGAGAGTATTAGCCTTGTCGTTTATATAATGGTTAGAAGAGTCCATTATGAGAGAATGGGTAAGTCCCCAATACAATCACTTATAGGGTGATTTACACATTGTCTAATGTCGATTGCAAATGCATCTACTGTCTTGATTGGGCTGAATATGTGACCACTTGACGGTAGCTTCTGATGAAGACTTTACCTAGCTGAATGCTACTATTACATATTCTGACAAGGTAATGCTACAGTTTTGTACATTAATCAATAGATTTGTCAATGGTAAAAGTCCTTATGCACATAAGAGCCAACAGGTTGAATTGGCTTCTTCTGAAGGAGGATGTATCTAGGGAATATAAAATTCACAAGCGATCCCCAGTGGCATGAATATCCTTGTTAGGGAGAGATGAAGACTTTAAGTTTTTGCTGTGTCGATGTCTTCCTACATACAGGGTCTGGTATTCCCAAATTAGTCACCCATCTGGTACTGACCAAGCTTAATGTTGCTTAACATCGGTGATCTAACAAGAATCGGTGTCTAAATGTGATTATACACAGTGTGAGAGAAAACTACAGTATATTTATATTGTTATTCATATATGTTCTTAGTTTGTTTTCTTTTATTTTCTTGCTGGTTTTTGCTATTGTGTAACTATCATTCAGAGTAGCAGTTGTCCATTGTCTTCATCTCACATTGTATTTGGATCCTCAAGAGCATGTAATCTGCTGCCTATCTGAACGGATAATAAACAGTTGCATTAGGCATTCATCATTAATTCTCTGCAGAGAAGTAAAGATCATTAATTCTCTGCAGAGAATTAATGATCTTTACTTCAAGACGAGGAAGAACTGTAGCTTAAAATTGAACTCTTGATAAAAAGCGAGCAAGACATCTTTTATAAAAATATTTATTTTCTCACTGCATTTTAAAAAACAATAAAACTCAAAACATTGGCTTCTGGCAAGCGTGTCTAATTTAAGTGACCATCACTAATAGACTGCTTTTTTTTGTCGCAATAAAACAAAAAGAAAGATTAAAAAAAATATAAAAGAAAGAACAAACAACTTATTCACTGATCCCACATCTCAGCCCGTCACTGGCAGCTACTATTACTCGCTGTCAAATCACATTTGATTTGACCTTTGGCTTTTTGGTACTAAATAACCTTAGTTATTTTAAGAACAAGTTCTTATTCCTCGGCCTTATTATTAAGACAACACAGATTTGATATAACAAGGTTTCAGTGGATAAAGTTTGATCAAAGACTACACAAAAAGAACACCTCTAATCGCCTTGTGCCACACTATTGGGTTCACCACTCATCAAATCTAAAAGCCACTGGATGATTAGGATTAAGAAAACAGGAATCATTGCCACTAGAAAGATGAAAAACATTAACATAGATCAATAATATGAACTGTGTTTGATTTATTGGGAGGTCGGCAATAAGAATTTGTTTACATTTGTTTACATTTGAAGACTATTAATTTTTAATCAACCAGGAAGTAGTCCTGTGATAATGTGTTCTACTGGTAGGAAGCCTTTGCAAAGGAGCTTTTTCCATGGAAATCTTCCCAATGCTGGGCACATGGAGAGAGAAAGGAAAGTCTTTTTTTATTGTGGTAGCAATACGAGTTCTTACTATGAATGTCTTACTGTCTTACAAATATTGACGCTAAGTGTGTGTGAAATTGTGTGGCACCTTCCCGGATGTGGCAGTTACCCCATTTTGGGACACCTTTGACTTTTATATAGGTAGAGGAATGCACCTGAAGTAAGGTACTTTCTTGAATTGGCTTCCTCTGAAGAAGGAAGTATCTAGGGAATATAAAAATTCACATGCTATCCTCAGTGGCATGAATATCCTTGCTAGGGGGAGATGAAGACTTTAGGTTTTTGCTGTGTCGATGTCCTCCTACATACAGGGTCTGGTATTCCCAAATTGGTCACCCATCTGATATTGACCAAGCTTAATGTTGCTTAACTTCGGTGATCTAACGTGATTATGCACATGGTGGGAGAAAACTACTGTATATTTATATTATTGTTCATATATGTTCTGTTTTGTTTTCTTTTATTTTCTTGCTGTTTTTTTTTTTTTGCCATTGTGTAATTATTAATTGAACCATTAATAATTCCAACATTCACCAAAATACTTTAAAAAAATTTTTTAAAAATGAAAATCGGAAATATTTTTATCCTAAAAATTATGTAAAAATATAGATTACATGACTAAAGTTATATGAATTATTATTTTAGAATGTTCAGAATTTATTAAAACCTTTATAATGTTCTGTCAGTTACGTATAGTTTAAATTATGGGGGGGGAGGAATCAGTAATGTACCTTTGCAAAGAAGTTTTGTTAAAATACTAACATCAAGTGCCTTACACATTTAACCCTTTCAAATGTGTATTGTTTAGAATGCACTACAGAATTCTTGAAAACATCTCCATATGAGGGCTGTTCCAAAAGTAATGCCTCGTATATTTTTTATTCCACCCGAATGGATTAAAATGGATTTTAAATTGGATTGGTACGATGACTGAGCTTATGCATTAATGACTTGAAAGTTCCATCACTCTGATGCAGATGTTGACATTGATGAAATTGACTCTAAAAAACAAAAAAAAAATTCGTCATTGAATTCCTGGTAAAAGTGCATTTAGAATGAATGGTGGTGACTATGTGGAAAAATAAATTCTGGAGCACAAAATCGTACAACTCCCGTTTTCATAGCTCTTCGACTTTTTATGTAAAAAAAATAGGAGGCTTTACTTTTGGAACAACTCTTGTACTATCCAATTATTTTGGGCCGTTATCATGTCATTATACAGAAACCATTGTAAAATCAGACGTGTTTGGAGCTCATGTCTCACTGCCATGAAAGAATGGCAGGGCCAACACAGACTAAAAAGATCTTGAGGCCTGAACGAAAGTGCCTAGGTGTAAGGATCAGCAGTAACATCCTAAATCTTCCCCAACTAACACAAGGGTGATGGCACGTTTAAAACCACTGCTAGTATTCAACATGTCATCCACCTAGCGAAGGTACTTTTAACATCAAGTGAGGTGACATCCACAGGCCATGCTCTGTTGATATTGGTGGCTATTTGAGAAGCATTATGACTGAGTTTGTACTTATGCAAAAAAGTATACATGTTTTTTTCATCTTCCTTATTAAAAGGTTTATAGTACCTATCCCAAACCAAAATTTGAGTTACATTATATCTAAAACCTTTTTATGTGGACATGTAATTGCAAAACATAGAAATAACCAAATTTATTTTGGTAAATCTTTACCGTTGAAATTAGAAAAGTTGCCTTCTTGAGTTGCATTGTTGCAAAAGTCATATTTCACAATGCATTACTAAAAATTCAGGCTTCAAACAAGTGAAAAATATCCACGAATTGAATGTTACCCTGGATCCATTTTTCATAGCAGTAGAGCAACAAAACTTGGCTCAGTTGTTAGTCTTTTCTCTACATAGGAACAACGCAGAGTTCTGCATTTCTCCGATCGTTGAATGCAGCTTTCAAGGCCGTTTTTGCAGAACACCTAAGTAGCATTAAAATGTTACCATCCGTTTGTCCCTATTCAACTACAGAGCAGAGGTCATTTTTTAAAAGATTCAACCATTGTCTAGGATGTGTGCATGTTCGTTTTACCCACAGGTCGAGAATAGAGTGTCGTGTCATCAGCAAATATATCCATCTCGGGTTCAATTTATCCTCCAACCACAACGTGACATTGGAAATCAAGGCAGCATCATCAAACGCTTTCCTTTCAAAAACAACTTCATGGCTGGGAAGATGTGAAAGTCAGAGTATGCAAGGTAACCAGAATAGGAGGAATAGAGGAAGATTTCATTGCCACACATTCATGCTTCTGATCTGGCAACATGCGCGTTGCAAGAGGAGGATACATTTGCTGATCTTGCGTCCAGATTTTAATAGTTTCTTTTAATTTCCTCAAAAGTAAAGCATAATAGGCTCCTCTAATTGTAGTATTTTTGAATGCTTTGAGTATAACCTTGCCAGCAGAGAGCTGCATCTTTGCCTTCTTTGAATGTAGTGAATCCAAGTACTTCCAATGCATCGATGACGCTTTTCTATCTGAATCATAGTGCATGATCCATGTTTCATCCTGTGTAATGAGTCTTTAGAAAAAATTGAACTCATATTCTTGACACATCTCCAAATTCGTTGTCAAGCACTCAATGCGATCCCGCTTCCAAAAAGGTTCCAGTGAGCTGAGAATTCATGTCAGACACTTTATGCATGTACAAATGGTTATTAGTGGTAGTTTCTACAGACTCTGTACTAATCCTGAACTATCTGGCGAATAGTCATACATCGATCTACTAAAATAGCAGCCTCAAGTTGACTGTTATATGCCTCATCGAGCGTTTTACAAGGTCATATGATGAGGCATCATTACCATCCATTTTTTTCATTTCTTCGAAAGTCTCCTGTGGTGTGCATCTTTTCAAATACAAAAAATGGATCACTGCACGGCACTCAATAGGCTCCATTTCATACTTGTGTTGTCTTGCAGGAGAAGGATACCTTTGCTGATATTGCCCTGCCTCTTAATTTCAATAGTTTCTCTTAATTTCCCCAAAATTGAAGCATAATAAGGTCTTGTAAATGTAGTATCCTTTTGCGTGTAAAATTTTCAACTAGATTAGACAACTGGAAATGAGTCAGGGGCATTACTTATTGAACGCCCCTTGTATCTTGTTGGAAATGAAAATGAATCATAATGGAAGAAATAATTATTAAATTAAACCACCCTAATCATTGAGCAAAATGCCATTACTCTTTGGGTAAAAAAAAAAAAAAAACGTGCAAAAATGGCATTGAAATGTAAGTTAAACTGTTCATATAGGTTTTATTTAAAAAGCTAACACATTGAATCGCCTTAATATGATTCAAAGAACATTACAGATAAAACTAGATTTTCCTTTAAATAAAAAAATCAGATTATGTAAAAACAGCGTAATTTGATAATAAGACAAACATTTCTTTATTATTATTTTTTTTACTTTTATTCAAATAAGGCACATTGTCGCTGAGACATAACGGGCTACTGTGGATTAGGTTTCTACTCATAGTGGCATCATAAGTGGGTAGTTGGACAGCAAGATGTTTGTTCACATTACATTTAAATTTCTGCATGTCAGTACAGTCAAGAGGAGGCCCCCCCAGAGCAGCAAGCTTATTGGAACACATTTCATTTGTAACATTACACACGTGTTAACATATAGACACCGTTGCAATGTAACAAAGACAAGAAAAAAAAAACTCAACTCCTTTTTTTTTCAGTTGAAATAACTGACATTTATTTACAGGTACTTTCCAGAATGATGCTTTGTCTCTTGTTCAAATGTCTTCTCGTACTCTAATATGCTTAACAAGACTCTGCCGTGTCAAACAATTACTACTCTGTCTTTGTCCGACCATGTTTAGGATGCTTTTTTCCTATCAGTCTCGGCCCACGCATGTAACATGTTTATCTCTCCTCTTCTCTAACATGGTCATCAGTCTGCGCTCACGTTCTCCCTTTTATGATCTTTTTCTTTCCTTCCTCACCGTGAGGTCACCTTGCACAAGCTTGGTTATTTGCATACAGCTACCATACGTGCATCCATGCTTTGTTACACACTGAAGTACTTGTGTAATACACACAGGGTTGTAACATTGCAGAAATAGAACAGGTTCAGGGGCGTGCTAGACAGTATGGGATTAGAGATCAGAGATTCTTTTTTGAATTCTGTCTAAGAAGAAAAGATTAATGATTGGTACACCATCCCAGATATAATAAAAATGCTCCATACATGCACAAATAATGGGTTTTTACAGATAAAGGATACTGGCAGATGTGAGAAGTTTTCTAGCATGATAGAGGGAGCCCACATTCCTTGCAGCAATCTTGGCAATGTCTTCTAAGTTTTTGTTCCATTTCATGTTTACCTGTGAATCTTAGACTGAGGAGTTTGAATGGACTCTCTAGTAGGTTGCTATCAGTCATGTTATCCGGGGGGGGGGGAGGTGAAAAGATTTCTTATAATTGTTGAAGGAAAGGAGTTTTGTCTTATTAGCATTAAATGTTATCATTCATTTATCATCCCATTCAACTACAGAGTGGAGGTCATATTTTAAAGGATTCGGCCATTGCCTAAGATGTGTGCACGTTCATTTTACCCACATGTCGAAAATAGAGTGTCGTGTCATCAGCATTTATATCCATCTCGGGTTCAATCTCAGACAGAGTGTTTATGAAAATTAAGAACCATAAAGAACTAAGGATCAAGTACACCCGTTTTCATGGCATGTGGTTTGGATGTACGTCTATCAAGGACAACCTAGATCTTTTAGAAAGGATCTGATTATGTTTATTTGCTCAGTAATACCACACTAATTAATTTTAATGAGAAGACTTTTATGCCAGACCTTGTCAAAGGTTTTGGCTATATAGAGCACTACCACCCTACCTTCAGTGTATGGTATATGCGTTCAGAGATGACTGACAGGATATAGTAGAACGTATATATTTTACTTATTTATTTGCGAACTGTTATCCTGATCTTCATAGTTGTTGTTTAACAACGTTTCACAGGAATCCAAAAAGAAAATAATATTTAATTCCATTCGGTATGGACCTGATGATAGGAGACCAGATAAGAATGAAAACTTGGATTTATAAGACCCAAAAATCCAACCTTGATCGCCCTTCGGGGCCCGTGGAGCAATGGATAGAGGCGGTGAATCTCTACGGTTCCAGGTGAGCATTGTCTGAAGATAACGGTTTCAATCCTACCCAATGCAGGCCCGAAGATTAGTTGGCCAACAACAACAACTATGGAAGGCAGTAATTACTGAGGATGCAGTTAAGAAACTCAGCATTCCTATCCCGTCGCAGTTAATCACCTGAAGAAGGCCAGAGGATGAGTTGGCCGAAATGTGGCAAAACAGCAACAACTATGAAGTTGAGGGTAACAGTCTGCAAATAAATAAATAAAATATATAATAGAACGTACTTGTCTAAATCTATATTGATAGTCTGAAAGAAGGTTAGTATTAATTAACTTGGTGGTTGGCTATTGCTCGATGAAATGAATCGTTCAAAGATTTTTGTGAAGAGCGAGAGAAGACAGACGGGTCGATAATTTTCATTCACTAAAGTTTTCAACTTGGATCTTTTTTGTGAAACACAAGATAAAACCCTATATTAAGTCCACTATAGTGCCGAATGGCATTTTTCTTGAAGATGGACTACCTTTAAGATGGACAGAAGCAAACAAAATCATGTACATAAAATTCTGAAATACGCCAACATTTTTTTCAGGTAAAAAAAAAATTGACCCTCACCGAAAATAGTAACGTTACTTGGAGCAGCCTGGAAAAAAAAAATTATTAAATGACATGCGAGAAATAATTGTACGAGCCTTCACCAACTCGTGAACATCTTTACACATATCAACAAGATTAAGGTAAACCAACGCACATACACAATGCCACGCTTCCAAATACTCGCATAAAAGCCTTATTCATCTCGTGCACACATGCTTACACACTAGCAAAGAGAAAAGAATTATTACTCACTCACATATACTAACAAAAACAAGGTAAACCAACGCACATGCACAAACAATGCCACATTACCAAATACTCACATATGTATATTAAATACAAATGCATATTCACACTATAAACATATTGACTAAGTAACTACTAACCCAACTTTATTCACCAGACATGTTTGCATAAATGAAAGTAAAAAAAAAAAACTATTATATTTTCATCTCTTGTATAAAAATATTTTGTTATAAAATTTCGTTTTTCTCAAGTCGTCGTGTAAAAAACTCTATTTATGTGTTAGTTAGCACTTGCTAACTGGTGACCCTTCTATACTTTTAATACTTCATTTATTTGCATTTTCATACACATACTCTTATACATGTTTCATTCTATTCCTTACTGAAACACAGCTTTTATGCCCAATTTATATTAATTGTTGGTATGATTCCTGGCAATACTCAAAGAAGTTATCGTCTCTAAAAATGGTTCTACCAAGGCCAGGGACCGTGTCACAAGACTACCCACTTCACAGTTGTAATAAAGAAAAACACCACAGAAAGCTTATATAAAAAAATATGTATTTCATAAATGAAGGGTTGGTTTCATTTTTGACCATTTTACTTGATTGAATAACAAATAACAGGTCGTTCTATTTTTTCTTTTTGTTGGGTTTCTTCTGCGATCTGAAAAAAAAAAAAGAAAGGAAAAATATGATTCAAACAAAATATTAGGCATCAAACATTTTTATATATTTCTAACATTTAACGCTTTAAAATATCTAATAGCTTGACTGGTCTACAACATGGTCGTCATCAAATCTGATGTCAACAAATACTTGCCATAAAACATCCTTATCAGTAACGCAGTCCTCTCGTAATATTTTTCCCCCAATTTCAACTTACAATCTATCCATCTCTTTAACTCCATATCCTCAAATGGTCTTTAACCTTTATAAGTGGTGTCTTATTAGCTAAGCATCCTCTACTGGACTCACAGTGCTTTTGTGGCCAGAACGGAGAGTTTGTATCGAATGTATTGAATTCATTTTTGAAGCAAGTGGTAATGAGTTTCTTACTTCTGTGCAGAGTTTTTTTTCTGTTATCAGTGAACACTGCGAGATATTTCGAGCTGCATTTGTTGGATAGTAGAGGTGAAATAAGGCAGTGTTGTCTCTCCTCTACATTAACAATGGTTGGATCGGTTTTGTAGCTACATCTGGCCATAGCAACTGTTGAATGTCCCATTCTTGTTCCTAAGCAGTTAAACATCCTCGTAGTAAACACTCACTTGGAGTACATTGTTTCTCGTTCACACTTACAACATCCCTAAGAACCTGCACTAATTCAGTGAACTCAGAGATACTTACAATCATTGTCTACAACTATGTCTGCAGATCTGGTCACATGACCCATACAGAATTAAAAATGTAAAGTAATGCTGATTAACCAATCGGAACACTTTTGATGTGATTAACTGAAACAAGTTTTTAGCAGACAGAGTGTAAACACAACAAAATGCTCAAGGAATGCAGTGAATTTATCAAATGACATACTAACATAACTACTTCAGTATGCTAGAAACAACATAGCTAGATGTACATCCACACATGTCCAATAAGCATTAAAGAAAATGTTATACACCTTTACAACATAAAAAATATTTAAATCTCAATTCTGTTTTGTTTCTCTTTTACACTTACAACATCCCTAAAAAGCTGCACTAATTCAGTGAACGCATTTGCTTATTTGTGTTGCGTGAGCCTTTTTTTTATTCCATGGGATTGGGAATTCCTAAAATTTGTATTATTCAGACTACTGCTCTTATTTTGGATGTTATTCACATGTTTCAAGTGATATAATCTCTGACCTTCATCAGGTGCATCTTGTTGAACTCTAGAATGTACTAAGAATTGAATCTTAATAGACTCTCACTTGGATTACATAAAAGGTTCAGTTTGAAATTTCATACAAATTTCCAGAGTTCAATGAGGTGCACTTGAAAATTAGAAGTTACATCTGAAACAATGTGAGAAAAATATTCAAGATGAGCATAGTAATCTGAATAATTCAAATACAAATTATCAACACTCACCTCAAAATTTCATAGAATTGTTGCAACATTTATCAATGGAGCTGTAGCATTTACAGTTTTGTCAGTGCTGTATTTTCTAATCAATATAGTATAGATATTGTTAATGACATTTTTCAATGACAGTGTGCCAGCATTTTTTTTTTAATGTATTGTTATCTACAAAACCATAATTTGCATCATCTCATTCAAAGCAGTTATTTTTTTGGCATATTTTTCCATCAAATTCCATTTTCCTTTTAGCATATGTCTCAAAAGTCAAAACCAGTAGACTTGAAGACTTATTTGGATTCCATATTTGAGTAACATATGCATGCATACACATTTTAATTTTTCTTTGCATGTTTTTGCATGCAAGTGATTATGAGTTTTTCACGTTTTTGCAGAGTTTTTTCTATTAATCAGTGAACTCTGCGAGATATTTCAAGCTGCATCTGTTGGGTAGCAGAGGAGAAACAAGACAGTATTGATCCCCACTTTATATTCACAAATGGTTGGATCAGTTTTGTATCTCATCTAGCCATAACAGCTTTTGATAGTCCCATACCTGTTCTTAGGCAGTTAAACATCCTTCACTGGACCCTCGGTACTTCTGTAGCCAGAAGGGAGCGCTTCAGAAGAGAAGATTCAAATATTAGTAAAAAGAAAACCATTCTTTTGCCCTCTAGCCCACACCTGCAGCCTGATCTCTTCCTGAGATGTTGTTTGGGGTTAAACATGGCTGAGAAAGCTTCTTCTCGATTTCTGTCGTTGAACAATTGGTTTACATCTATGAATGAGATGGAGTTCATCACTCGTCTTTAATCTATCCTCAGCTGGCAACTCCCAGTTTCACATCTGCACATTTTAATGACTTACCCCTGCGCACTGGTACATTATCTGCAATAACTCTGCAAACTTCATTAATTTTGTTGTTGCATAATTTATATGGTACTCTGTACAAATGATATACTATAAACAATCAAATTGATTGAATTGCTTTTTAAAAGATAATGGTTAGAAAAGAAAAACTCAATCAAATGAATAGATTCAAAACAAGTTATAGAATCATTCAATTTTTAAAAATTGTCGTAAAATAATTTAGAAGAAAAGGAATCTACATAATAAAATTTGTAAACAATTTTATTAAATTAATGTAATGACCAAAAGAAACCATAATTAATTAAACTTCACAAAAATCAAATTTTGGAAAAAAGAAAAAAAAAAAACGGACCAGCATTCCACAGCTGTTTTAAAACATATATTTTGTATTTTGAGAAAAAGAAAAAAAAACGGACCAGCATGCAACAAATGTTTTAAAACATATATTTTGTATTTTGAGAAAAAGAAAAAAAAAACGGACCAGCATGCAACAAATGTTTTAAAATATATATTTATGATTTTATATCTATTTCATCATTACCACTTGTGCACATGTATATTATCTGCAATAACTCTGCAATATTCATAAAAATGATATTCTTGCTGGGTCTATACCAATTTTTGCTAAGTAATGGTCCATAGATCACTAATGGTCATTTGCAGTGAAATAGAAACATTTAAACTTTTGGATTTGCTGTAAAGTAATTTAGAAGGAAATGAATCTATATAATAAAATTTGTAGACAATTTTATTAAATTAATGTAATGAATTAACGAAACCATAAGTTCTATGCATGATCATCGAAATCTGCAAGGCTTTTCACACTGCACTTGTTGGGTAGTAAAGGGCTGACATTAGAGTTTGGACAACAGAATATTCTCATCTTTGTTTTGACTCTCGAGTATCCGACACAGTTAAATACTCAATTGAGAACCACATCACTCTATATAAAAACGTATAACATATTAACGCATATATACCCGAGAATCAAAACCATGAAAAGAATATTCTGTCGTCGTAGTCCTAGTAATCATGTACCACATAGTCCTCTTCTCTCATCCGCAGATGATTTGGTTGGGTTTTTTTTTAACCTGATCCGGGTAAAGCAGCTTTTGAACATTACATTTCTGTTCTAAGGTGGTTGGGCACCCTTCACTGAACCCATGGTGTTTCTGAGACAGGAGAGAGGACTTTAGAAGGAAGGATTCCATATCAGTAGAAAGAAAGAATTCTCTACCCCTCTGATTCACTACTTCAGTCTGATCTCTTCCTGTGATGTTTTACTTTTGGCAGCTGCATAACTCTCACATCCCTTATTTTATCCTTTAGTCCTCACATTCCATGAGCGAGGTTTCTGATAAAGGGGGAAGAATTGCTGTTGGGTCAGAATCTATTCCACCTGATACTTATCGGTGGCAAGTTTTTGACCGTAAAGTATATATTTTTTTTATTTTAGTTCCTTAGATCAAGTGACTTAACGCCTTTTCTTGAGTGATTTCTGTAAAAAAAAAAAAAAAAAAAAAAAAAAGCTTCTCTTCGGCTTCAATTGTTTGCCCATTGTTTCACATCCATGAAAGAGGTGGCGTTCATCACTAGTAGCCTTTATGATCTCTCCTCGTCTGGTAACATTCCGTTTCACATCTGCAGATCTGGGATTAAGGTAGACACATAGACCTTGTGATCTCCATCAAGTAATGCCTACTGTTACCTGCAAATTCTACCAAACATTTTCAAGCCATTTCCAAAAGATGTCCAGAAACTAAACGAATGCTAGTAGCTTACTGGAAATCAAGACAGCATTACTTTTAGTAAAGGATTTTGATTGGACTGTTTTTTAAACCCTTCCCATAAAAGCTACTAACAAACAAGGTAAATTATGGAAACTAATCAATTGTGTTTATGGTTTAAATGATGCCTTTTACAGTTAGGCTGCACCGTATTTAAGTATGACCGAGCTGTATTTACTTTCCATGTGGATGATTTATACTGGATAAATACAAAATACTTTGCGATTTAGGTGGATGGGCCCTTTGTTCAGAACTGATTAAGTTTTGGGATATCTTGGTCAAAAACACAAAACTTTAGTTGATTGTAGATATTCGCTATTATTTTTATTTTTTATTATTATTATTATTTTTATTAATTTATTTTTTTAGGAGGTCAATATTTTAGCCAACTAAGCCCCGTATGTAAAAAGTTTTATTAAGATCGAAATTTTGACAGTGTTTTAATTTTCGATTTTTACAAATTTGATGCCTGAATCCGCTGAGTTTTGATAACGGTAAACACCAAGCAAAAAATTTCAACCTGATTCAGATAAATAGTTTTTGAGTTATTAACGTTTTCATGGCATAACTTCCGGAATACGTCATACAATATGAAGATGTAAGACTTTGGCCCATCCTTCTCAGGAGGAGGTATATATATATATATATATATATATATATTTTTAGCATTGTTATATAATTTGAAGGTTTGATTAAATTTACTTTACTTTTAATTTTTAAATATTTCGTGTTGATATTAATACCTTTAGTAGTTTTTAAACATTTGCTTATGCATTAAAAAAAAAAAAAATTACCCGATTCTCTGTATTATAAATCTTATCTGAACTGCCAAGTTTTAATGATATATATATATTTTTTTTTAATTCACTTTTTTTAAATCTTGAAATAGATTATGTAGGTAAAGTACAAAACAGTTAAATGCCGAGAACGTGTTAACAAAAAAACAAACAAGAAAATAAGTAATTACAAAGGAATCACCACTTATCAAGGCCCAGAGGCCACTCGAGGATAAGAGTTAAAGAGTATACAGTGGTCAAAAGGGCAATATCATAGTAATCGTTAGACGTGTAAATTTAGTAAATTGGATTAATTAAGGGGAACAGCTCATCAAGAACTTGTTTACATTGGACTTGAAGACGGCCATATTGCAGTCAGCTGGAAAGCAGGTAAACGGAAGAGAGTTCCATAGGTTCAGTTCTTAGAAAGAAGCTTTGTTCAAGAAATCTACGTTTAGGTTTAGGCACAGATAAAGAGTGGGGGAAATTATTGATAATGTTTACAGCCAAGCGAGTGTTTCTCATGAATGTTTGGTGAGGAGGGACCATAGATTGGAGCTCAGACGAGCACTTGCCATGAAAATAACAATAAAACAGAGACAGGCTTGCAACATCTCTTCTATGAGAAAGCAGTTGCAGGAAAGAGAAAAGGGCATCCCCCACTAGGCTACGAAGCCTATTCTGAACTTTGTCCAGGCAGTATAAGGTCTTCCTAGCAACTCCTGGCCAGATGTGACAGCAGTACTCCATTTTTGGAGTACCTGGCTCTTATATAGGTAGAGAATTGCATCAGCAGTGAGATATCTTCTGGATCGATAGAAGGATCGCATCATTTTTCCAGCGACCTTGGCAACGGATTTGATGTATGTGTTCCATTTCAGATCAGGAGTAAAGGTCAAGCCCAGAAGCTTGTCAAAAGATAGAGCCTCCCCAAGACGAGAGCCATTCATTTCAATTGATGCCAGATGGGGATCAGAACGTTAAATTCCCCACCAGCCCATATATTTTTAAAGTGTGGAAACTGTTCGTGAGATTTTTTATTTCAGAATTTGATTTTCTTAAGCTTGCTTATCAACACACAAAAAATTAAAAAAAAAAAAACATGGCAGCAGAATTTTTTTAGGTGATCGCATAACTTTGGTGATTATGTGTCGTTTTATTTTAACTATCTTTTCAACATAAAGTTAATTGAAGTTCAGCGATTTTATTTTGACAAAGAAACAGGTCGGTCTCTAAATGGGAGTGGGAGTTAAGTGGGGTGTCAAAAATAAAGCAGATGTTAAGTGACCCACTGGAAAATCTCAACCACCATTTTTTCTCTTTGTCTGTCAATAAGTCAACTTAATGGAATCAAATTCTGAAAAAAGAAAATTCCACATTTTAAAAGTATACAGGTCGGTAGAGAATTTAGTTCGACTACATTTACTGTAAAAAAAATTTCTTATTTTTATCTTTAGTTTACGAGTTCTCAACTGTTAACTATTCTGAACTTTTATCATACTGTGCATAGGTTTTATTGAAATGTGGCTTGTGAGTAAATGACTTACTTGGAATCATCAGGCCAGCAAACGTAGTATGAAAATTCAAATGGTCTGGTTAATCGTTGCTCAAGACGAAGCATTTCTAGTTCGAGCCTTGCTGACATTAACGTTTTGCGGTTGTCTGATACTTCCGTTTCCATATGTGCAGCTATATCCTGGAAAAGAAACAAAGAAATATAAATTTAGGTAACAATGGCACAGTTAGAACTGACAAAGGTGATCAAGTAAAAAAAAAAAATCCTACATGGGGAAAATAGAAATGAAAATCTCACAATACGTTTATCAAAATCTATGATACAAGGCATAAGGGAAAAAGATAGGTGCCGAGCTTGGTCTGGGTCGCAGAATGTGATATTTTGGTAAGAATTTTTTTTGTTGTTTTTTTTACGAAGGGGTCACCACATATCGAAATCATGAGACCACTCTAGGATAAGGGTTAATGAATGGAATTGTGTTGCCAAATGGAGAAGTTATGAAAGAAATAGAAGAAACAAGGTGAAAGTATTTAGGAGTGCTGGAAAGTGTAGGCATCATGAACAGAGAAGATAAAAGAGAAAGTCAGGAAGGAGTATCTTAGACGAGTAATACTAATTGCAAAGTCGAAATTTTGTGGAGGAAACCTGATGAAAGCGGTGTAACGAAGCCGGGCGACACCGGATAACCTTGCTTCCTAGGTTGAGGGTGAGTGGGGTGGAGCTGGGCGAGAGGTCTCAGTCCCATCTCGTGAGAAACCAACGAATTGTCATCGGTTGACAAGTAAATTATTGGAGTTCAAAAGGGCCAGACTAAAGATAAGCCAGATGTCGGGTTGGCGAGGAAAACACAGGGAGGTCTGGGAAGGGTCGACAAGTAAAGTCGGCGATCCGAGTGTAATGGTAACATGATTCACTTAAATCAACAAGTTGGAGGTGATAATAGAGAAAGACCGAACCCGAAAACAATTGAATTAGTCATTCTAATTTTAAGGGAACAAATTGGTTAATTGCCTAGAGAGATAACTGATTCTTGGAATTGAATCGAGAGGGGGTCGGTTGGGAAGGAGAGAGAGAGAGAGAGAGAAAGAATTATGATTACCCGTCGAATAGAGAGATTGGGTCGACTACAGAAGGAAGGGGAGGATGACGTTTAATAAAACCACTGCGGAGATAGACGGGAGAAGAGAATCGGACAGTCTGTCGAACAGACCAGTTGGGAAGCCACGCACGCCGCCAGCCTCTTCTAATTGAGACGAAGAGAACTAACAAAGACTGACTTAGAGTTTTTGTTTGAATACACTGTGGGGGTTGCATTCCAAGCCTGATGAACGTATAAGGGACGAGCCGAGCCTTAATGTATACCGAATCACTAAATGAACAGCCTAAACTATCCTCATCGTTGTTGATTGTTTCCATTTATACTTGTGAAGACTGCCTTCGATTTCAGCATAACCAAACTTGACTTTCCAGCCGTCGCAGAATAGAGAGAGAAACGGCCACCGACGAGGAGACGATCACGACAGAAATTACCAAGAATTCACGATTGGGCATTACAACACTAGACGGCCAGATACCAACGTCCAATTCGGAGAGACTCCACAAATAGAGAGAGGGAGAGAGACGGATGCTTGTGCGGGGTCCGAGGCTCGAAGGAGCGAAAATATAGCCAACCGTCCTTAGGGTTAGTGCGCGTCGTTTTCCACCGTGCGCGCGCGACCCCTACAAGGGAGAAAGGGTTATAGCGGTGAATGCATGGACAGTCAGTGTTTTCAGGTACAGTGGAGGAATTTTAGAATGGTCTGACAAGGAGTTGCATGCTATGGATATCAAAACAAGAAACGTTTAAGCAATGTTTCGTATATTCCACATTAGAAGCAGCGTAGCTAGGTTGTATCAGAAGAGGAAAGACGGTGGGAAAGGATTGATAAGTGTAAAAGATTGTGTTAGAGCTGAGAAGACGTCGTTGAAGGTGTATGTAGTCAGAAGTGAGGAATGGATGCTCAAGGTTGTGGCCAATGCAAGTGAAAGTATGTGAGACCGAGGCTGAGTATGTGAAACATATGGACAGAGAAAGGGCAGGATGTAGCAGATGGTACTAAGAATAAGTTATTGTGACAGTAGTGTAGTAATCGTAATAAAACATGTTTAAAAAGCTTGTCAGGTTAAAAAGAAATTTTCATATACATTTATAAGTAAAAAGTTAAAGCTAACCCTAACCCGAAATCTTCTAAATTCAGGCCTGGGTTAATTTATTATACTCGTCTGTTTAGTTATGTTGAATATTAATTGGTCTCCCGAAAAAAGGAGGGTGGACCTGTAAATTCACCCTTCTCCATTTGTCCATTTGTTTGTCCGCACTTTTCTCAATAACTACGCCTTGGAATTTTCTGAAATTTTGCACAAACATTAACCATGATATGAGTAAAAAGTAACAGAACGAATTTTCCAGGAAAACTCCGGTTTTCCCCCTAGGGGTGCCTTTCGGGTTAAAATGGCTAAAATTGACACTTTTGTGCTTATTAAAAAACATTGATGCCTTGGATTTTTATAAAACTTTCGGGAAAGTTGTAATTAACTAATTTCTATATAATTTTGTTTGTCTATACTTCACAATAACTCTTGGGTGTGCCCCAGGGGCTCTTTTAGGGCTAATAAAAACACTCCAGTTTTGGGATTATTCTACCATATTTGTCCAAAACTTTCTATTTAACAGTTTTGCATGGTGTTTAACTCAAAGTTAAATTCTTGGGGACTTTTGAGCTAAATGGGGGGGGGGGGAATGATGGACTTTGTCATTTCTTTTTGTTTGCATGGTGCAGAACTCAAATTTACATATGTTAAGGTCTAAAACTTCACCGTTTGTTCATTTTCACCAGGATTTGATGTCCCCTCGAGATTTTTTCGGCTAAATGGGGAGGGGAATGCTGAACTTAATCTTTTTTTTTTTTTTTTACATGGTGTTCACCACTTATCAAGGCCCGGAAGCTACTCAGGGATAAGGGTTATTGTAAGTACAGTACGTTAGTGTGGAGATTTAATGAAGTGTTTACTTAAGAGGGCGGTTCATTAGGAATTTGTTAACATTGGACTTAAAGACATCCAAGTTGTAGTCAAGTGGGAAGCAGGCTGACGGAACAGAGTCATTCACTCATGGGGGACCATGCATGTTTCACTTGTTCTTTTGGTGATTCCTTTGTGATATATTTAGAAACTTAGTTTGCTCAGCCTCTTTCTTGAATTTGTACACCTGCCACGAGTCTCTTTCTCTTAGACGGGGTCCAAAAGAGTCTCAAATGTAATAGCTTCTGCACGATCAGACAAATTCCAATCTTTATCTTTCACAAGTCTCTAACTCTTAAAGTCCAAAAATCTAATAGGTCCCACACTATCTGACAAACTCTAACCTCTGTCCCATCGTGGCAATGTTGCATCCCTGTGTCTGTTTTGCAATTACTTTAATAGAATGTGCTTTAATGAACCGTTGTGGTTTAATCTTGAAAGAAGTATGAAAAGGCTTGAAAACAATGAAATTAAATACAGAAACGTATATTGGTTGAGTGTGACTCAGCTCAACTGGAAAGGCAAAGTAAGGTTACGACCCACTCCCACTGAGTCTCAGCTCCAGAATACTCGATAGCAGAAACTGGTTACTGGAAGTGATATCAGGAATAGTCGATTGCCAGAATCTGTAGGGGTGCCACCCCAACATGAACTTATAGCACTTGTGTCCCTTCGATGTACATACTTCTGACTAACCCAAAAAGCAGCAAAATTCCGTCCTGTCACTGTTGAGATCCCTAGATGTCAAAAACCCTTCTACTCTAATAGTTTCTTCAATTGAAATTGGAATTCCTTTTCTGTTTCCTATTTCTCTTACTATGCTGATATGCAAAAGTTTAAATGTAATGTGAACAGACGCTTCACTACTCAACTCCCCACAGTCCCCTGTTAAACATGATCCCAAATAATAGTGCCTTACGTCCAAATGACAATATGCTTTGTTTAAGGGTGAAAAAAGATTTCTTTAAAAAAGAAAAAGTCCTCTCACGCAATGTTCTGGCCATTCCAGACATTGGTTCCAACCTCGTAATGGTGACGATAGAAATGGTCTATAAATCGATCTACATTTTTAGAAGTGAAACAAAGGTGTTTGAAGAAGCTGTACGAGCCTTTTTCAAGTCTCACACAAAAACACACATTCACATTTCAAGCTATGTCATATACATACGCGCACACAAACATACGTGCCCACGTCCACACATGTACACACATTCACGTTCGCGTACATACACTCACATTCACGTGTATAGACACACACGCTAACGCACACATATGTACTCACACACGCGCACACGAACGCACACATGGACGACATCACTTCCGCTTTCTAAGGAATTATACACATGCGCAAATGACCACCGGAAACGAGTATAAAACAAAGAGACAAGCTGTTTCTAATCTTTTTATGACCAACTCTCGACCAGAGAGGTTCGGCTAACCAGCCGCCTCCCAAAAGGGAGGCGCACGCTCACACGCGTACCTCACACTACTTTACTATTATGTGGGACCACGAGCTAACAGACCGTATGTACACATTCCCACTCTTTCTCTCTCTATCTACTACTGGTCCCTGAGAACACCACCGCGTAGTTGATTGCTAACATTGCATACAGCTTAACCTCTATCCTCGTTTTTGTCTACACGCTGGACTATCATTCTCAATTTCCACTACAACACTCATTTCTCTTCTCACACGCGAACAAACGATAGTGACCCGAACTTGAGATGAAAACACATTTCCTTTTCTTGCTACAACACCAGTCGTGCAACGAACATTGGTTACATACGCGCGGACATGAACACATGTTATAACTAAAACGTTCATTCTTTCAACAGCAAATAAACGACGTTTATCTTATCCATCAATTGAGTCTTTGTTTCCTTCAATTCCAGTCGTTTCATTATTCTTTTGTAACGGGATTAGGGTATTATACTCTGGTCCGTTACAAAGCGTTACCAACATGTCTGACGAACTAAAAACATTCTGTCTCGTTTTCTTCACACATTTCACCGATACAAGCACAAGGTGTAAGATCGACATATTGGGATTAATCAGTAGGGTCGGTGATGATGGATGGATTCGACGCATTCCACTCAGAGCACTCCTTCTTACCTTGACAGAGTATAAAACCGACTACACAATCTAGTTGGAAATGATCTTTTCTTTACCATACAGCCACTTTCACACAGGAGACTTTTCTCTACTTTATTGTTATGTTAATATTTGCCTCCGCCGCCCCTACAACTGAAATACATTCACAGCAAGAACTCACCTAGCTACAACCACAGCAAAGAATGTTTCTTTCTCTCTTTCTTTCTACCAAAAACAAAACAAAACTTCCATAAACAAAGTTTTTTTTTTCTAGAAAATCCTATCTGATTGCTTTCCAACCGACTACAACATGGATGTTTTCAAGACTAATCTAAACAAACATTTTTTGATCCGTCCTCTTCGATAATCAACTAAGCTTCCACCCATTCTACTAATTGTTTCCTATTGTCATGTCATGGCATTCATCATGAAACTGAAAATCTCTTTCTCCCTTATCCATGAGTGGCTTCCAGGTCTTGATAAGCATTGACCCACCAATAAAAAAAAAAATCGCGAATTTAGCCTTCCTACACTCTTTATGCTGGGATGTCGTGGATGCAGCGGAGGAAAGAAATGATGTCCATTAATAATCTACATCATTTCAGCTTGCTTAAATGGAATTTTCGTAATGTTTGATGATCCGTCAATTTTTCCGAGAAACAATGAGTAAATGTTTGCATTAAACAGTTATTTCGTCTTCATGGATGATGAGAAGAGAAAATAAAAGTGACCTGATGGCAGTATCGATTAGGTGATCGATAGAACTGGACAACAGAAACAGGAGCTTTTACTGGCCGATGCAAATTAAAATAGAGGAAATAGAGAAAGAGAGAGAGAGAGGAGGGGAAGAATGGATCCGGCAATGAGAATGTCAAAACGAAAAGAGTAAAAAAGGAATTTAATGAAAAGAAGTAAAAGGGGGTAAAATATCATCATCATCATCATCATCATCATCATCTTCTTCTTCTTCTTCTTCTTCTTCTTCTTCTTCTCCTCCTTCTCTATTGGTTTAACGTTCGTTTTACATGCTGGCATGAGTTGGACAGCTTTAAGAAATTGACTTCCAGTTTGTAGAATTGTTAACGTCACACAATTATGCACGTAGACCCAACACGTTGTAGACAAAAGGAACGTAAGGCAAGTAATAAATCGACTCCTATTTTTGCAACAACGACATTTATTTCCTCATTCTCCTGCCACACATGACTTCTCGTTATGGCTGTGACGTCACTCACATTCTAACGTGATCTCTCCTTTTGATAGACTTTTTCTTTTTCCTCAGTATTTGCATATAGCTGCAATATGTGCATCTGCGATCTGTTTGAGAATATATCAGAGAAAAAAGTGAAGAAAAATTAAAAAATGGGGTAAATATCAATCATCACCCTGTCTACTCGAACGGTGAGCACCAATGATTATGTAGTGATATTCAATGATTGAGCGCCGATGATTATGTAGTGATATTCAATGATTGAGTGCCGATGATTATGTAGTGATATCCAAAGATTGAGCACTGGTGATTATGTAATGATATCCAATGATTGAGCACTGGTGATTATGTAATGATATCCAATGAGTGAGCGCTAATGATTATGTAGTGATATCCAATGAGTGAGCGCTAATGATTATGTAGTGATATCCAATGATTGAGTCCTGATGATTATGTAGTGATATCCAATGATTGAGCACTGATGATTATGTAGTGATATCCAATGATTGGGCGCTGATGATTATGTAGTGATATCCAATGAGTGAGCGCTAATGATTATGTAGTGATATCCAATGATTGAGTCCTGATGATAATGTAGTGATATACAATGATTGAGCACTGATGATTATGTAGTGATATCCAATGATTGGGCACTGATGATTATGTAGTGATATCCAATGAGTGAGCGCTAATGATTATGTAGTGATATCCAATGATTGAGCACTGGTGATTATGTAATGATATCCAATGATTGAGCACTGGTGATTATGTAATGATATCCAATGAGTGAGCGCTAATGATTATGTAGTGATATCCAATGAGTGAGCGCTAATGATTATGTAGTGATATCCAATGATTGAGTCCTGATGATTATGTAGTGATATCCAATGATTGAGCACTGATGATTATGTAGTGATATCCAATGATTGGGCGCTGATGATTATGTAGTGATATCCAATGAGTGAGCGCTAATGATTATGTAGTGATATCCAATGATTGAGTCCTGATGATTATGTAATGATATCCAATGATTGAGCACTGATGATTATGTAGTGATATCCAATGATTGGGCGCTGATGATTATGTAGTGATATCCAATGAGTGAGCGCTAATGATTATGTAATGATATTCAATGATTAAGCGCCGATGATTATGCAGTGGTATTCATAGACTGAGCACCGATGATTATATAGTGATATCCAATGATTGAGCACTGATGATTATGCAGTGATATCATGAGAGACTGCTGATGATTATATAGTGATATCCAATGATTGAGGGCATATGATTATGTAGTGATATCATATGAGAGACTGCTGATGATTATGTAGTGATATTCAATGATTAAGCGCCGATGATTATGTAGTGATATTCATAGACTGAGCGCCGATGATTATATAGTGATATCCAATGATTGAGCGCCGATGATTATATAGTGATATCCAATGATTGATCGCTCATGATTATGTAGTGATATCCAATGATTAGGCGGTGATGATTATGTAGTGATATTCAAGGATTGAGCACTGATGATTATGTAGTGATATCCAAGGATTGAGTGCTGATAATTATATAGTGATATCCAATGATTGGGCGCTGATGATTATGCAGTGATATTCAATGATTGAGTACTAATGAGTATGTAGTGATATCCAAGTATTGAGCGCTGATGATTATGTAGTGATATCCAATGATTGGGCGCTTGATCATTATGCAGTGATATCCACCCACTTCTCCATAACTAGATCTAATTACCATGTATATTATAATTCTTATTTACTGGTTTTCTACTCACTATGCATGATTTCTTGCAGTTCTACAAGAAGCTAAAATTAATCTGTTCATATTTTTTGCTCCAAAATTAGTGGTAATTTACATTAAATTAGTAATGATAACAAAAGGAAAACTCTAGATTTTCGTCCCTGGGATAACAAACTCCTTCCCCTCGACCTTTTCATTCAAATTGGCAAAAAGTACAATCTATATATATAAAAGCGAAAATGTGTGTATGTATGTATGTTCGCTTTTTATGTATGTCCGCAAAAAGATTTTTTTCAGCATCTTCTCAAGGCCATCGCTTATTTTTAAAACTTTTATATCACATCGAAATCATAATATCTACGACGTACAAACAAAGGTCGCCTGCCTATTTAATTTGCCCGACTTTGAAACGTTAAATATTCGACATTTTGGGATTGCCGCATTTTTGGGATTGCCGCTTTCGTTTTTCGATATAAAAAAAGCGAAACTCGATTCGAATCCCTGGCTTACGGCCAGTGGTCTCTAGAAAGCGATGTAACGTTTGGTCAATGTCAGCTTACCATCATCATATCAGACGGTTGCTTTCATTTCTAGACGAGACACTCCCCTAATAAACGGGGGAGCTGGTTTTCCCCAAAGTTAGGTAAAAACAAACAAACCGAGTTACTGACCTCATTAAAAACTGCCCTGCAGAAAATATTAACTGCTAAATAGCTACTGCTTACGTCGTCGTCGTCGTCGGCGTAACGCTCGCACAAAATGTTAATTATACGACTTCCATTTGATGTCATTTAGTGCGGGCACTTGTCAATTCTCCTAATTAAATAAATTCAAACTTCTTTCAGTAACTCATTCTTGCTGGCCGAGCGGTTAACGTGTCGTGTTTTTTTTTCACATTTTATTTTCCAACTTCGCCTTAGGGCTTTGGGTTCGATTCTATCTAATTACCAAAACTTTTTTTTACCCCCCTCCCCGCCCGTGTTTCTTTTTGATTTACGAGCACACACACCACGAAACACCCGGGCAACGCCGGGTACCCCCGTTAGTCTCTCATAAATATCGAAAGCTACACATATCCAATGATGAGACTCAATTTAGGAGTTTGTGGATAGTATGGATTATCTTTTTAGTTACCATTGCTCACAGGTCTGCTCTGGCCTTGAGTGGGAGTACCTGTCACTATTTACTTGCTTCCTGTCATAAGAATCACAATCAAATTCGTTATGCAATATCTACTCAAATCCCTGGCCTACATTTTATTCTTGTTCGATATACTGCTTTTTCAATCATGCCGAAAAGATCATGCGCTGTAAAACAAAATCAAACATGGGCAGGAAAACATTTTTTTTTATTATAGAGTCTCTGCTTATCAAGGCCCAGAGGCCACTTGAGGATAAAGATTAATCTATATCTAATCCCTTATCACAGACGGTTACATTTCCAACCCGTTTCCCTGACCGGCAAGAACAATACGCATCACTGTTAGATCTGTTTCTGACCACAGTCCCTGATGATTGCATTACGAATGCCCACAGCCCACTCGGAAATGCTGATAATGTAGTGATAATAGTTGAAATCGCCCTAAACTCTAGAGCCAAAACGGAAGAGCCATTACTCAAAACAACGAGATATTATAAAAAGGCTGACTAGGAAGCCATCAGGGATCTCATCAGAGACGCCCCATGGCAAAATATCTTCTCACTTCCTGCTGAATAGTGTGCACATGAGACCACTGAGTGGTTCAAAACAGAAATTGAAGCACATGTTCCCACGCGGAAGTTTTATAACAAGCCCCACTCTCCCCAATGGTTTTCTTCTACTTGTGCAGCTGCCATCGCGCAAAGGCAGCATACCGCAGATTTAACTGACATAATTCCAGTTCAAACAGATAGAAGTATATAGAAGCTAGAAATAACTGTAAGAAAGAAATAGCAACAGCTAGGAGAGAATTTACTGAAACCACCAAAAAACACATCGAAGCATAGAAATTAGGAACCCATGACTTCTGGAAAATCTACAACAGTGTAGTAAATAATGGGCAATCAACAATTCACCCACTATCCAACAATCATGAGCAATCATCATCAACCGAGAAGGCTAACATGTTTGCCAGTCGGTTCGCCTCCAACTCCACAGTGGACCTGCAAACCACCCCCTCCCTGACTTTTCTTTGCAGACAGACGCCACACTAGAGGATCTAGAAATCACCCCTGGTCAGGTGCATGCCATCATAAAAAATCTTGACACTTCAAAAGCATGTGGACCTGATCTCATCCCGGCTGTGCTATTAAAAAAGTGCTCTGCCGAAGTAGCACCAGTTCTATCGAACTTTACAACAAATGCCTTAAGGAATCTTGCTTTCCTGCCTGCTGGAAAACTGCTTCTATGGTACCAGTTTTCAAGAATTCTGGTGAAAGAACTGACCCAGTAAATTATCACCTCATTAGCTTCCTCCCACTTTTCGCCAAAATATTTGTGTCCATTATTAACCAATTAGTCCATCACCTTACAGATGCTAAACTTCTGACTGACCAACAATACAGATTTAGGCAAGCCCATGCCACAGCAGACATCCTAACTGTAATCTCTGAGCGTATATACCATTCACTTAACAAAGCAGGGGAGGATAGTGCAGTAGCTCTAGATATATCTAAGGCTTTTGACAGGGTATGGCACGAAGGTCTTCTCAGGAAAATCAGATCATACGGTATCACTGGAAGAATCTTTAACATAATTAAATCCATCTTAGATAAGAGAAAAATCCAGGTTGTCCTCGATGGTCGTACACCTAAACAATATGATATAAATGCGGGAGTGCCTCAGGGGTCTTTCCTTGGACCTCTATTATTTCTAATATTCATAAATTACCTCCCTGACAAAATTGTCTGTGAGATGGGTATATATGCTGATCACACCATGCTCTATAACCGACACAGCAGGAAAACAAATGAACACATATCTAGAGAAATGGCAAAAACACTAGAGGATGACCTCTGATCTGTAGTGGAATGGGGACAAAAATGGATGGTCACATTCAATGCTGCTAAGATTAAACTTGTTTCCTTCAATAACTACAAGAAACCTTCTCTACCACTAATAGCAATGGCCAAAGACTCTTTATCTGAAAGCACATCCTTTAAACTCCTCGGCCTAATGTTCACAGGAAACATGAGTTGGAAAAATTACATTGAGAGCATTGCCAGAAATGCTGCGAAAAAGGTAGGTTCTCTCTACCGTGCTAGAAAGCTACTAACGCCCGAAAGCATCCTGTGCCTCTATAAGGCCACCATTCGCCCATGTATGGAGTATTGTTGTCATATTTGGGCTGGCGCATCTGCTACTAGTCTCTCACTCCTAGACCAGGTTCAAAAGAGAGTCGCCAACCTAATAGGTCCTGAACTGTCATCCAAGCTTCAGCCTCTGTTCCATCAATGTAATGTAGCATCCCTCTGCCTGTTCTATAAGTATTTCAATGGTGAATGTTCTGACGAACTGCAAGCACTTGTGCCCCCTCAACGTCAATGCCCCCGACAAACCCAACAAGCAGCAAAATCCAACCCCTTCACAATAGAGATCCCTAGATGTAAGAGAGCCTTCTACCCCAGTAGTTTCTTCCCCAGAACTGTTAGACTTTGGAATTCCCTTCCGGGTCCCTCCTTCCCCAACTGTACTGACATGCAGAAGTTCAAGTGTAACATGAACCGACATCTTGCTGCCCAACTCCCCACATAGTACCCTTGTACCTTATGTCTCCGATAGTAACCCCCTACAGTAGAGTGGCAATGTGCCTTGTTTGGGATGAAATTGCAAAAAAAAAAAAAAAAAAAAGTGAGTGTCGAGAGAGACAACACCTTGGTGATCTGTAATGATGGAAACTGGGTAGGAATTGAACCTGTTACATTGGATTTACATACCTCTCCTTGGTCGCTCTCATCATCTGGTCCTCCAGGCATATTCTTGAGTTTCTTTGATATTTTACTAAAAAAAAAAAAAACAGAAACAATTATTCATCGTTATGGCAAATCGAATCTTAGATAATTACTAGGACAATACCCGTCCCAGGATGGGTAAAATTAGTTTCCCGAACATAAAATTTCATGCCACTTTTATATGCTCAATTGCATATAAAAAAATATGTTATTAGATTTTTTAATGTGAGAAAAAAAAAATATATATATAACTATTTCCACAATCAAACAACACTGCAGCTCACACAAACCATAAATGTTGCAGACCGGAAGTCTTTGACTCAAGTTTCACCCTTGTTTGAGCTCATTAGTAGAGCATATTCGATCTTGGGATTCAAAACCAGAGTCACTTACATGCGAGGTGAATACCCTGCCACCTGAACCACCATGCAATGTGTGGCGTGGTGACTGAGATGGTAGGGTACTCGCCTCACATATAAGTGATCCAGATTTCAAATCCAGAGTTCGGATATGTTCTACCGATGAGCCCAAACGAGGGTGAGTCTAGAATTTCCGTTCTATGGGTTTCATAGTTTGTGTGAGCTGCGGCATTTTTTCCAAATCGAAAATTGGAAAAAATCAGGACTTTTGGTGGTATCAGAATCCGTATGAGAATTGGAAAAATTTTCTGTCTATTTTCCGATGTCAAAAATAATTCCTCTAATTTTTTTTTAATTTGATTTTGTATAAAACAAAATCTCCACTGCTGGTAGTAATAATGAAATAACAAATATTTATTGATTTTAAACGACCAGTAAAACTAAAATCGATAGATCAAACCCCCTCACAAGTGTGTTTTTATGTTTGAGAAAATATATGCACATTTAATATGTGTTTTTACAGTAACTGGTGAAAAAATAACAATGTTAAAGTTAATTAATCAGAATCGGTAATTGTATCGGAATCAGGAATCGAGTATGGAATTGGCAATTGTATTGGAATCGGCAAAAATACTGGAATCGTCCCATCACTAATATATATATATATATATATATATATATATATATATATATATATATATATATATATATATATATATATATATATTTCGCTCACTGGGCTAGCTTGTTGAATGACGTTCTAAAGACATCAGCCTGGTTACTTAATACTTGAATGATTATACGACTTGTTAAGAAGAAATAGGTGCATTTCACAGCCCAACTTCACCACAGTTTGCTTGATATGTGTCAGCTTATAGATTTCTTTGTACGTGACGCGGTGGCTCAGGTGACAGGGTACCCGCGTCACAGACAAGTGACTTAGGTTTCAAATTCAGAGTTCAACTGATGAGACAAAATGAGGATGAAATTTGAATCTTGAACTTCTGGTCTGTGGCTTTCTTGATTTGTGTGATCCGCGACATTAATTGTAGAAATGATTTATAAATATGTTATTTTCATTAATAATGTGTTCCTGCTTTCATTCAACCATTCACGTTTTTATCCGTTTTCAATCTTGATGATATCTTGCATTGAAAATTGAACCTTCAACCTCCAGAAGAGTGCCACTTAGAACTGAATTTTATCTAGTACTTTATTCATTACGCTGTGAGTCCTTGCATATTTTTATATAAGAATAATGATAAAGAAGAAACTGTAGTTGCAAATTACTTAAGATTTCTACCTAGCCATGGCTGATGGAACAAGAGCATGCTACCCCCGTGGATTAAATAAAGGGTTCTGTTCAAAATTCTGTGCAGATTCCCAAGAAAGATTCCCAAGTTTGATAAGATACGCCTAAAGAAGGTCGGCGGTTACATCAGCCGAAACGTTGTGATAATAACACTCAAAATGAGAGTAGTGGTCTGAATAATCGCGAGTTTGGTATCCCAGTTAAAACAAATTAAAAATAACAACCTACTTTCAGTGATTGCAAGAGAAGAGATTGAATGGATGGTTAGGAATGAAATGAATAACGAAAGTAAAATTGATGAAACTAGCTCTGATGAAAGAACTGAGAGAGTGGAAGTGCAGAAGGGAAATGTAAGCGATGATGGGAGGCAGACAACTGAGGAGGAATGGAATCCTATGGTTAGAGGAAGTGATGAGAAGGAGTTTGGAGGATCTAAGGCAGATGAGATCATTGACTCTGAGACAATGGAGTCAGTGAAAGGAGCAGATGTATGGAGAAAGTGAGATTCTTTTTAGAGACGATATCATAGAGATTTCAAGTATGAAGAGTAGTGATAGGCGGAAGGTGAAAAACGAGATAAAAATAATTCAAGGAGTAATTCACAACATCATAAGAAAGAACATATCAATTACGGAATTTAACAGGCTTCTATATGCAACGTCATACATTATTGCGAATCGTCTTGGCTTATTACAGAAGAAAAAGAGAGAAATGAAGGACAGAAAGCCACACTGGCAGAGGTGGCTTGAAGAAAGTATTAAACGGTGGCAGAAAGACATTGGTAGAATCGAAGAAATAAGAAAAAGAGTTAAACTAGGACAGAAAGCTAAGTACGAGCTTGAAAGGAGGTACAGATTGCTGGAAAAGGGAACCATGAGCGTTCTAACAATTCGGAACTTTGTTGTAAAAAGTGTTGCGTTTCAGCAGAACAACCTTTTCCAGAACAATCAGTCTGAGCTGTATAAAGAATTAAATGGTAGTAAACAGGCGGGAAATAACAACACTCCAAATGCAAAAGATGCAAGGAAGTTATGAAGTGGGATTTGGTCTGTCGAAGGCGATATAATAAGAAGGCTAGCTGGTTGGGAGAGGTCAGAGAAAGGCTGTCAGAAATGCAGCAGATGAAGAACGTTGAGATAACCATTGATGACGTTAAGGCTGGCATACGAAGGATGACAAACTGGAAGGCACCTGGCCCAGATGGAGTGATGGACTTCCGGTTTAAACAGTTTCCATGCCTTTATCCACCTATAGCTGCTGCCCTGCAAAGGGTTGTAGAGTCGAGAGATGTCCCTGATTGGCTTTTGAAGGGAAGAACAACACTGATTAGGAAAGATCCTGCAAAAGGAACAGATGCCAATAATTATAGACCAATTACATGTCTGTCATTAATGTGGAAACTGTTGACTGGAATATTTGCGAAGAAAATTTATGAACATCTTGAGAGTAATGGTGTTTTTCCTGATGAACAAAAGGGGTGCTGGAAAGACTCGAGAGGTACCAAAGAGCAACTATTAATTGATAAAGCATTAATGCAGGATGTGAAGAAGAAGAAGAAGAAGAAGAAGAAGAAGAAGAAGAAGAAGAAGAAGAAGAAGAAGAAGAAGAAGAGGAATCTAAGCGTGGCATGGATCAATTACAGAAAGGCTTATGACATGGCTCCTCATTCATGCATACGTGAAACACTATTGATGATGAAGGTTGCTGAGAATGTGGTAGGGCTTTTGGAGACAAGTATGGCTCAATGGAAAACGGTGCTGACAGCAAACAGAGAGGAGATGGGGCAGGTTGGCATTAAACGTGGAATATTTTAAGGAGATCTGTTATTGCCACTTCTTTTTGTAATGATAATGATGCCACTGAGCATCCTCTTGAAGCGAGAAAAACTGGGGTGCTCAACCATCTACAGTTTAGGGATGATTTGAAAATATTCGGGAGAAATGAAAAGAAAATGGAGACACTGGTAGAACTTGTGGGGACATACTCAGAAGACATTGGGATGGAGTTTGGGATTAGTAAATGTGCGATTCTGGTGATGAAAAGAGGAGTAAAGATTCATTCCAATGGGATAGTGCTGTCAAATGGAGAAATCATGAAAGAAATAGAAGATACAGGATATAAATATTTGGGAGTGCTAGAAGGTGTAGGCATCATGAACAGAGAAATGAAGGAGAAAGTCAGGAAGGAGTATCTTAAAAGAGTGAAACTAATTGCAAAGTCGAAACTGTATGGAGGAAACCAAGCAATTGGAACACAATCGTCCGGATTTGGTAGGCATTGACAAAGTCTCAAAAAACTGGCAGATTATAGACTTTTCAGTACCCTGGGACAGGAATGTGAGAGAGAAGGAGCATGAAAAGTGGAGCAATTATGCTCCATTGGCCTTGGAGATAAGGCATATACACGGGGTTAAAACACAAATAATCCCGGTCGTAGTTTGTACACTAGGAGTAATATCAAGTCGTCTGGAAGGACAATTGAAAAACTACAAATCCCCGATGTTTTAGGTGGCCTTCAGACCACTGCAATTATAGGCACCACCAACATCCTTAGGAAAACCCTTGATTTTTGAAGCTAGTGGTTTGAAACCGGGATTAAGGGAAATCTTCTGGAAATTAATCCCATCCCTTTCCAGAGTTGATAAACGAAATCAGAATAATTATTATTATTGTTGTTGTTTTTGTTGTTGTTTGCTGTACGGTCTACTTTACTTGTATCTATCTGAGGTTGTTGAACGTTTCTTTATTCATTTTGTCTATTTGCCTGATTGTTTTTTTTTTTTGTTTGTTTATTCCTCATGTAATACATGAAAAACAAAGAAAAAAACCCCAAAAAACAAAGATAAGCTTATCTTTGTTTTTTGGGGGTTTTTTTCGGGGGGGGGGGGGCTATTTATTTAATGGCATCTTCAGGTTATTGCATTGTTTGTTTGGCTGTGCAAATAACAGTCTTCGTGCGTTTCTATTGTTTCCTTTTAACATTTATTCATTTATTTTGTTTGAAAGACAAATATTACTTTTGCTGGAAAGTATAAAAAAAAGAATGTTCGTTTACAATTACTTTTGAAAGGTCACTGCCATACAAACGTGACTGTGTGAAAAGGTCAATTTACTTGTCATAATCAGTTTGATATATTAAAATATAGTAGTTTTGACAAAGTCAATTTTATGTTATTTGAATTATTCGGACTACTATTCTCATCTTGAGTGTTTTTTTTTTACTTGGGGGGGACACCGTTTATTAAGGCCCGAAATCAACTCGAGGATAAGGGTTAATGAATGTAAGGTGGTAGTGAAGTAATCCTTAATGATATAAATTGGGTGGAATTTGATTATTTACTTCAGATTTGAAGGCTACCATGTTGTATTCAACCGGGAAGCATGCCAGCGAAACAGTGTGCCAAAGGCAGGCAGTTCTGGGAAAGAAACTCTGGTTATGGAATCTGCATCTATATTTAGTCATAGGTAGAGAGGGGGGAAATCATATATAGTGATTTTAGCTAGTTGAGTGTTTTTTGTGAAAGTTTGGCAAGCAGGGACCATAGATTGGAGTTCAGACGAACACTTGCGATGAAAATAGCGATAGAGCAAAGGTGTTATTTGCACAGCGTTTCTGCCAATGTTACCTCCGACCTTCTTCAGGTGTATCTTGTCAAATTTAATTTTTTTTTATCCAACTCGGGAATCTGCATTCAATCCACAGACATAATATGCTCTCATTCCATCGGACATGACCAGATAGAAGTCTTAAGTAATTCACAATTGTATTCTTAGTATCGCCTACACTGAGACTCGAAGCTTCAACTTCTAAAAGCATGAACCATGTCGTAATAGATAAAGTACTAAGTTAGATTTAGTTCAAAGTGACACTCTTTTGGATTTCTTTCCAAGAACTTTCCATCTATGGAACACATTACCATGGCACTGTTTCCCTACAAGATTTGCAATGTGGTGGATGAATATCTCTTTTGTTTTCTACAACCTTCACGTTGATACCCTTTCTCTACTCTATCGTTATTTCTTATCGAGAGATGCTCGACTGAGCTTCAGTATTTGTATTACTCTTTGTACAACATTCACAGTACAAAATTGTCTTTCTTCTACAATAGAAAATGAATTTCGTTTCTCTTTCCATGTGCCTTGCATCAGGTGGAATTTCCATGGACAGAGTTTCTTTCTAAGGACTTTCCACCCGTGAAACATGTTGCCACGGGACTGGTTCCCAGCTGATTAGAAATTGGTCTTCATATCCAATGTCAGCATATTCTTGTCATGGCCCACCTGAATGTACCTATTTACTATGCCTCCCCACGGGACAGAGTTAGACACCAGGGTCGCTTTTTAACGTGGAGAAAAGGTACAAAAATAAAAATTGTCTCAGTCGTGAAGGATTTCTCCTCCACTGAAAGAGAACAAGAAATAGAAGCGCAGCATCTGAAGAACAGATACTACACTTTGATCTTGTTTATATATTTTATTGAGAAAGAAAAAATTGAACATAAAAAACGTACAAAAAATTCAATTCAACAAAATTAGGCACAAGGCCCTACAAGAAATTGGGAGGGGGAGGGTACAGGGTCTTTTTGACTATGTAACAGATGAGACTTTGAAGTCTTACTCTTGACTGGCAACATTTACCGAAATACCTCAATCACTCTGTGGATCCTAATCTAACTAATAACCCCAGCGTTCAATGTAAAATTTAACTATGTACAATTTGTATATTCATTTCTGTATGTTGTGTGTGCATTCTTTTTTTTTTTTTTTTTTTTGTGTGTGTGTGTGTGTGTGTATGTGTGAGAAAATAAAGTTCGATTTCATTAGAAAGAGTTCTTGAATTAATTGGCATAAAATGTTCGTGGAGTGGGAAAAAACTAATGAAAATGTTCATTTAAAAAAAAAAAAAAAAAAAAAAAAACTACTAATGTGTTGTTAGTAAGACCCCCCTGTACTATTCTATGTGGCTAGATCCCCCACTGTTTTCCGTGGAACCGAAAACAAGCAGAGCATCCCTAATGGGGTTTGGGGAAGTCGCCTTAATGGAGGTGGGAGAAAATAAAGCAACGGATGGAGGGGGTAGGAAGGTGACCTCTGAGTAGGGGGATGACCGGGGGCATCAGAAAATAAAGATGAGGAGCAGGGGGGTTGGGCAGACTCAGAGGTTCTCTAATACCAAAAAATAAAATCAGGAACAGGATCTCATTTGTACCACCAGTCAAGAGTTACTTTACTGAACTTATAATGCTAACCTAGGCGGGATGGGTTCCGTAGGACCCAGCACCGCCCATGCCATGCCTAAGGAGGGAACATGTATTGAAACTTGGCTCCTCAACGGATGCACAAACTAGTGCTGTGCACCCACCTCTTGTCAAATTCCACTCTAGGCAACCTCTTCCAATCGCATCTGATCTTTACTTTAAGCAAATGTTTAAAGTAAACGATCAGATCCCGATCAGGAACAGATGTCCCTTCGCGGACCAACTTGAGGCGCGTGATCCAAATGGTCATGCGCGCTACTGCTAGGATCGCCAGGAAAACCAAACTTTCCTCCTTGGGGAACGGCGGCTCCATGTTGTACACAAAAGTTCCTACGTCGAGATCGAGCGGACACTCGGCATCGATGCGAGCTGTTACCCCCTCGACGTACTTTAATAGGGGCTGTATCCGGCTGCAACTAAAAAACGCGTACTCGATTGTTTCGGGCTCGCGTTCGTAACACATCGGACAGAAGCGCCTGGTATGTTCTTTATACCGGAAAAGTTCGTCGAAGAGGGGCAGCGCATTTCGGACCAGTCGCCAAGTCAGGGAGAATTCCGAGTTATTCAGAACCTGCCGTCCCGGCGCCCAACACCATTGAGAACGGACAACCTCCATCGACCATCCCATCCGCCTACAAAGTGGATCCTTCGCGGTTCCCTCCACTAAATCCCGATACAGTTTCTTCCTTGGCTGATCGAGGACATTGGTCCCCGGCAAAGCTCTAAAAGCGGTCCGGCATTCGGAGAAGAACTTGGACTCCCCCTTCGGTCTACGACGACCTTCTACCGAAGGGTTGGGTTTGAGATTGGGAAACGAGTTCTCAACCACAGGGACCCAAGGAGCGTCTCCTTCAAGCGAACGACCCAGGAAAGCCAATCTCTCGGCGTTTCTATGACACAAGAGACTGGGCTGACCCAGGCCTCCCTCGCTCAGACTTTGAACACAGACCTCTCTGCAGACATAATGATTACCCTCGTTCCACAAAAGTGAATCGAGGCGCCCTTGTAAGCGGGTTAGTCGTTCTGCAGGGAGAGGAAGTACAGACAAACGGTAAAGGATGAGCGGAAAGACGTATGTAGCACACGCCTCCGCCCGACCCTTCAAGGACAATTTCCTTCCAATCCAAGTCTTTACTGACGATTTGACCTTAGACTGTACTTCCGACCAATTCTTTTCCAGCTGAAGTCCCGGTCCAAACCAGACACCAAGAATGCGGACCGGTCCATCGGTCCAGCTGAAAATACCTGGAAGCGAGTTTACCCCGGTCCAGGCCCCCAACCGCAGGCCAACAGACTTGCTACGGTTGAAGATGGCCCCTGTTACTTCTTCGTATCGAGCGAGCGCCTCGACCACCGCTTGAACGTCCGTGAGGCAAGACACGAACACGATGATGTCATCGGCGAACGCGGAAACCCTGGCTCGTGTGCCTCCAGGGAGAGCTATTCCGCGCAGGACTGGTGTAGCCGCCTCGTCCCTTAACTTGCGAAGGAGGGGTTCCAACGCCAGGACATACAACAGAGGCGACAGCGGACAACCCTCTCGCACCGATCGAGAGACAGCGAATGACTCCGACAGCTTACCGTTGATCTGCACCACTACCGTCGGCCTGTCATACAGAACAAAGATCCACTTGCGGAAGTCCGGATTAAATCCGGCGGCCTCTAGCACAGATCCTAGGAACCGATGGTCGACCCTATCGAATGCCTTGGACTGATCCAAACTGATCAGCGCGGCTTCGGCGTCGTCTTCTGTCCCCTCTATGATCGAGCGTATCAAGTGCAAATTGTCTTGAATCGATCTCCCCTTCACAGCATAAGTCTGGTCCGGTTCGATCAAGTCAGTGATGACAACCTGCAAGCGATTCGCAAGAATCTTTGCCAAAATCTTTAACTCTGTGTTTAGCAGAGTCAAGGGCCTAAAATCATCAAAGTTTTCCCTCCCACCATGCCGTTGACCTTTCCTCAGCAATGTGATCACATCCTTGGTCACCTGTCCAGGGATGGAACCCTGGGCAAACCAATGGTTGAACATATCCTTCAGAATAGGGACCAACATGGGCGACAGCCTCAAGTAAAACTCGTAGGGTAAACCATCAAGCCCCGGGGATTTGTTATAGCCGACCTGCTTCAACGCAGTAATGACCTCATGTTCAGTAATAAGACCATCACAGCTAGCCGCCCGAGCCGCCGTGAGGCGGGGCGAGTCAGCCAAATAGCTGCCAAACTCATCAACCCTGAGTCCGGGTAGTTGGGTGAAGCGCACCGATAGATGCTCCCGAAACCCCTCGCAGATCTCCCGAGTCGATACTAAAGCGTGTCCTTCCAGGTTATGTACTTTACGAATGTACCCATCCGAACCGCGCCTTAAAGCAGCCTTACGCTCAACAGCGTCAACATTCACAGCCTCGTTAGAAACTTTCTTTAACCTAGCCCTAACTACTTGACCTTCATACCGCTCGCTAGCCAAGCGGTTGAGATCTTGTTTAGCTAGTGCTAACTCTAGGGGGTCCCCCCCTCCACCGCCCGGGTCAGCTTATCCTCTAAACGCTTCTTTGCCTTAGCCTTATCTATCGCAAGGCGTTGGCTATACTGGACAGAGAAGCGCCTAATTTTGGCCTTGAGACTAACCCACCACTTACTCCCTGTAACCGCCCCCACTAAAGCCCGCTGAATTAGCTCAGTGACCTTCAACCGGTAGTCCTCCAGCTCCAACAAGGTGCTGTTGAACTTCCAGTATCCGGCCAGTTTAGGCCTAGCACTTAAGTTCAAACGGGCCATAACAAGTTTATGGTCCGAGTGTCCTAGCAAGTGGAACGTGGGGCAAGATAGGAAGTCTACATCGCCTCTTCTAACTAACATCCGATCCAAGTAAGTGCTTGGATGGGAAGGCACTACAGGATGCCACGTCCACATCTCCCGCCCCGGATGATCCAGACGAAATCTGTCGACGAGATCGCACGAGGCCATCAGGTCAGACAGACTGCTGTCACACCACGCCGACCCGCTAGTCCCCCCGACCTTATCTATTTTGGGATCAAGGATTGCATTCCAATCCCCCATTAAAACTAACCGTTCCGGATCCACTAAGAAGCCCTCCAACCGTCGACAAAAGGTTGCCCTCTTTACAGCAGCATTAGGAGCATAAACAGCAACAATCCGAAAAACACTACAATTAACAGCAACATCAACAACAAGCGCCCGCCCGTCCTCGCCTGCGTGAACAACATTCACCGACGCTGACAGGGTGCGACTCACTAGCAAGGAGATTCCACGACTATAGGTATTGCCATATGCTGAGTAGACATCGTAATCGTTTACCAGCACCTGACAATCCCCGTCACAAACAAAGTGGGTCTCCTGGATAGCGGCAATATCTACCTTGAGGGACACCAAGTCTCTCACAACGCGCGAGGCCTTGCTTCGACACCTGATGCCCCTCACATTCAATGTAGCCAAGTTCAAAGACATGATCACTTACCTCAAGCACTGTCACAGACGGGTCTGAAATCCTTGGCAGTGAGGACATGGCAGGCCTGGCCAAGGCTGCCGGTAAGTAAATCCGATGAAGGTGATCCATCTTTGGCCACGCCCCCCCCACGTCCAGGGGAAAGGTTAGCTTAAGTGCCCTGTATAGCGATGGGTGTACATACATGGGGATTCTACCCTCACATTTAAAGAAAATGTTGGTCAGCGAAGGATGGTCCCTATCCACCAGCTGCTGGGCTGGGATCGCATTCTTCGCTGCCTTAATCATTGCCCACATTCCTTCAGTCCTAGCGTCCTTGTTGACCCTAACGAAAGTGGTCAACAAGGGAGCGTCCTTGAATTTAGTGGGGTCTGTTACTAGGTCTCCACCGACTTTTTCAAAGTTTTTTAGTTTATTGTACCGGACCTTCTGTTGTCCTTTAAGGTCCGGAGCCGGTTGGAGAGGGTCTGTTTCACAAATCCTGCTTCCTGGCAGGAAGGGGAGCTTTTTGGTCCGTTCAGTGCGGACTTTGGGAGTGGGGGAGGGGACCTCTTTTGGTTGATGGGGAGGCTGGGCGCTTGGGGAGGGGGTAGCCTGCTCGTTTTCTTCTTTTTGGCTCCTGTCACGGGATGAGGGGCGGGAAGAGTTTCTTGGGGCCTTTATAGGAGAGGGGGAAGGTTGTTCAGGTTGCTGGGGTGTTGGGATCACAGGGGGCTCATCCTGTGTTGTTGTTGCGAGGGAGTCCTTCTCAGTCTCAGTGGGGGTAGGAGGGTTTGCGCGTGTCTTGCGGCTTTTCCTCCTCCTGGCCCTCCTGATCTCTGTTGCGCTCAGGGCCATAGAGACTGTTGTTGTCTCTTCCTCTGCCTCTGACACGGCCTCCTCCTCAGATTCTGGTAGTTTCCTCTTGTTTGAGGAGGAGGGTGTCTTTGATCTTGACCAAAAGGCCAAGGAAGAATATTGAAGAATGGCCCACCTGAATGTAATCAAACACAGTTCGTTGATTAATTATAATACTCCGATAATGTTCACCTGTCGACTGGCATTTATTCGCATTTCAATACATCTTATTCTCGAGTAGTTCTTGACCTTGATAAGCAGTGATCTAAAAAAATCATTGATTGATTCACCAATCAAAGAAAAGCTGGAATTGAACCGAGATTCTCTCCTACCACAGATTGTGTGACACATGGTCATAATTTTGATTTGCTTACCAATTAAATGTGAACCGCAGCATCTTTTCTAACTCCTCACATCAAATGACTTCATGTCTTGCCCGGAGCGATTTCCATTTTTAAAAAAAAGTTGCTTTAAATATTAAACTGAGACTTTACCTTTCTATTCTACATTTTTACTTTTTTGAATTTTATGCACATCATTTTTACTTTTTTGAATTTTATGCACATCATTTTTACTTTTTTTAATTTTATGTACATCATTTGCAAACTTTCAATTTCGACAAATTACTATATTGCATACTAATTAAACATGTTTATTGTTATTGACATTTTTTTTTTATTAAGACTTTTCTACCGAAAGGAAAATCGAGGAAAAAAATGTCTAAAAGCTGATATTTTTTTTCCTGTCTAAATTTTCCATAACTGCTGAAAGATCAAAGGTCGTATCTCATCAGCAGAATGTCAGCATAATTAACCTTTTTTTTTTTTTCTTCTTCAGACATGAAAAAGAATTCTAATTTAAAAATGCTTTCTTAATTCTAAAGTTTGTGCTGTTTAGGACAATTTATTTGATGTAAATTTTTACTGAATAAACTATAACATTTCTAATTTAAATTTAAACATTTCAAGAAATCAAGTTAACCACATAAAAATTGTAATATTAATTCGGCTATGTACCACAAAGTTCTTATTATACACTAATAACACAAAGTTCTTATTATACACTAATAACACAAAGTTCTTATTATACACTAATAACACAAAGTTCTTATTATACACTAATAACACAAAGTTCTTATTATACACTAATAACACAAAGTTCTTATTATACACTAATAACACAAAGTTCTTATTATACACTAATAACACAAAGTTCTTATTATACACTAATAACACAAAGTTCTTATTATACACTAATAACACAAAGTTCTTATTATACACTAATAACACAAGCCGCGCATGCATGATCCCCCTCTTATGCTGCATGTGAGATGATGCCACAAAAAATAGTGAAGAAATGATAAATGTGAGAAGCGTGAAGGACCAACGTTGCCTTCACATTTTCGCCAAGTTTCAGAAAAATCTAATCGATGAAGCAAAAGTTATGAGGTAAAAAGTGTCATTTTTTTTTTTTTTTTTTTTGAAATTTTGGGGCATTTGTGACTCCTTTTGAGCTCCTGGGAACGCCAAATCCCAGTGAAAACGGACAAACGATACAGTTTCATGCCTTAAGACATGTATATTTTAATTCAGCACCATGGAAAACTATTTATGATTTATATCTCTATGGGTTATGTGAAAAATTACAGCTCTGAACTAACTGTGGTTTTAGATTTAAAAATGTTTGAACTGAGTCAGGTGTAAAGTGGAGTCTGTTGAGTGTTGCAAAGTGATCCAGTTTTTACATTTGAAAGAACACACACAAGAGAAGACTTTTGAAGAAATGAAAGAAGCGTAGGCTTATGATGCCCGATCATATGACCATGTAAAATGCTGGCATTGTGAATTCAAACATGACCAAAAATCTGTGGAAACAGCTTCCAAATCTAGTTGTCTCCTTCAAACATTGATGAGGCATCTGTCAATCAAGTTGAGGCTGCCATTTTGGAAGATCTACGAGTGACTATTCACCAAATGGCCCAAGAAGTCAAAACTAGCATGTGGTCTTTGGAAACTATCATTCATAACCATTTTCATAGGCATAAGGGATTTGCCAGATGGATTTCCAGGTTGCTGACAACTTTCCAAAAGCAAGAACGTTTCAAGTGCTCGAGGATGAATTTGGAGATGAGCCGAAATGAGACCCCCTACTCTCCTGACGTTGCACTCTATGACTTTCACGTTTTCCCAGCCATAAAATTGTTTTTGAAAAGAAAGAATTTCCCAGATGATGCATCCTTGATTTCCAAAATCATATCATAGTTGAAGGACCGACTTAGGGTGTTCTATAAAAACGGTCTCCAGAGCTTCATTAAACGATGGGAGATACGATGGGAGTAGCTCTTATGTAGAGAAAGACAAATAACTGTGCCAAGTTTCGTTGGTCTACTGCTATGAAAAGTGGATCAGGGGCATTACTTATTGAATACCCTTTGTATACCATGCATCTCTCTCTACCCTGGCCCTGAAAACATACGTCTTTCTTAATATATAGGGATATTAATGATATTAATGTTTATTCTCTATTTGTATACCATATCATAGCATCATCCTACATGTCTCATATCCTCTCCACCCTGTATTACATTTGTCTTCGAAAGACTGTTTATCTATAATATAAATCTCACCTGTGTGTTTAAATGTATGTATGCATGTATGCGTAAAACTTTCGGCAGAGACCATGGATTTTCACAAGATCGATATCATTTTGAAGCTCGACGTCTCGGACGACAAATATCGAAATATTCGCCAAAAACATTAATACCTTCACCCTCAACTGGGCAGTTTTCTACAAGGAGGAGTCGATTTTTTGCGAGCCATTTTTTGCAAGTCATCGTATCGGTTAGATTGACTTTGCCTACTTTTAACGTTCCGAACTTCTGGTCGCGTCATGGAGTAGCGGTAAGATATATGATTTTCTTTCACTTTCTTTTCTGCCTTCACATCATGCGTTCAAGCCTGCCTGCCTACTACCACTTTTTTTTTTTTTTTTTTGCTCAACACACACCTCCAAACACCCGGGTAACGCCGGACAAACAGACTAATCTGAGAATAAATATCAGGCCATCCATTGCAAAAGTTTTTTGCCGGTTTGTAAAAGGGACATTTTAAAGTATTGTAATTTATTTCATGCATATTTTTATTACTTAAATATATCAGCAGGATTTACAACATTTTCTTTCAGATGATCAAAGCATCGTGAATATTTTTCTGTAATATTCTCATCTGTGTTGACCTGAAAACAACCTTCTTTAGTTAACAAAAAAGGGGCTATCTTTCATCATAATAATGCTTGTCATCACACAGCACTACTGACCAAAGATCTCCTGGGATAATTTGGTTGGGGAATCTTGCCCCATCCTGCATATTCTCCTGACCTAGCTCCATCAGATTATCACTTATTTCGAGGATTTCAAAACCAGTCAGATGGCCTTAGATCAACATCACGATAGGAGATCGAAACTGAGTTAGATTCATATTTCTCACAAAAACTTAAAGAATTTTACAATGGAGACATTTACAAGCTCGTTGACAGTTTTTCATTTTTAAGATGAAAATTTTAAATATGCAAAAGATTTTGCACCGACTTGATATTTTAATTACATTTTCACCCCAAACAAGGCACATTGCCACATTGGTGTAGGGGGCTACTATCAGGGGCATAAGCTACTGGGGTACTATGTAGGGAGTTGGGCAGTAAGATGTCGGTTCACGTTACACTTAAACTTCTGCATGTCAGTACAGTTGGGGAAGCAGGGAGCTGGAATGGAATTCCAAAGTTTGGCGGTTCTAGGGAAGAAACTACTGGAGTAGAAAGCTCTCTTACATCTAGGGATCTCTACTGTGTAGGGTTGGGATTTAGATGCTTGTCAAGTTTGTCAAGGGTATTTACGTTGTAGGAGCACAAGTGCTTGCAGTTCGTCAGAGCATTCACCATTAATATATGTATATATATATATATATATATATATTATACTAGCAGGGAGACTCGATGGTATCCGGGATTGAATAAGAATAAAAAAATGTTCTACTTTCGCATACTTTTATTGTCATTGAAATCGGTAAAATCGCCATTTTTTAATCCAATGAATTGATCGCGTGCTCTATTTAGAGACCCCACACCCCCACCCACCCACTGTTACAGGAGGCAGTGTCACATGCCTTCCTGCAGTGTCTTAGTCCACAGTACATTGGAGTCTACATTGCACCATAGAGAATCTACTGTTTATTTTATAAATACTTGTCAAATAATGGTTTCACTTAAAGTTTAAATTAGAAAAGTCAAGTTTCATGGTTCAATGGTGTTCTTAATAGAAACATTAATTACGAACGCACCTCTGTCTTATAAAAGAATCTACGGTTGATTTTATAGGTCCTGCCTTCTGCTTGTGCGGTGATAAAATTTTTCAAATGCACTTGTGATGTTAATTTGTATAAAAGTGTTAACTATGGTTAAAATCAGACTTCCTTCTTTAATTGTATTTTTTCAATTATCAATTTTCAATACTTATCAGATGCATTCTAATACAAAACCTACATAAGAACACTCCCAGACACATCAAGTACCTTTATGTGAAATTTCCAAAAAAATTGTCCCTGCCGTTTCCGAGTCCATAAAGAATGAAATTACACACACACACACACACACAAAAAAAAAAAAAAAAGAAGTAAAGTTCCTTTTATATAATACTAGCCTGGCTGCCTGGCGTTGCCCGGGTGTTTGGAGATGTGTGTTGAGTAAAAACAAAAAAGTGGTAGTAGGTAGGCAGGCTCGAACACATAGGAGAAAAAGTATGTGAAAAAAAAATGTGACGTGTTTGCTGTTGCGCCTATCGCCAAATCGGAAATGATGAATGTTTAAATTAAGGCTAGTCAATCGAAAAGAGGGGATGACTTTCGAAAATATTGCCAAAAAAAAAAAAATCGACCTTCCCTGTAGAAAAGTGCCCAGTTGAGGATGAAGGAATTAATGTTTTTAGCCAATTTTTTTATATTTGTCATCCAAAGGGTCGAGCTTCAAAACGATACCGATCTCGTTAAAATCCGTCTCATCTTTCGATAGTTTTAGACATACATACATGATGATTGCTGCATCTTTCCAGATGATCGCCGTTACATTAAGTTCTCCCAATCTTGTTGTCAATGCCATCTCATATGACTCTGCACTCCCACTGCAGATTTGCACATCTTGAAGCAGTTGGTACATACAAATTGAGCAATTTCCACTGAGTTGACTTCTGGAGGTTTAAGGGTATTCCTATGAACAATCACACGTCTTCTCAAACCAGCAGTAGACTTGCAAACTTTGTTGCATGTTAAACAGATCGTTTGGTTCGGACTAATAGGTGCAAAGTTGGCCCGAGTAGGAGTTTTGTGCGACTTAAGGTGGTTGACGTAACCAGCTTTTGACAAAAGCACTCGTTCACAAGTGTCGCATTTCCGGATCTGTGTGTCATGGTTAAGACGATCAATTAAACCTTTGCGAAGCTTTCACTTCAGATTGCTGTGGGCCTGCTTTCTTTTCTCTGGGGCATCACAACTTTCACGTACAAGCTTCACTTCGGCTTTTGCAGACTAAGTTCTTCCCATGTGTCGATGTTGATTTGTAAGACTTTCAAATTATTCTTTGTAGAGTCCCAGATCCTCTTCCTAGACTTGTGTTGAGGTCGCTTGCCATTTTCCAGCTCCCTGTAAAAAATTTGTTTTGACAGCCTACAATCTTTCATTCGAACCAGATGGCCCGCCCAACAAGTGTCTCAACACTAGAGCAACATGCTCTCACAAGGACTTCAGTATCGGGTACTTGTGCTTACCACTTGATGTTTAAGATACGTCTCAAGCATTTTTGGTGAAATCGTTCAAGCCATTTAATGCGCCTTTGATGCAATGTCCATGTCTCCGATGAATACAACAGTGTGGTTAGCACACAGGTCTTGCAAATGCAGATCTTAGTCCTGTCTGTGATGCCACGACCAGACCACACTCTCTTCTCGAACCTTCCAAAAGCTACAGATGCCTTCTGAATTCGTCTGCAAATTTCAGTGTCGAGACAGCCACCCCTCGACAGAGAACTACCAAGGTATACAAATGAATCAACTACTCCCAGTCTAGCACCACAAACCATGATGTTCGGCTCCACATATGACTGGCCCGGTGCAGGAGTGAACATCACCTTTGTTTTAGACAGACTGATCCTCAGACCAAAGGCAGTGCATACATACATACATACATACATACATACATACATACATACATTTAAACAGGCAGGTGAGAATTATATTATAGATTAGAGATTTATGTAACGTATTACTAAAAAGATTTTTTTTGCAGATTGAATTACTAACGAATATTTTATATCCTATTTTTTTATTTTTTATTTTGCTTTAAGCAACCACGTATTCAGATATATGTTTCTCGTATAGACAGTCGCTATGCTGCAATATTTTTAGTGTGGTTGTATTGGGTCAATATTTATTCTTGACCAATTTTGCATAGCAAAAATTATTTAAAAATTTGGCACATGGTCAAAAAAGAGAATGGTCCGGGTTAGGGTCATGACTAAAGCTAATTGATCTAATCTAACTTGTTTCTACTATCATTCTTTAACCGCCAAAATACATCTTTTATAATATACATCTTTCACCGTATGCATCTTTATTCAATCACCAAAAGAATTATACAATGAAAAACCTAGTTTAAGCCCATATTTTAACAATATACGATGGGGGGGGGGGATAAAAATCTTATATACATTTAGGAATTATATTTATGATGAAAAAAAAGCGTGTTAATAGACTCTCCCCATTACAAAATTGTGTCAGATACAGTGATTTGCGAGTCGAAAAGGTTGATGTGGACCCCCAAATTTTATTCACTATGCACCTGCAGTCTGCACCTCATACGAAAACCTTGAAAGGTGACCCGCATCTCTGGCAAATCAGACAATGTGTTACCTAATTGGGAATTAAATGGGGAATTACAAAAATTAAATTGAGGTAGAAAAAACCGAGATGGAGAAGGACAAACTAAAACGGGACCCAAATGATTGGTTATATTGAGTTGGATCACAAAAATTTGGACGATTATATTTATAGTCAGGGGTGATAAGAATTGACTCAATCAGGTACCAAAATCGTTGTATAAAATATAATTAATTTCTTTTTGAATTTTTAACATAAGACCAAGATCAAGATTTTTTTCTTTCTTTTTCTTCTTTAGCAAAAGCGCTTCCCACTGTTTCTTTGCTTTCGTAAATTCAATTTATCGACATTTGTCATCCATTTCTAGTTTTCCTCCTATGGAATTCTACCAATAGTCTTAAATTAATCCTAAGTTTAGGTGACAAATAAAACCGCCTCCCACAAAAAATACCGAAACAATAAACTAAACTAAAATAAACTAAAATAAAATAAAATTAAATAAAATTAAATAAATAAATAAATAAAAAATAAAAATAAATAAAAAATAAAAATAAATAAATAAATAAATAAAAAATAAAAATAATAATAATAATACTAATACTACTACTACTACTACTATTACTACTACTACTACTACTACTAATAATAATAATAATAATAATGACTACGACGACGACGACGACGACGACGACAACAACAACAACAATAACAATAATAATAATAATAGTAATAGTAATAGTAATAATAATAATAATAATAATAATAATAATAATAATAATAATAATAATAATATCGGTCTCTTACCTCCATTTGCAATCTTCGTTTCCCCTGCAAAATCAAAAAAAAAAAAAAATGAAAAGAAAGAAAAATATAACATAAATTGCTTGCGAAAACAAAAAAAAAGACGTTCTGTTCGAATATCTGCGTACGTGACGGCGGCTTGGAAATCTCCATAAGTACTGAAATTATGTCTATTTATCTTATGTTACAATTTCTGTTTTATTTTCCTCTGGTCAAAACCTAATTTTAAAAACGAATCTGGCAAAACTGTATTGGAATTACTAATAACGAAAACGCAATGAAAAAAAAAAACAAAAAACAAACCCCAAATTGTTAACTATTACCAAAGGCAATAAAAGTTAATATCTACGTCTTTGCATATTTGTTTGCGTGTGTGTGTGTGTGTGTGTGTGTGTGTGTTTTAAATTTAATATAAGGTTCCGTTCACTCGGATGTAGTTAGAGCCATAATCTGAAACGGTTGCAGCCGTTTTTCCTGAAAATCACCGACTTATTTTTCGTCGTCACTTCAGCCTTTCAATAAGGCAGAAAGGAAATTTTGGGTTTGTATTACTGTACACATAGATTCGAAAAAGTTGTCAAAAAAACAAATATATAACAAATAAATGTTATCAAAGGCAAGATAAATTACTTTTCTACCAAACTGGATATATTTTTCGTGTTTTTATTCAATATAACATGTTTATTCAGCTCGAAAAGCATACAGTGTTTACCGATGTATTGGAAAATTCAAAATGGCGGCCGCGGCCGACTCCCTCTTTAACACGGTAAGTTCGGAAAAAGGTGTAATAAATAATAAACTAGACAAAATACTGTTAGAAATTCGCTCAATATATGTTACCGTGACATAAGTTGACATATATTCGGTGGTTTTTTCATAGTATTTTGTCTAGTTTATTATTTATAACACCTTTTCCCGAACTTACCGTGTTAAAGAGAGAGTCGGCCGCCATTTTGAATTTTCCAATACATACATCGGTAAACACTGTATGCTTTTCGAGCTGAATAAACATGTTAAATTGAATAAAAACACGAAAATTATATCCAGTTTGGTAGAAAAGTAATTTATCTTGCCTTTGATAACATTTATTTGTTATATATTTGTTTTTTGACAACTTTTTCGAACCCGAAATTTTTATTACGTTTGAAACAAGCATTTATCGTATGTTTGTTTATTGCGCACACACACAAAAAGATGAAAAACCGGTTAGTTAACAGTTAAGAAATCGTGAACAAGCAAACAAACAAAAGAAAAACAGATAACGGTACTTATACGACAGAATACGGACTACGTTATCGTCTGCATATTGTTTGCAGGTTACGTAAACTGCTAGATGGCGAAACGCTTAGCAATGAAATCGCAGCAGACGATAATTGGCAAACGAGATCTTTTTTATTAAATTTTTAGATGAAAATACATATCTAATCCCCTCCCCATGTTAAGAATGGCTTTCTACATAATAGCGTTATTTCAGTATGGTCGATCCGTAAACTGCACAAATACCTTTTTTAATATTGAAATTACTCTACGATGACTTGTCGATTATGTTTTCCCTTATTTTTTAACTGTTTTATAGTCTTTAAAACATTGATAATCCGAAAACCGGTAAAAAAATAAATAAATAAAAATTGTTCGGCACCTCCCGGCGATTCATGTAACCTGCTTAGAATATACCGACGATGATGCATTCTGTATAGGTATTCAAATAACTTATACTAAATGCAGTATATTTTAATTATTTACGGGTCCGTATTTTATTAAAGTATGGGAATTCATTGTAAAATTTATTATCTCTAAATTTTCGTTAAATTGACTTATTGACATACGAAAAAAAAAAAAAAATGAGGATGATTGCTTAAATGTCGGAGAACTTGAGGCTGGAAAGCTAAAAAAAAAAAAAAAATACTCTACCTCTAACCACAAGTCTTTTGCCATTCGGACTTAGTGGTAGAGTGAGTTATTTTGTGCTTCCTGAAGTAACACATTCTTTAGGTGTTTAAATATATTAAAAAAATGTAAAACACGCATTTTAGGTAGAAACACTATTACGTGTAATGTAATTACGTGTTATGTCGAAATTAGTAAAAATTCCAAAAATTACGAAAAATGATCGAATAGATCCTCTAGAATTACTTCTTTTTTTTTTTTTGTAAAAAAAAGAAAAAACAATCATCGATCGACTATTTTCTAATTTGAAATAGAGAAAGTGAAGTAAAAACAAGAAAAGATAAATCAGCTTGTCATATGGAATTGGCTGGCATGAACAAAACTAAAACCTATATTATTATTCGATATATTTTATTTTTTTTCTTGTAAATATTTTTTTCATTCAATCATTTTTTCGTAAATTTTGGATTTTTTTTACTATTTTCGACATGGCATCGTAATTACGTAATACATATATAATACATTTTTGATTGGCCTTTTGGACAAGATCAAAGTGTAGTATCTGTTCTCCATATGCTGCACTTCTATTTCTTGTTCTCTTTCCGTGGAGGAACAGTCCTTCACGACTGAGACAATTTTTTTTATTTTTGTACCTTTTCTCCACGTTAAAAAACGACCCTGGTGTCTAACTCTGTCCCGTGGAGAGGCACTGTAAATAGGTATAACGAACAAGCACCATTTTTTTTTTTTTACTGTTTTTTGGGCAGTTTGGTCGCCATCTTTATTTAGTGTTTGTTTCTTGTGCCACGAAGAAAGTTTTTAACGAAATAAAATGTTGAAATAAAAATGTCTTACAGTACCCACACGTTTAAAACATAATGGTCTGTAGAAAATTTAAATCTACGGAGTTTCTTATAAATTTCTGCTTCCAAATCTAACACTTATCGTTGGTTAGTTTATGACATTGAAGTGGTATTTTTACCTTCTTACATCAAGTGGCTCGTGCCTTGTCTGGAGCAATTTTCATTAAAAATATTTGCTTATTTATTTATTTCATGATCTCTTGACTACTTACTATTCAGCTCTTTTAACACAAATATTTTGGCAAATTTTTACTATCACACACATCGGATGCTTTTTTTTTAATTTTTTTTTTATTTTTTAAAATATATTTATTAGCATGAGGGCGAGCTTTGTTAACTATTCTGTACTCTTAAAGAATATCATTTAAATTTTTTGCTAAAATCTGAAGTGGGCGTATGATGGCGATTACCATAAATTTTAACGACGTTTGAAAAAGGGTCACCATTTCGGTCGGTCCCCTTTTTGGGGCACCTCCGAAATTAGAGAGAGAACAAGAGTGCTGAAAAAGAACGGTTGTGGAAAAGAAAACATCGGGTTTTAATTAAGTGCGACGAGACTTTAGGATTGATGATGTTTTATAAAGGTTTCCAAGATTTAGGGGTACAAAGAGGATGGTACAGTTTCTTCAATAAAAGTCTTTACCCAGGGAAACTGGTCCGTCGCGTGTTGATGCTTCTATCGTTTCCGCATGTATGAGAGAGTTTTTATTTATTTGCTTCCCCACTGAGCAAATTAGGCACAAGGCCGTTTTTTAATGTGGAGAGAGAGGGGAGAGGGAAAAGGGGGACCAGCTCCCGAAAGGTGGGAAATGGGAGCTGGATAGTAACTGTTGGTATGAAGGGTTGCCCCTACATTGACCAAGGTCAGATATGTGGGGTTACCCCCACATATGGTCTTTGCTAGTCATAGCTTGCAGCATCTTTTGGAACAGATACTACACTTTGACCTTGATGCCCGGGCCGCCCCGCATGTATGAGAGAGATTTCTTCTTTGTATCTCCCTCCAAGACAGTCCTCTATTCCGATTGGCTGAAACCTCTGGTGACGTTGAGAGAAGAAAGGAAGGGAAAAGTAGAAGAGTAGGGAGAAAGAGAGAAATAAGGGAAGCATACCGTAGTAGCATCATAGTAGTAGTTCACTACAGGTGTAAATAATAAAAATTTACCAATTATTTTCATATTCTTTACAGAACTGAAAAGATTTACCTTTGAAAATATATTTGCGGTTTTATTGCTTTTTAATCGTCGTTTCTTTCTTTGAGGTATGACAATTAAAAATGGCAGTATATTAGATTGCCTGTTGTGATGCTTGGGGTGTAATATTTTTTTCATCTGGATATTTTTTTTGCTTGGACTGAGCTGAAGTGACCCATATATATGCATAGATATATAGAGAGAGGCTACTAGACCAAGGAGTAACCCGCTGGATTATAAAACATAATTCCTTAAACTTGACGTCACTTAAGAAATCAGCATCAGCAGTTGCAGCTGCTTTTAAATAAAATTAAACGTCAACATCTTTAGACAACCATCATGTATCCTTTATGACATCATCTTTTTTTGCTTGTTTGTTTTTATTTTCATTAATTTCTTTCGGCATTTTTTTAAAATTTTTAATAAATATCTTTATTGCGGATAATCAAATTTTTTTATAATAAATAAGAGCAAGAACTGCGGTAGAACCCCGGGATACGGCATTAGAAATTAGTAACAAAATATGGTACAGTATACAGTGCCGGCAAAAAGAAAGTCCGCACTTGTAATTTTTTCAAAAACTGCAAATTTAAGCTAAATTTAATGTAACTGTTTAAACAAACTATACCTCATTTGATTCGCCTTTTAGTCCTCTATAATTTTACCTGTTCATATTTGACATTTAATTGAAATATTCTAGTGTTCACGTAAGTTTGAAAAAATAACTTCAAATTGAGGAGGCAAAAAGAAAGTCCACAGCAACAAATTCGCTTCAAAACAGCTTAAATTATCGCCCCCAAATCAGTTTAAAATATCCACTAACAGGCAACAAAGAATCTCTAATCATAATTGTTGTTGTTCCAAGTTATACAACGTAACATTTAGTCCATATGCCAAGACTTTCTTTTAGTGATCATCAGGAGCTCATTAATCTCCACATTTCTGGTTTATCCAATCAAGAAATCAGCCGCAGATTCAAATGTGATGAGAAAACAGTACGAAAAACTGTGAAAAAGCACCAAAACACCGGAACTGTGCGTGATGTCCCTAAATCTGATCGTACTAGAGTTACTTCTAACAGGGAAGATTATGCTATCAAAATCCGCAGCCTAAGAAACAGATTTGAAACGGCTCCCCATATCCAACAACGGTGCAATCTTGTTAAAAAAACGGTGCAATCCTGTCAAGAACAGCTTAAAGGAATTTAATTTGCGAGAATATGTTGCAAGATGCAAGACAATGATTTCTGTAAAGAACAGAAAGCGCTGTCTAGACTTAATTTTTTTTTTTTTTTTCATGGGGGTCACCCCTTATCAAGGCCTGAAGGCCACTCAGGGATAAGAGTTATTGCGTGTACAGTAATCAATGAGATAGTGTTGTAGTAATCATTAGTATTGGAGGTTTTGATAGAGTGTCTTACTTAAGGGGGCGGTTAGTCAGGAGTTTGTTTATGTTGGACTTGAAGACGTCCAAGTTGTAATCAGGTGGGAAACAGGCAAGCGACAGAGAGTTCCACTGGCGTGCAGTTCTAAGAAAGAAGCTTTGCTCATGGAATCTGCGTTTGGATTTAGGCACAGATAAAGAGTGGGGAAAATTATTGACAGTAATTTCAGCCAGACGGGTGTTTCTCGTAAAAGATTGGTGAGGAGGGACGAGGGATTGGAGCTCAGACGAGCACCTGCCATGGAAGTAACGATAAAACAAAGACAGGCTTGCAACGTCTCTTCTGTGGGAGAGAGGTTGCAGGGAAGAGAAAAGGGCATCCCCCACTAAACCCCGAAGTCTATTTTGTACTCTGTCAAGGCAGGATAGGCTGTTTTTAGCAGCTCCTGCCCAGATGTGGCAGCAGTACTCCATCCTTGGACGTACTTGGCTTTTATACAGATAGAGAATTGCATCAGTAGTGAGATATCTTCTGGAGCGGTAGAAGGATCCCACCATTTTCCCAGCGTCCCTGGCAACAGATTTGATGTATGTGTTCCATTTCAGATCAGGAGTAAAGATCAAACCCAGAAGCTTCTCAAAACATGAGCCTCCCCAAGACGAGAGCAATCCATTTCAAGTGATGCCAGATGGGGATCAGAGCGTTGATGATGTAAAGATAGAAGCTTGATTTTGGATGCATGAAAAGTGACCAGCCACCTCTTCCCCCATTGTACCACGTGCTCAAAATCAGAGGAGAGAGAATCAGAGAGAACTTTGTCATTTACGGCCTCTGATGAGTTGCCATAGATGGTCGTGTCATCAGCATAGATGTCAACGAATGATTTAAGTATGTGTAATGATCATTGATGTAGATCAGGAAGAGAGTTGGGCCCAGGATGGACCCCTGGGGGACTCCAGCATTAATACTGTGGGCCTTTGATTTCTGCCCATCAATCACTACTCTTATGAACTGAGAGAAATGATTTAATGATTGAGAAAACATTTCCAGTAATACCGTAGCTGGAAATCTTGTGAAGTAGGCCCTTATGCCATACCTTATCGAAGGCCTTAGATATGTCAAGAGCAATTGCCCTGGAAAAGAAACCTTTGTCAAGAGATTCACTAATCCTATGTGATATAACCGTTAGCACATCTGCTGTAGATCTTGCAGAGCGGAAACCATATTGCATGTCAGTAAAAAGGTTGTTTCTGTTGAGGTGGTTGACTACTTCTTTATTTATTATGGATTCCAACAACTTACTCATGACATACAGAAGACTTATTGGTCTGTACTGAGAGGGAGATGACTTTTCACCTGAATTCTTAAATACAGGGCATACTGATGAGGTTTTCCAGGGTGTTGGAAAGCACTTCTCTTTAAGGTAAGGCTTAAACAGTTTTGTAAGTATGGGGGCAAGTTCTAGTTGGAGCTTTTTCAGCACTATAACTGGAATGGCGTCAGGGCCAGTTGCTTTACTGGAATCAAGGTTCTTGATTAGCTTGGCGACCTCACACACAGATATTTGTATGTTGCATAGCGTGTTGTCTGTTATAGGAGGACATACAGGGAGTTGATGGTCATTGTCGCATAGGGTAGAATTAGCGGCACAGTTCTTGGCAAATAGTCTGGCCTTGTCTGATGCTGACGAGATGACCTCAGGTCCATTGATGATAGTTGGGATAGAACGCACGCTTCTGTTCAAGATCCTGTTTGCTATTTGCCAGAACTGGTGGGAACCAAGCCGCTGCTCAGCTACTTTGGATGTAACAGACTAAGCATATAGCTCTCTTGCATTTTTTATTACTCTTTTACAGTGGTTGCTGGCAGTCCTGAAAGCAGCTTTAGTCTCAGTACATCTATTACATTGCTAGCTATGGAAAAAGCGATTTCTGTGCGTGATGGCAGCAGCACATTCAGGGGAGAACCATGGCTGGCTGTTTGGTTTTTGTTGGAATTTTTTGGATGGTATGAATCGATCTATGCCTACAATTAACCATTCGGTCAGGTCTGATACTATAGAGGATACATCCTTTTTGAACATGGAATGCAGAGGTAGGTCAGATATGAATGTACGGAAGCTATCTCAGTCAGCCATAGAGTATCGATATACAGTACGGTGGAGAGGTACGTCTGAAGACTTATTATATTTCATTTTTATCTTAACTGCTACAACGGAGTGGTCAGAGGATCCCAGAGGAGATAGAATGGAACATGAATACAGCTCAGGGGAAGTTGTGAGGAAAAGGTCTAGAAGGCTTGCATATTGACCAGGTGTATCGGGCACACGGGTGGGTTCGTGAACAATCTGAGTGAGGTCATAGGCAATGGCAAAATCATGACAAAACCTCTACTCGTCATCGGTTTTATTTGAGTGGGTCAGCCATTTCACATTATGGACATTGAAGTCACCACAAATGTGAATATTAGCCGAAGGATGAGCAGACAGGATGTGGTCAATTTTCTCAGATATGCTCTTAAAGATAGTAACCCTACTGTTGTGGGGGCGATAGAGGGCAAATATAAATGCAGTGGTGTAAGCTAGTGCAACCCGGAAGCACATATAAGGTAAATTAGGGTCTTCTCTGGAGATATCCTTACCACATGGAAAGCCATCTTTAATGTAGGCACATATTCCATGCCCATGGCGATCTTGGGAGTCAGATTTAGATGTTAAGTTGGAGTATCCTTTAATTATGAATTCGTCTAGAGAAGTGGTTGGCCCTATGCCAGTTTCACTTAGAAAGAATATGTCCGGTTTCTTCTCCTGTAATTGTGTTTCAACCTCTGGAAGGTTGGAACGTAGACCCCTGATGTTGGAGAAGGAGACCTGGTAGTAGGGGTCTACCTTGGAGGATGGGGTTCTAGGTTTATTTGTGTTTCTCTTTTGGAGATTTGTCATGATTGTTGAGGTTTTGGGGTTTGTGGAGCAGGTCGATAGACTTGGTTGGAGCAGGACAGACAGGGAAAATAAGAGAGAAAAAAGACAAAATTTTTCTTTTTCTTTTTTTTTTTGTTTTGTGGCACATGATAAGGTAAAGCCGTAACAATTACCCACTAGTATGGCATCGAGAGGTCCTACCAGAAACTACTGTATGGTCCAGAATCCATTCACCAAATGGCAATACAGCAGCCCCGGTACTTTGCACCTGCTGATAGGACAGCCTCCTTAGTGGTTAATCCTTCATCTAATGCAATGAAGATTATGACTCTTCATATTGGTTAAAAGTACTTTTTAGCGGTGAAAGCAAGTTCAATAGGCTAGGCAGTGATGATAGGCAGTACGTTCGTCGCGGGAAAGATGAAGAATTTAATCCTAGGTGCTCAGTTTCAATGCTTCAACGTGGTAAAGGTTCAGTTTGGGCATGGGGCGTTATTAGTGCCAATGGTCCAGGGTGTATAGTTCGCTTGCAAGGTCGAATTAATTCGACCAGGTATATTAATATGTTGACTGAGCATTTTCTACCCTATTTTGGTCGGAATTTGGATGATAATCCCATCTTCATGCAGGATAATGCCTCCATTCACACAGCTGGCAATATCAAGAGGTTTCTGGATGAGCATGATATCCCGTGTTTGGTTTGGCCTGCACAATCTCCAGACCTCAATCCTATCGAAAACGTATGGCATTACATCAAGCAACAGCTAAGCAATGATAAAATTTCAAATTTGGAAGAACTTTGGACAAAAATTAAAGAAAAGTGGGATTCCCTTTCACCGGAGTATTGCTGCAGTCTAATTCAAGGAATTCCCAAAAGATTGCAGGCTGTCAAATTGCAAAAGGGCTATACTACTAAATATTAACTAGTTTATTGTGTTCCTGTTGTATTTGTATTGCATTAATGTTCTAAAGTTACATTTAAATAACAATTTTCCATTGTGCGGACTTTCTTTTTGCCTCCTCAATTTGAAGTTATTTTTTTAAACTTACGTGAACACTAGAATATTTCAATTAAAAGTCAAATATAAACAGGTAAAATTATAGAAGGATAAAAGACCAATCAAATGAGGTATAGTTTGTTTAAACAGTTACATTAAATTTAGCTAAAATTTGCAGTTTTTGAAAAAATTACAAGTGCGGACTTTCTTTTTGCCGCTTGTGTATAATGCACATGCATATAATCAGATATCGTTATAAATAACACCATAAGGCGGAGTAAATACCGTAACCAGGTGCCGGGAAAACATCATATTCAATATCGTAACCTTAAAAAAACGTATCTTGGGGCTCCGTATCCCGGGGTTCTACTGTACTTATAAAATGGGAAAATGTTCAACGTCAATAACATTTCATTACAACAGACATTAAATAATAGTTAACTAAAAAAAAAAAGAAAAGAAAAAGAAAAGGTCCTGGATATAACCTTTAACTATATCCGATGGTGAGGCCCCAGCTTGCGGGCTTTGCATAGTGTGGAGCCACCTTTTAATTGCCATTGCTGCCAGGTCCACTCTAACCTGGAGTGGTAGTACCTGTTAGGGTCTCAACTATGAATTAAATAGAAACCGACTTTTAAAAAAAAAAAAAAAAACAACTTGCTACTCTATTAAAAATATTTTCTTCAAAATCACAGGATTCGGCATTAAATAACCTGAAAAGGGTTGATATGCCGTAAAACAAAAAGAACCAACCAACCAAAAAAGAAAAATGGTGATTATGAAGAGTGTATCAACAAGGGCAATAATCCCTAACTCAAATGGGAAAATGTTGAATGACGATAACACTTCAAGAATGTAACACTTGTCGTGATTCTGCAGATTTTGACTTCCAGCTATTCCAAATATAACCCTTTATTTAATTCACTGGGTTTATTTTGTTTTTTGTTTTTTTCTCATTCTGTCAACAAACTAAACTTTTGATTATAATTTAAATTCTACACACGAAAAAGTAAATAATAACCAAGGCAATAACTCCTACCTAAAATGAAAAACTATTCAATATCATTAACACTTCAGGAATGTAACAGCAAACATTAAATAATACTTAACTACAAAAAAGAAAGAAATTGAGAGGCAAATAATCTCTATATAAATAAAGTAGCCGCAGGAATTCCCCTCTGAAAAAAAAAAACGTATCTTAGATTTGCAACAACAGATGCCACATACAAATTCAGGATAATAGCCGCTATCTTATGTAGCTTTCGAACACCTTTGCAGACACATTCAATCTTGATAATAAAATACGACATTAGATCCTAGGAGCAAAACCATCACAATCGCAAACTCGTGAGAGGAAGCGATACCTATTTTTCCCTCTAAATATTTAGACTTACAACCGCTACCATTTGATACCGGGAGGAAGTCTACACGTTCCACAGATTCTACGGTTACACCGACCGTAACTGGCTCATACATACACAGATATAACATTATCTTTCCCGTAGCAGAATAAAAAAAAATAATAATGTCTCCTTCGGGAAAGTCTACTGCCTCTGATTGATTGCTTGCTAATTCTCTTATTTCAAAATTTTACAAAACATCTACTACCACTCTCCCATAGACACCAGGACTTCTACTTCATTGGCTACATTTCTTCAGCACCTTTTTTCAGGAATGCGACCTTATTTTAACACGTGCGAGTTTGGAGTACTTTTTCTATATTTATTTTCGGTGTTAAAATTAGTTCAGTTTTTTTATTTATTTTATTTTATTTTTCTTATATATTTTTATCCTAAAGTAAAGTTTATTCTTCTCCGAGTATTTTTTTATCTACAAGTGTTTACGTCCTTACTTTTTTTACGTAAAGCAGAGCACACAATATCAAATAGCTTTATAATCATACTAATTTTTAAAGCTTTTTATATCTGATCATCCCTGTTCATAGTTCATAATTATATCAAGTCGATGCCGATCAGCGGCTGTTATTCCTTGGGTTTTTCCTTTGAATTTTTATTTTCTTGTTTTTTATATTAATTTTTGTGCGATAACAAACGTATGTATTTGCTCAAACCAACATCAAAGGAAACAAAGTCGATATATTTGATTGTACAAACACTTTCTCTTGCGTTCTCAGTACGCGACTTCAATAGTTTCATTGATTTACTGTTTACTGTGGAAATCAATATTCTGTACCTTGAACACGCTAAAAAACTAAAAAACTAAAAATAAAAACTAACATTACTATATGATGTTATCCAGAAGTCAATTTCTATACAAGTATCGGTTATTACGATTATTGTTTCAAATTCACATCCGGTTCTATGTTAATTTTTTTTTTCTAAATAATAAGGTTATTATTTTTAGAAGGCCCTTCTTAACATGGGCTTCCTTTAACTATTTTGTACCTTCACTTAACAATTTAATAAACAAAATATACCGTAAAAAAATCAATTAAAAACGAAAGAGAAGCCGGAATGAAAGATGAAACGGTAATCGTAAATATAACCCCAAGTATCAATTTAAATTAAGGTTTTAATTGATTTATTTGGCAGTCTCGGGACGATTAATCAGAATCGGGAATCGAAAAAAAATCGGAACTTTTGGGGATATTAGAATCGGTATCGGAATCGGAAAAAATGTGTACCTATATTCCGAATACCAAATACGATTCTTCTAATTGTAAAAATCAAAATCTTCCACTGCTGGTAGCAATTATGGAATAATAAATATTTATTGATTTTAAACTAATATTAAAAACGAAAATCTATAGATCAAACACTTAAAGTCTCTTTTTTTATGCTTGCGAAAATATCTGCACATCTAACATGTGTTTTTACGATAAATGGAAAAAATGACCACTGCATAGTTAAATACAGTAAAACTCCTTTAATTTGAACTTTCTCTAAAGTTGGACTTCCTCTCATTTGGACTTCTTCTAAACCTGGACTTTCTCTAAACTTGAACTGTCTCGTCATTGAAATTGTATTAGCATATTTGATGCGGAGTTGCAGTAAAACTGTTTACATGGTTTAGTCAGATATTGCGCAGAAATGTTAATATTGGTACTATGTAATTAATGTAGATTAGCTATTGATAATTAATTTACACTAACTATATATTTTTTTCAGATTGCTATATTTAAAATAGTGTAAAACAACCCATCACAATGGCTTGCAACTCTAAAAGAAAACAAGTGACACTGACTTTACTCGAAAAACGTCAAATTATAGAAAAATTTGATGCTGGAGTTGAAAATAGCGTTATATTGAGATATTATAAGATTGGAAGAAGTTTTACATCAAAAAGAAAAAGGAGGAAATATTGAAGGCTGCTCATTTCTCTCCAAATAAAAGACATGTCAAAATAAGGGCTCTTCGCAGACCAAAGCAAGTTGAATTCGATCGAATATTGCATGAGTAGTTTGTAGCAAAACGGAATGAAGGTGTAGCAATATCTGAGCCCATGTTAATTGCAAAAGCAAAATCTCTTAAGGAAGAGTTGAATGCAATGAAATGAAGGTATGAAATTCAGTGAAGGTTGGCTTGGGAGCTTTAAGAGTAGACATGGTATGAGACAATTAACAATGTCAGGTGAACAACGGTCTGCTGATACACACGCAGCATCAAATTATTGTGACAAATTCAAGACGACAATTGCTGATTATGGTTTAACACCAGATGATGTTTACAACACTGATGAAAGTGGCGCAAATTGGAAGTGCTTACCTACAAAAACATTAGCCGGATCCAAGGAGCAGAAAATAAAAGGATTCAAATTAAATAAAGAAAGACTAATAGTGATGGTATGCGCTAATGCTTCTGGAACTCATAAACTTAAGCTTCTTGTCATCGGAAAATCAAAGTGTCCCCGAGCATTGAAAGGAGTTTTGCCTTTACCAGTATCCTATTATTCTTCTTCACGAAATGGATTGATGTATCAACAGTTGTTTAAAAAATGTTTTTTGCAAGAATTTGTGCCAGTTGTCCAGAGGCGTTTTCTTGAATTAAATAAACCTGATTAAAAGTGCTTGCTTCTGTTGGGCTATTGTAGAGCACATCCCCCTAAGTCAGAACTAGTGTCATCTTGCAGGAATATTTTTGTGTGCTACTTACAATGTTATACAGGGGTTTCATTAGTATTGTTATTGTTCGTATTTCTTGTTATTGTTTGTTGTTACTGTTATTGTTATATCGTTCGTTGTTAGGACTTTTTAATAGTGAGAGTCTTAGAGTCTTATTAGAGTGAGTCTTAGTAATGTTGAAAGACTTAGAGATTGTTCGAGTTATAAAGATTCATATATATTAAAATGTTCGTACTTGGAAGTGTAATAGAAGCTCTTTGAGTGAGGAAACAGTGTTCAGACAGTCTTAGTGTTCATATTGTGTATGTAAGATGTGTATGTAAAGACATTCTAAACCACATGATATACAAGACATATAATAACAATTTTCACTTTACCTTTTGGTAGAATTACAACACAAAGACGACGTTTATAAAAACACATGATGGGTTTATTTCTTCTACCGACCGGCCGTGGTTTTCTGAGTCAAGAATTCAAAGCTTCACATTCTAAGTTTCAAAAGTGACCGTCTCGCTTCTAGACGTTCGAATCCCAACTGCAGACTATCGTCTGTCGTCCTCAAACTCTCTCCCAGTTTCTCCTCCTTAACTCTCAAATTTCTAACTATATCTAGAACTTCCCATTTTCCATGACGTCATACACATGTTAAAACATGTGTCTTCTTTCACGTGTTCTGGAAATGCGTGTCCAAAACTTTTTCCTTTGTTTACAAAAGGAATTTAACCTATATTCCCAGTAACCTATATTTCCAATATGTTAAAAACATGTTTATTAAATTATCTTGTAGTTGCATTCCTCAATTGAATTTTTCATAACAGAATTGACAACGCACATTCTTTTCTTGAAACTATTTTATCTCTAAGCTAAACAATGGTTTGTTTTACATTCCATTTTCTAATTCTCTCTCGTAATCTATTTCTAAACCTAATTTACGAGGTTCGAATTTCGTCTATTCTATTTCATTTTCATTTCAACTAAATCTCTCTTTTATACTTACATGAAACAACAACCTAATATGACTTCTCTCATCCAACCTATGGATCAAGGGATTATTTGGAACTAAAAATGTTTCTACAGAAATGATTTCATGATGAATATGATAAATAGTACCGTGAGTATAAGTGATTTTCAGCGCCATTTTACTATCAAAGATGCCATATTTTCTCTCGCAAATACTTGGAATCAAGTTCGAGCAAGCATGTTAACAAAAGCATGGGGTAAATTATGCCCAGCGCCAAAGGCTTCTTAACTGAAAGAATCAGAGAATACATCTGGTCTGGAAAAAATTCTTGAAACCAAACGGTTACCGATCAACCACACTATTCTTAAATCACTTAATGCAAATGATGTTAAAATGTGGGTGCAACAAGATGAGGAAACTATTGATCAATATCCTGAAGGCAGTAATGGTGATGAAAATAGCAACAGCTCCCATTCTCTTGACCCTAATGTAAATAATCAAGAACACTCTGATGAAGCAATATCATGGGATGATGCAGAAAAGTCTATGGAGACGGTTATAAAATTTCTAGAAAAAAGTCCTTACTTTAGTGACAACTATGTTTTGCAAGCAATGTCACTCCGAAGAGATATAATCATAAAGAAGATACAGAACTAAGAAATTGTAGATTTTCGTGATTACTTACGGAATACAATGGCAGCACCCGAGAGCTCAATCGATGAAAATAGAAACTGCAATGAGACTCATTCAATGAATAACTAAAAAAAAAAAAAACTGTATTTTACATAAATGTATGATTTCTGTAGATGATAACTTGGGTAATAAATTCCTAACAAGTAAGAGTAGATTTAATTTATTTTCAATGTTTTTGTTCCTGATAATAATATCTAACAATTTTTACTTGCAATATATCGTAAACTCAACTTAATATATACTTGAAGTATCATATAGCAATGAATTTCATTTACTATTTCTTAATTCTTAGAAAATAAAAGTTAACTGCAGCACAATTTTATCACGAAACGTGAACAGCATCCTCTAATTTGATGAAGCAGATGTTCAAATCATAGGAGATATACTGTATTTAGAAATTTATAAAAACCAAAATCAGAATCGGTAATTGAATCGGAATCTGGAATTTAGTACAACAGGTAACTACGTACGTATCAGGGAAAATATTGGAATCGTCCACTCACTATTATTTGGTCGATGTGACCTGGATGTTCCACTGTATATTTACGTGAAAAGGATGCTTAGTCCGAAAGAAATTCTTAAGGTGGAGAGGTTAGAGGGATTATTTCGAACGCCGTTCTTAACATGAGTGGTTGGGCGTTTATTGTGAAAGCTGCCGTTAACATAAGAGATAGGTGCGTTTATTACGAAAGCCGTTCTTAACATGGGAAGTTAGGGAGGGGGGTTATAGCCGTAAAAGGCAACTCTTTGCAGACAAGTATTCATAGGAAATGCCAGGCCATATGGACAATGTATTTATTTTATTTAAAATAATTAACAAAAAAAATTTTTATACATTTCATATTTTTAAGCAATATTTTCTGGTTTTCACCATTGTTTGCACGTTTGGTAATTAAAAAGTTACATTTAATCTAAAAATATACAACAATTAAGTCATGATTAATCATGCTTTCAAAAACAGAATCAACATTCTTCATATTTATCTAAAATTTAATTTTGAACCAGGGACCTCTCGAACTCTAAGTTTATAAAATCATAATCAAATGTAAATTTTATTTAAAAGACGGCGGGTTCGTCCGGGATTTGAACCCGGGACCTCCCGCACCCTCGCTGAAAATCATACCTCTAGACCAACGAGCCACTTCGTTACAACGTACGTGTTTACGTGACAATTTAATCTTAATATATACATCAATTAACTGATGATTAGTCAAACTTTACAGAAAAAATTCGTGTTTATCTACTATTTTATAAAATCATAATCACTTGGAAATTTTATTTAAAAGACGGTCGGACTCGTGCGGGATTTGAACCCGGGACCTCTCGCATCCTACGCTAAAATCATACCATTAGACCAACGAGCCACTACGTTAACCTGCACGTGTGTCCTTGACAATTTAAGCTACATAAATCAGGCCATTATTCATCACACTTTCAAGAAAAAATTCAATAATATTCATGTTTATCTACAATTTTATAAAATCATAATGACTTGGAAATTTTATTTAAAAGACGGTCGGACTCGTCCGGGATTTGAACCCGGGACCTCTCGCACCCTACGCTAAAAACATACCCCTAGACCAACGAGCAACACATTAAAACTGCACGTGTTTTCTTGAAAATTTAAGCTACATGCATTAAGTAATGATTCATCACACTTTCAAGAAAAAATTCAATAATATTCATGTTTATCTTCAATTTTATTAAATCATAATCACGTGAAAATTTTATTTAAAAGACGATCGGGCTCGTCCGGGATTTGAACCCGGGACCTCTCGCACCCTAAGCGAAAATCATACCCCTAGACCAACGAGCCACTTCGTTAAACTGCACGTGTCTTCTTGAAAATTTAAGCTACATGAATTAAGTCATGATTCATCATACTTTCAAGAAAAAATTCAATAATATTCATGTTTATATTCAATTTTATTAAATCACTAGCGGGGGTACCGCGCGTTGCCCGAGTGTTTGTTTCCGGGACGGGAGGGGGGAGTTTTAAAAAATGTTATGGTAGGTAAGTAGTAAGTAGGAAGGATCAAATCCGGAGTCATGAGTAAAAGTAGGAAAATAAAGTGTGAAAAAAAAACAAAAAAACATCTGCAACGTTAACAGTTCGGCCAACAAGAAACGTCCATTCCAGTTGTTTACAATAAAAAATAAAAAAAAGCAACTACGGTAGGTCGGCGCGAACGTGAAAATATAATGTGAATTGTCCAGCACGCTAACCACTACGCCACAGAGACCTGTAGCTTAGGTTAGTGATTTTAAGCGGAAATCATACCCCTAGACCAACGAGCAACTTCGTCAAACTGCACGTGTTTTCTTAACAATTGAAGCTACATAAATTAAGTCATGATTCATCATACTTTCAAGAAAAAATTCAATAATATTCATGTTTAACTACAATTTTATTAAATCATAATCACTTGGAAATTTTACTTAAAAGACGGTTGGGCTCGTCTGGGATTTGAACCCGGGACCTCTCGCACCCTAAGCGAAAATCATACCCTAGACCAACGAGCCACTGCGTTAAACTGCACGCTATTTCTTGACAATTTAAGCTACATCAATTAAGTCATGATTCATCACACTTTCAAGAAAAAATTCAATTATATTCATGTTTATCTACAATTTTATTAAATCACTAGCGGGGGTACCCGGCGTTGCCCGAGTGTTTGTTTCCGGGACGGGGGGGGGGGGAGTTTTAAAAAATGTTATGGTAGGTAAGAAGGAAGGATCAAACCCGGAGTCATGAGTGAGTAAAAGTAGGAAAATAAAGTGTGAAAAAAACAAACAAAAAAAAAACATCTGCAACGTTAACAGTTCGGCCACCAAGAAAAGTCCATTCCAGTTGTTTAGGAAAAAAAAAACGACTACGGTAGGTCGGCGCGAACGTGAAAATATAATGTTAATTATCCAGCACGCTAACCACTACGCCACAGAGCACTGCGGCTTAGTTTAGTTATTTTAAATAACTTCACATGAAAGAACTACGAAGCCAAACCGGTGTTCTCTTCTCAACTGTTCCTTGTGAACGATCCCCAAACGGTGTTAAGTGGTGGCAGGGGGAGGAGGAATTTTTGAGAGAGAAAATATTTTACCACTTCCATTGATCTTAACCGATTTTGGCCGTGACTTCTCAGCAGAAAAATTATAGAAATCTAAGATTATCGAGGAATTTGAGAAACAATAAGCCTATAACACAACTCAGATATTGTTCTGCCGTTTGTGCATATTATATTTGCATGAAATATCTTGATTTTTAATCCTATGAATGTCAAAATCAGACGGGAAAAAATGAGTTCATTTTATTTATATATAATATATATATATATATAGAGAGAGAAGATAATAACTTGGAAATTTTACTTAAAAGACGGTCGGGCTCGTCCAGGATTTTAACCCGGGAACTCCCGCACCCTAAGCTAAAATCATACCCCTAGACCAACTAGCAACACAGTTAAACTGCTCGTGTTTACTGGACAATTAAAGCTACATAAATTAAGTAATGATTCATCACACTTTCAAGAAAAAATTCAATAATATTCATGTTTATCTACAATGTTATTAAATCATAATCACTTGGAAATTTTACTTAAAAGACGGTCGGGCTCATCCGGGATGTGAACCCGGGACCTCTCGCACCCTAAGCGAAAATCATACCCCTAGACCAACGAGCCACTTCGTCAAAGTGCACGTGTTTTCTTGACAATTTAAGCTACATGAATTAAGTCAGGATTAATCACACTTTCAAGAAAAAATTTAATAATATTCATGTTTATCTACAATGTTGTTAAATTATAATCACTTGGAAATTTTATTTAAAAGAAGGTCGGGCTCGTCCGGGATTGGAACCAGGCACCTCTCGCACCCTAAGCGAAAATCATACCCCTAGACCAACGAGCCACTTCGTTAAAGTGCACGTGTTTTCTTAACAATTTAAGCTACATAAATTAAGTCATGATTCATCACACTTTCAAGAAAAAATTCAACAATATTCATGTTTATCTACAATATTTTAAAATCATAATCACTTGGAACTTTTATTTAAAAGATGGTCGGGCTCGTCCGGGATTTGAACCCGGGACCTCTCGCACCCTAAGCAAAAATCATACCCTAGACCAACAAGCCACACAGTTATACTGCACGCGTTGTCTTGAAAATTCAAGCTACATAAATTAAGTTATGATTCATCACACTTTCAAGACAAAATTCAATAATATTCATGTGTATCTACAATTTTATTAAATCATAATCACTTTGAAATTTTATTAAAAAGACGGTCGGGCTCGTCCGGGATTTAAAACCGGGGCCCCTCGCACCCTAAGCGAAAATCATACCCCTAGACCAACGAGCCACTTCGTTAATCTGCTCGTCTTTACTGGACAATTTAAACTACATCAATTAAGTCATTATTAATCACACTTTCAATAAAATCTTCAATAATATTCATGTTTATCTAAAATTTTAATAAATCGTAATCACTTGGAAATTTTATTTAAAAGACGGTCGGGCTCGTCCGGGATTTGAACCCGGATCGTCTCGGACCCTAACCGAAAATCATACCCCTACACCAACGAGCCACTTTGTTAAAGAACGCGTGTTTTCTTGAAAATTTAAGCTACATCAATTAAGTCAGGATTCATCACACTTGCAAGAAAAAATTCAATAATATTCATGTTTATCTACAATTTTATTAAATAAAAATCACTTGGAAATGTTACTTAAAAGACGGTTGGGCTTGTCCAATATTTGAACCCGGGACCTCTCGCACCCAAAGCGAAAATCATACCCCTAGACCAACGAACCACTCGTGTTTACAGGACAATTTAAGCTACATAAATTAAGTCATTATTCATCACATTTTCAAGAAAAAATTCAATAATAGTCATGTTTATCTACAATGTTATAAAATCATAATCACTTAGAAATTTTACTTAAAAGACGGTTGGGCTCGTCCAGTATTTGAACCCGGGACCACTCGAACCCTAACCGAAGATCATACCCTTAGATCAACTAGCCACTTCGTCAAACTGCTCGTGTTTACTAGAAAATTTAAGCTACATCAATTAAGGCATTATTCATAACACTTTCAAGAAAAAATTCAATAATATTCATGTTTATCTACAATTTTAATAACTTGGAAATTTTATTTAAAAGACGGTCGGGCTCGTCCGGGATTTGAACCCGGGACCTCTTGCATCCTAAGCGAAAGTCATACCCCTACACTAACGAATCACTTCGTTAAACTGCTCGTGTTTACTGGACAATTTAAGCTACATAAATTAAGTCATTACTCATCACACTTTCAAGAAAAAATTCAATAATATTCATGTTTATCTACAATTTTATAAAATCATAATCACTTGGAAATCTTACATAAAAGACGGTTGGACTAATCCCGTATTTGAACCCGGGACCTCCCGCAACCTAAGAAAAAATCGTACCCCAAGACCGACGAGCCACATAGTTTAACTGCTCGTGTTTATTTGACAATTGAAGCTACATAAATTAAGTCATGATTTATCAAACTTTCAAGAAAACAGTCAATAATATTCATGTTTATCTACAATTTTATAAAATCATAATCACTTGGAAATTTTATTTAAAAGACGGTCGGGCTCGTCCGGGATTTGAACCCGGGACCACTCGCACCCTAAGCGAAAATCATACCCCTACACCACCGAGCTACTTCGTTAAACTGCCTGCGTTTTCTTGACAATTGAAGCTACATCAATTAAGACATGATTCATGAAACTTTCAAGAAAAAATTCAATAATATTCATGTTTATCTACAATATTATTAAATCATAATCACTTGGAAATTTTACTAAAAGACGGTCGGGCTCGTCCGGGATTTGAACCCGGGACCGCTCGCACCCTAAGCGAAAAACATACTCCTAGACCAACGAGCCACTTCGTTAAACTGCTCGTTTTTACAGGACAATTTAAACTACATAAATTAAGTCATTATTAATCAAACTTTCAAGAAAAATTTCAATAATATTAATGTTTATCTACAATTTGATTCAATCATAAGCACTTGGAAATTTTATTTGAAAGACGGTCGGGCTCGTCTGGGATTTGAACCCGGGACCTCTCGCACCCTAAGCGAAAACCGTACCCCTAGACCAACGAGCCACTTCTTTACACTGCTCGTGTTTATTTTACAGTTTAAGCTACATAAATTAAGTCATTATTCATCA